>NW_027551571.1:6124951-6136742 GCF_008692635.1 Crocuta crocuta | reverse complement strand
CCTGCATGGGGGTCCCCCTCCCGCTTGGGATCACTCGGTCCCCCCGCCTGAATGCCCCTCCTCCCACGCTCCAGGGAGGCCCCCACGGCCCCATGTCCCAGGGAGGCCATGGCGTGCCTTCCTGATCTCCGTGGGGTCTGTCTACCCAGTCCCTTGTCCAGCTAGACAGCTGTCTGCCCTCTCTCCCTATTCCGTGTGGTTCTGGGGGACCTCAGGGTGGGTTCGCGGCCCAGACCTGACCCAGCGCAGAGGGACGACGTGTGTCCGTCAGGCCAGTCACCTTTCCTATAGTCGTACCTTTGGCCGCATGACCTCAGAGTTTTCTCCCCCCACATTAATCCTTTGGGTTTGGCCGCGCATCTGTCCATTTGAGCCGCTGTAACGGAAATACCAGTCTGAGCAGCCGACACACAACAGCAACTGCAACTGTCCTCTCGCTGTTCTGGAGGCTGGAACATCCAAGATCAAGGTCCCGGCAGATTTGGTGTCTGGTGAGGGCTTGCTTCCTGGTTCCTAGATGGCCATCTTTTCTCGGAACCTTCACGGAGCTTACAGAAGGGAGCTGGGGTGTTCTATATTNCGCAAGTCGGACGCTCAACCGACTAAGCCACCCAGGCGCCCCTGGGGTGTTCTTTATAAGGGCACTGATCCCATCCATGGGGGTCCGCCTTGAGGACCTCAGCACCTCCCAAAGGCCTGCCTCCCAATACCATCGCCTTGAGGGTTAGGATTTCAGCATAAAGTATGTGGGGGGGGCACATGCAGACCACTGCACCCTGGGACCAGGTGAGAGAAAGAGGGCGCCTCTTCTAAGACATGGCTTGAGGCCTTGCGTCCACCCGCCCTGCCCCTCAGTGTGCAAAGAGCTTCCCTAGGGGCCCACTGCCCCCGCAGCCTGGCCAGAGAGTACACGCAGGGCGCTGGCCTGAGCCCACCCCTCCCAGACAAGCCAAATGCAACGACGGAAGAGGCGCCCAGCGGAGCCCCGCCTGGAGCAGCTGCCCCTCAGCCAACACTTTGGCCATTAGATTTCGTGGACGTCCGCTCAGGACCGACGGCCAGCTGACGCAATGCTTCCTATGAGCTTCCATAAGTGCTTGTTGAAAGAGAGGGCTCTTTTCTCCTTTTGGTTTGGCTTGTGGCTGGGAGCAGCCATCTTTCTTCCTAAGTCTGGGGCACGTCTCAGGCGGGAGAACATGAGGCTGACGTGCAAAGGGCAGTGGAGGTGAGCAGGGCTGAGAAGTGGAGGAGACAGGGAGAGCCCAGACAAGATCATTCAAGGCCTGCGTCAGTCTCTGCACTCCCCAGCCATGCGGGCCAAAGACGATTCCCTTTGGAATGCTCTAGATTTCTTCCACAGGCAACTGAAAGGTTCCTGGTTCTTAAGATGCTTCTTGTCTCCCTATGTCCTTAGCTTCTCAAGGACAATGACTTCGGTTAATTCACCCTTTATCTTCAAAGCCCAGCACAGTGCCGGCCACAGGGATTGAGCTCAATCAGCACTTCTAAGTCTCCTTCAATATGAAGTGTCCAACCAGAAAGCATTGTCCGGCGTTGTCTGCCTTAAGCAGAAAAGCCACAGGATCCTACCATTGATGGTTGAAGGGTATTTTCCAGAAAAGTCCAGGACGCACTAGGTGGGTGGAGGCCTGAGCCTGGTCTCCGGATTCTCATCCTAGGATTTGCTTTGTAGGATGCTATAGTTTTTGATCAATAAACTCAAAGCGTTGCCTGCGCAGCGCCATTCCTTGAGGCTTTACTACAAAATCAACAGAAACGTCCAAGGGCAAAGGCAGGAAGTGAAGGTGGAAAAGGGCAAAGGGGAGAGAGAAGGCTGAGAATCGGAGCCACGGGAAGCGAGGCGTGGTGTGACTTACCAACAGGGAGCATTGCGGGGAGCTCTGCAGACACGGGGGGCTGTTCAGCCATACTGGGGCTCTCTTGGCTGGTGGAGGCTGTGCGTTCCCAGGAAATGTGACAGAGCAATAGAGTTTTAATGCCACCCTTCCCAGGACCATGCATCCGGCCCCCTGGGTGCCAGGCAGTGAAGGTGGGCCCTAAAACATGGGCACTAATGATCCTTCTAGAGAGCGGCCGTCCTGCAGCTCGGAAGTGAACTTGTGTCATCGAGCGCGTCTCAGAGGTGACGGGCCTGTGGGCTGGGTAAACTGCGGCACAGAGAGCCCACTGCACTCCGGCGGGGGTGTGGGTGGGCTCCTCTGTCACCCTTAGATGCCTCTCGGGATCTTTCCGACCACGCCCTCCCAGGCTCCAAGATTTAATGACAGCCTCAGGCAAGAGACCCTTTGGACTCAGAAAACGCTGGTTCAAATTCTGTCTTCTCTATAAAACGGTGTTGCCGGTGCCGCCTTCAAGGGCGCTGCTGCGAGGGTGCAGGGAGACGGTCGTATAGGGCGCCCCACTGACCGTCCCTCGCGCGCCTGGGACACAGTGGCCCCGGCCCCAACCTCCCCGAGACTGCTGTGTGCGGGGCCTGAGCCCAGCCTCTCCCCTCCTGGCCTCCCGCAGCTGCCTCGCCTGGGGCTCAAAGTGGGAACCCAGGAAGAGAAGTGGAGGGTGTGGGCAGCAAAGGAGACGGACAGGGACCTCGGCGGCACGCGTGGGGTGCATCCTTGAGGCCACGGGCAGAGAGAGGCAGCGACTCGGTCCGTACCGGGTCCCCCAGGCTCTCGCCCTGCGTCTGGACCCAAGCGAAAGGTGGGTCAGCCTCTCACCCGCCGGAAAGGTTCTACACCTCCAGGCAGATCAGTCACCTGGCTCGACACAACGGAAGCATCGCATCGTGCAGCACGGGCAGTTTCTGGAAGCTCGCTGTTGGGGGCGGGTCCATCTGCGGGTTTGCTTTGTGCTCAGGGGGTGGTGATCTCGGAAGGTACCTCTGGTTCAAGCCTGACACAGGCTTGTTTTCGCGGTGGGTTAAGAAACAGGAATCACTGACCAGCTCAGAAGTTGTGCGCTGTTTCCTTTCCTGTGCTCACACAGTGTGGGGTGGTGCCAGGAAGCTTCCCGCCTGGAAGTCCTCAAGAACAGCTGGGGACAGCTTTCTCTCGGGTCACCTTTAGAAGAGAGGGTGGGGTGCTGATGGGGGAGGCTTGCCCACCTTTCCCTCCCGCGGAAGCCCCACCAGGATGACCTCGGCTTTGTCTGGAGAGGCCAGAGGACGCTGCTTGCCTGGGGCTGTCCCGATTTCAGCGTTAACTGTCGTGAGGCCCAGGGCACCTGGGGGCTCAGTCGGTTAAGTGTCTGACTTCATCTAAGGTTGTGATCTCGCAGTTCATGGGTTTGAGCCCCGCGTCAGGCTCTGTGCTGACAGACAGCTCGGAGTCTGGAGCCTGCTTCGGATTCTGTCTCCCTCTCTCTCTGCCCCTCCCCTGCTCATGCTCTGTCTCTCAAAAATAAATAAACATTAAAAAAAAAATTTTTTTTTTAGGTTGTGAGTCCCGGGGCAGCTGGGTGGCATAGTTGGTTAAGCATCTGACTCTAGATCTCAGCTCAAGTCATGATCTCATAGTTCATGAGTTGGAGCCCCTCACTGAGCTCTGCACTGATGGCGCGGACCTGCTTGGGATTCTGTCTCTCCTCTCTGCCACCCCCCACCCCGCTTCTGCACGTGTGCTCTCTCTCAAAATAAATAAATGAAAGAATTTAAAACCGATTCTACAAACAAAGTCTGGAGTCCTGAATAATCCCTCTGTCCCAAACAAACCAAGATGGTTGCCTCTGCTTTGGTCAGCCTGGGGCGCCTACACAGTGTACCCTATACAAATAGTTTTGCACGAATAGATAAATTCCATTCGGTTCCACCTGATTAGCAAACTCGTGTTCGACGGATACATCACAGTGTGGCCTGTCTCCTGTTTGAGCTGCAGTGTGCAAAGCTCCTGTGTGTTCACCATCTTGACCGGACCCCCCGGCTCCTGGAGGTGGGTGGGAGGCAGGAGAGTAGGTAATGGCACTGCTTATAAGGAAGCCAAGGCCATCGAGGCCTAAGTCCTAGCCCAGAGAAGCTAAAAACGCGTCGCTGCAGAACCACAGCCTCCCCTGTGGTGCGTTACCCGGAGGCCAGCCTGGTGGTGGTGGCCCCGGGATGAGGGCGACGCCTTGAGGGAAGCGTGAGTCTTGCCATCTGAGCTCTTCCCCTTGTGCGGGGCTGCTTCCGCCAGGGTCTGCTCGGCATCTCGTGTCCTTTTTATTAAGGAGACACGTGTGTTCCCCTTTCCCCACGATACTCACTGAAAGGGTTTTGGCAGAAGGGTCGAGAGCAGGTCCCAGGGACCACGGCGCCCAGCATGAAGGAGGGGACCCCGTTGGCGCTTATGCGGGGTGGAGGCGTCCCATCCTCAGCTGCCCTCCCCCACCCCAACAGCTGCATTTGGGGAGCGTTGGGTCCCGCCAGCCCTCGGTTTTCTCCCGTGACCGTGACCGCTGTGAGCAGCGCCCGCCTCCTCCGCCCTGGTGCTCTGATGACACCCAGGGCTTCGCGATGTGCTGCGTCTGAATGAAGAAATCGCCTGGGGCACCTGGGTGGCTCAGCTGGTTAGGCTTTTGGCTCAGGTCAGGATCTCATGGTTCATGGGTTCAAGCCCCGCATGGGGTTCTGTGCCGACAGTGAGGAGCCTGCTTGGAATTATCTCTCTCCCTCTCTCTTCCTCTCTCTCAAAATAAATGAATAGACTTAGAAAAAAGGAAGGAAGGAAGGGAGGGAGGNGAACCCGGGACGGCCTCGGGTCCCTGGTCAGGAGCGGTGCCCCGTCTGTTCGCAGCCCCACAGGATGACACGGCTCCCTGCCTTCCCCACCTGACGGGCCAAGTTCAATGGTCCGCAGACCTCCTCCTCCAGCAGCACAGAGGCAAAGCGGGTGCCCTGCCCGGCCACCCGCCGCTCCCGTCCCTCACAGGCACGTGACAGGAGGCCGTCAAAAGAGGGGGTCACCCTGGATGTGCTCTCCCTCCATCGTGCCTCTCCCCTCCCCGCCCCTTTTCCAGCACCCTCCCAAGTCTGGGGCTCTCCGCCCTTCCCCTGGGGTGGGGGGCTCCATCCCTCCCCAGAGAGGGGAGACTATTTCTAGGCAAACTGGGGGCTTTTGACCTTGCCCCGAGGCTGACCGGCCACTGCAGGGTGCAGCCCGCCTGCCCAGGTAGGGCCAGCTCTCCGGCGGGAAGAGTGGGCTCTGGTCCCGCGATGTGGGTTCCGGCGGATGCAGCGTGGCAGCGGCTGGGGGTCGGTGCCCGCTCAGTCACCAGCTGCCGAAGGACACGCTCAGCTGGCGAGGGTAAAGGTTGATTCTTTTTTTCCTTAGCAGCAAAACAAGGCAGCAGCGTCTCCAGAAGCATCCACCCTTCTTGGTAACCGCTCGGACCTGCCGCCTGCACCCACCAACAGTGGCTTGCGCCCCCAGAGGGCCCACCCCTCAGGCCCGACCGGCCAGAACCGGCTGCGCACCCTGTCCTCCCCCCCGCCCTCCTGCAACCCCGCCTGCACCCCCCCCTCCCCAGCACACCTGTGGGGAGGACTCTGGGAGGAGCCGGGTCAGAGCCAGACAGTCCTGGACCGAACCCCGCTTCTGCTGCGGCTTGGCATCACCCTACGAGAGTCCTTAGCTTGTTGGTAAAGTGGGCTGATCGTGGGGAGGCCTCGGCCACGGGAGCCCGCTCACTGCCGAGTGCGGAGAAGGTGACGGTCACCGAGTAGGAATCTAGAGTCTGCGGGAATCCGGACAGAAGCGTCTGTCTGGGCTCCGTCCCAGCGGCTCGAGCCCCACTCGGCCCCCCTGCCTGCCTTCCCTGAGCCTCCACTTCCTTCTCAGCAAACGATGTCCCAGGGATGAGGGGAGGCAGGGAGCACTGCAGACGCTGGTCACTCCAGCACATTCCGGAGGCCCGCGCCCTGGCGGTAACCGCCTCTGAGCCCCTGACCCGGAGGCCCTTCCTTCCAGCCACGGTGCTGCTGCCCCCAGGGGAGGGGACGAGGCCCAGATGCAGGATGCGCCCCGGGGACATGGTCGGGACAGGGGTGTCTCCTGCCAGGGCGGAGGCTGGGAGAGGGGACACAGGGTCCCCGAACTCCCGCAGCACATCCCCTCCCCCACCTGCTCTGACCTCATTCCCTACCACCAGGCCCTTCTCACTCTCCTCCAGCCTCTCTGAGCCTTTACGTCCCCCAGCACAGCCTCCCCAGGACCTTTGCACGTGCTGTTCCTGCTGCCCGCAGTGCCTCCCTCAGGCATGCTCATCCTGCCTATCTCTGCTCAGACTAGACGTCTTTCTGCCCTACGTGGGTTAGCAACAGAACCTCCCCTTTCCTCCATCAGCCTGCTTTACTTCCTACTTGACCCTTTTACCTCCTGACATTATATTTTTATCTGCCTATTTACTTCTTGCCCCCTCCCTCAAATGCAAGTGCCATGAAGGCCAAGTTTGTGCCTGTTTTGCTCACTACTGAGTCCCTAGATCTGTCCACAGTGGTGCTTGCTCATCATAGGTGCCCCATCACTATTTATTAATAGAACAGAGGGCATAGTTGAAAGTGTCTACTCAGCAGAGTATTATGTATATAAAAGGTGCTCAATAGATGCAGTGGCTGGTATCCTATACACAGGGGTTGCCAGATTTAGCAAATAAAAATACAGGATGTCCATGCATTATTTGGGACACATACAAAATAATTATTTGGTGTTTATCTGAAATTTCAAAAAAAAATTTTTTTATGTTTATTGATTTTTGAGAGACAGAGTGAAGGGGAGGAGGGGCAGAGAGAGAGGGAGACAGAGACTCCAAAGCAGGCTGCAGGCTCTCAGCTGTCAGCACAGAGCGCAACGTGAGACTCAAACTCACAGACTATGAGATCATGACCTGAGCCGAAATCAGACGCTTAACCAACTGAGCCACCCAGGTGCCCCTTAAGTTTATTTATTGGGGGAGGGGAGGGAGGGAGAGAGAGAATGCCTGCATGTGAGCAGGGAAAGGGCAGAGAGGGAGGGAGAGAAAAACTCCCAAGCAGGCTCAGTGCTGCCAGCGCAGAGCCAGATTTGGGGCTCAAACTCACACATGAACCATGAAATCACAACCTGAGCCGAAATCAGGAGCCAGGCGCTCAACCGACTGAGCCACGCGGGTGCCCTGGAATTCCAAAGTAACTGGGCATCCTCTGTTTCATCCGGGCACCTTAGCCGTGCAGCCCCCTGCTGACCTCCGCCTCCCTGTGTCCCCAGTGACCCACGTGCTGGTGACCCAGTGCGCCCAGAAGATCGGACGCTCCCCGTGTGGGGCAGCCTGTAAAGAAGAGCATCGTTTCTTAGAAGAGGAGGTGCCCGCAAGCTGTGCTGCACAGCACTCTGCCCCATTGCCTGCTCGCAGCTGCCCCCCTCCCCCCACTGCGCCAGCACCCTCCCCTGCTGAAAACGTGGGAGGCAAGGTGCGCTCTGTTAGAGCAGAGCGCTAAGACCCTGCTGGAGCCGAGTTCCTTTAGGGGAACGTCCCCAGCACCTCACTCCCTCCCCGCTCTCACCCTCCCTGGGGGCGAGGTCTCCTGACCATCAAGGATGACTCGTTTCTCTGCGAAGGATGAACAGCCAGATATCATGTCCCTCCAGGGGCCACCCGCATGGGGCTTCTCTGCGGCGGGGGCTGTTGTGTTCGAGCCCCACCACCCTCTCCACTCCCCCCTCCTACCCCCCCAGACCTCTAATGGCCAGCCCAGGCGGTGCAGGGGGACTCTGGGAGACCCAGCTCAGACCCACCGCCCCAGACTCACCCTGTGAGCCGGTTTAGCCGGCAGAGTCCCGAACCCCACCCAGACTTCCGCATCGGAATCCCGGGCCAGCCCTGGAATGTCCCAGGTGGCTGTCATGCACACTCAAGTCTGAGAACCTCCCTCCACGCAAGGGAGTGGCAGCAGGGAAGGTGATGTGAAGCAAGCGGGTAATTTCTGGGACTTGTGGGCCCCACCCCCCGCAAGCACAGGCCTTGACCTTCCAGCTCCTTCCAGCTCCGCACAGTCTCTCTCTGTCTCTCTCACAATAAACAAATAAATTTTGAAAAAAGAAAAAGAAAAAAAAAAAAAGCCTATTCAGTTCCTCTGCTGATGGGATTATTTGCATTTTTGGTGTTGAGTTGCAGAAGGTTTTTATATTTTTTGGATACTAATCCCTTATCAGACACGTCGTTTGCAAATAACGTCCCCCCTTCGTGAGGTTGCTGTTTAGTTTCATTGAGGGCTTCCTCCACTGCGCAAAAGCTTTTTATTTCGGTGTAGCCTCAACGGTTTATTTTTGCTTTTGTTTCCCTTGCCTGAGGAGACAGCTCCATAAATATGTTGCTAAGGTCGGTGTGCGAGAGATTACTGCCTTTGTTTGCTTTTGGGAGTTTTATGGCTTCGGGTCTCACATTTAGGTCTTTAATCCGTTTCGAGTTTATTTTTGTGTACGGTGTAAGAAAGGGGTCCAGTTTCATGCTTTTGCATGTGGCTGTCCAGTGTTTCTGAATGCCGCTTACTGAAGAGACTGGTCCTTCCCCCATTGCATATTCTTGCCTTCTTTGTTGCCGAGGCACTGACCCCAGTGGAGGTTTATTTGCGGGCTCTTTATCTTCTCCGATCGCCCAGCCCAGGTTTGATCATCCATGCCCAGGGGACTGTCCTAGCCTCACATGAGGACGCTGCTCCAAATCAGGTTGTGGGAAAGCCCCTTGGTCCCCAGAGAGAGCAAGGCGGCATTCACCCCAGCGGCTGAGAGCATCCTTTGTGCCAGCGCACGGGGAGGTCGGAACCCAGAGACCTGCACAGAGACAGCGAGAACCCCTCTAACCAGGCCTGAAAACGGCAACGCCTGGGCTTTCCCTAGGTGAGCCCCTACCTCGCCTTGATCGGCCTACAAAGCAGTTCATCCCTTCAGCATTCATTTTTGTGTTTGCATGTGTATCATGAAATATTTCGAATAGAGACCAGCATAGCAAACTGACTTTATCACGTAAGCCAGCTAGCGCTGAGTTTTGTTGCCTGCGGTGAAAATCACCCCAGTACCCCTCAGTGTGTGCAGACAAGTCAGCTGGAACCCAGGGAGGGGAGACAGGCCCCCACCTTTCCATTCTTCTCCCCTTTTCTCTTCTGCCCTCTGCCTGCCTCTCCCCAGAGCCCCACAAAGTGGGTCTGAACCCACAGGGGCTGGGGTCTTCTCCACCCCGTTCCTCTCCTGGTCTCTGTGTTTAGTTACAACATTCTGTCTTTCCCAACCTGCGGGGCCCGGCCTGGGGATGGAGGCTGCGCTAGACCTGCAGAATGTACCAGAAGGCAGTCTTTGGCTTGCTTTCCAATCGGAGGCATCTAGGGTTATTCGGGGCTCATTTCACAGATGAAGAAACCGAGGGGGGCCAGGTGAGGCAGCAGGCTCTTGCTCACCCAGGCCTTTGCCCCATGCAAGCTCCTGGGAGGCGGCCCTGCTCAGAGGCGGTTTCGCAGACACGTAAGAAGCAAAGGGCTGCAGGGACACGCGCGGCTCCATCAGAAGACAGATCAGGGACTGGGCTGAGTGCTGGGGGGGGAGGTGCTCAGGAACTTGGGGAGTTCTTGTCTGTGGAATGAGGCTGGTGCCCCGGCCCTGTGAGCGCCCAGACCAGCGCCAGCACCTAGTAGGTGCTCACTTAGAGGTCACGGTCCCGCTGTGTGTGTGAAGCCCCACATCCCTCCCTCGGCCTCCCTCCCCGCCCCACCCAGTGCCCGGCTGGCCCAGCCCGGCTGTTCTCTCCCTCCTCAGTCTGCTGGAGAAGTCATTTCCTGCAAACATTGTGCTCACGCCACTCCACTCCACTGGTCAATATTAATAATGAAAGTAATAAGCGAAAATTATTAGGACCTATTACATGCCGGGCACCAGGATAAGCACTTCGGAGCCAGGAAATGGCTGAGGAGACAGCCCTTCTGTCCCTCCCTCAAGGGACAGATAGAGGTGGGCGGAGGCCTGAGAGTCCTTCCCACTGGTGCGCGTTTGCCTGACCTGGTACTGCTTTGTCCGTGACCTCAGACACGTCCCTGCCCTCCATGGGTAGCTTTCCTGTCCTTAGACCCAGAGGCGTGGAAGGAGGTGCTCCCTGGGGCCCTTCCGGCCCCACACCTTCTGCTTCTGCTATTAAAATAATGGCGGTCACACGAGCATTTCGCTGCCTATTGGAGTCCTGGTTTCATGGCTTCCATTAATATAGACACGTATTTTTAACATCCTCCAGTGCCCTCAATTTGTTTTCTCATTTTTCATGCTCATTTCAGTTGCCCCTCGGGACGTGGGACCTAATTTTAGCGAAGGTCAAATGCAGTTTCTTGGGGCCGGCCCCTTTCTCTACACCCACCTTCACAGAGCAGGGCAGTCTCTGCGGCCGGGCCGTGCAGCAGGGCCTCTGGGCTTAGCGCGGGGTCGGGGTGGGACCCCCTCGCTGGCAAGGAGCTGCTCGCCTGACGGCACGCGGAGTCCCGGCTGGCGAACGCTGGGCCTGGCTGACCTTCGGGAGGACCCAGAGCTGCGAGAGGCCTGAGGGGTCTCTGCCGCGACCTTGCCGCTTGCAACGGGGGAAGCCAGGCGCCGAGAGGGGCCTGTAGAAGCAGGCCAAGACTTGGCTTAATCTGACCATCGATTCGCGTCTAGAAGAGTGAAAGGGGATTGAGGCCACTGCCCCCACTCACATCACAGCAGTGAACACACTCCCACATGCACACAAACTAAACACTCCGTTTAGTGATTCAGAGAAATGGGGACGCCTGGGCAGCTCAGCCGGGTGAGCGTCCGGCTTCGGCTCAGGTCATGATCTCACTGTTTGTGAGTTCGAGCCCCGCGTCGGGCTCTGTGCTGACAGCGCAGAGCCTGCTTGAGATTCTCCGCTCCCCCTCTCTGCCCCTCTCCCACTTGCTCGCTCTCTCTCTCAAAAATAAATAAATAAACTTAAAAACCATAATTCCATAATTCGGAGGAACAGCAGCCCCTTTATCTCCTTCACCCTATGGCTGGCGTGAGCTGGGCCGGGTGCGGCCCGCAGTGCTGATGGGTTGAGCCCAGGCATGGGGCCAGTCTGTGGCTCGTAAACACGACACACGAATTTGAGTATTTCTTAGAAATACAAGGTTGAGTCAGAAGTGCCCTTGGCTGACCTGGTTTATAAACTCTCTGTGCCCGGAGAAGAGGCCGCCGAGTGATGCAGAGACGCTCGGGGGAGGCTGGGGGCTGCTCGTGGGGGACGGTGTTGAGGACACGGCTTTCACCGAGTGGCCAGCCGGGCTCCAACGTGGATTTGCTCACCTACAGTCTAGCCCCTCCCCGCCCCCAGCGGGGCCCAGGCCGGTTCCCACGTCTTCATCACCCTCATCCCAGTCCGTCCCGGCCCCGTCAGTGGTTAGCGGCGGCGGGCAGCCTGCTCGGGGCCCTCGGACCGGGTCTCCGCCTTCTGCCCCCGGGAGGAGGCCGCCTGCCCCTCGCGGCCCCCACCTCAGTCCTTCTCTGTGCCGGTTCGTGCCCTGCCGGTCGTGATGAGTGGGCGGTGTTTGCAAATAGTGATTAATCTCCAAGGCCACGGCTCGGGAAAATGAAAACTGCAGATATCAGGCTGGGCTTTTGATCATGGGAGCGGCTGAAGGGGGAAGAGGCAGCCATTCCTGGGAAAAACTCCTGGCTTAGGACAACCCCCTCCCGGAGACTGTCACCCCAAGCTGGCTGGGGAGGGGTTTTGCCGGGGTCCACAGCGGCAGGAACGTCCTCGGCTGGTGCTCAGAGGCCTGGGGGACGAGGGGACA
>NW_027551571.1:6124750-6124939 GCF_008692635.1 Crocuta crocuta | reverse complement strand
GGGGGGGGGGGCCTGGGGCCGGGGGGGGGGGGCAGCTTGATTGCTGCTCCCTCCAGATCTGACACTTCCCATGGACACAGTGGGAGGGCACGTACTCCGGGAAGGCTCAGGGGACGGGGACACACAGGGGACAAAGGGCTCTGCGCCTGCCCATGGCGGCTCCTCGGCCTGCAGAGCAGGGGCTCCACG
>NW_027551571.1:6120774-6124620 GCF_008692635.1 Crocuta crocuta | reverse complement strand
TCACCCCCCCCACCGCCTCCCTTCCCCCACCAGGAGATGCTGACCCAGGTCCCCGGATTCGCTCGCAGTTTGCTTGCTCTTCCCTGCAAGACCTGCTCAGCCCTGTATTTCCCGGCTCTGGGTTCTTGCACATGTGTGTGCACGTGCATGGGGGTGAATGTGTGTGTATGTGTGTGCATGCTCATATGTGCCTGCACCTGGGTAAATGTGTATGTACGTGTGTGTACCTGTGCGTGCACGTGGGTGAACGTGTGTGTGCCCATGGGTGAAGGTGTGTGCCCGTGGGTGAACGTGTGTACATGGGCGCACGTGGGTGAACGTGTGTGCCCGTGGGTGAACGTGTGTACGTGGGCGCATGTGGGTGAACGTGTGTGTACCTATGCGTGCACATGGGTGAACGTGTGTGCCCGTGGGTGAACGTGTGTACGTGGGCGCATGTGGGTGAACGTGTGTGTACCTGTGTGTGCACATGGGTGAATGTGTGTGCCTGTGGGTGGACGTGTGTACGTGGGCGCACGTGGGTGAACGTGTGTGCCCGTGGGTGAATGTGTGTACGTGGGCGCACGTGGGTGAACGTGTGTGTATCTGTGCGTGCACATGGGTGAACATGTGTGCACGTGGGTGAACATGTGTGTATCTATGTGCAGCCTTTTCCAGCTCCTTCTATCCGGGCCCCCATGGCTGCACAGACGGCTTTTCCAGGGAGGAGGTGGGGCCCGTGCTGGTTGACATGAAGACCCTGAGGCTCGGGGAGGTCAGGGAACCGCCCAGGCCCCAAGGCCCCGCCCGCTGGTGCTGCCCTCGGGGCCCCTGGCGTGGGACGTGGGCTAGGTGCGTGGGAGCCAGCGTGCTGCCCGCACTGTCCTCAGCCTGGCGGGGGCGGCCAGCTGCTGGAGTGTGCCTGGGGCGCCCTGAGGCCCAGGGCCTGTGTGTGAGTTGAGGGGTACTTTAACCCCTTGCCCCCGAGAAAGTGTGGCTTCTGAGGGTGGGGCGTGTGGCCACCTGTGTCCCCACCTGCACTTCCCACCAGCACACAGTAGGGCCTCAACAGCTCGGGGGAGAGTCCCGGCCCTCGCACCTGCCGCTCCCTGCAGGTGAGCCTGGCCCGCCCCCGAGTCGCCCCTGCTCTCCAGCAGGGTGCGGGGCACGCAGTAGGTGGTCGGGACCAGCACTACGGAACACGGAAGCAGGGGCCGAGGGACCCCAAAGCCAGCCTGGCACGGCTCCTTCCTTCTGGGGGAGCCGCCGCCGCCCCCACCACGCCCCTGACGCCCTGTCTCAAGAGACCCCCTCACAGGCACACACTCCATTACGGGAAGAGGCCATGATGGAAAATTCCGCCCGTGACTCTGAGTCCCTGAGTGCCCCCCCCTTCCCCGCTCAGCCAGCCGCCTAAGTGCTCGGAGCAGTGAAAACCTTTTAGAGCTTCTGGGACCTTTTCTTTGCTATTTTTTTTGCCTTCCGTCTGAACGAGAATTAAGTAGGTTTTGAAAATGCAGGCTGCGCACCTGGGGGAGGGGCCACGCCGCCCCCCGCTATCCTGCACTTCGGGCTCTGAAGACCCCGTGCAGAGCTGGACCGCAGAGGAGGGCGCTTCGTGGGGCTTTGTGAGAACCAACGAGAAAGGACAGCTCATTTGGGGGGACCAAGATGTCTCATCAGGCAGCAAGGCCCGGCCAGCGCGTGGCCCCCTCGGTGGGCGCGGTGGAAAGACCGGGCCCCAAGGCCTCCGTGGGGCCTGTGGTACGAGCTGTGCTCTCTCCCGGCTCGCCTGGCATCAGGCCTCCTCCTGGCCTGGAGCTCCAGGTCCTTTGACCTTCCTCTGCATGCTGGAGGGGAGGGGAGGGAGGGGAGAGGAGGGGAGGGGAGGGGAGGGGAGCGGCTGACCCTCAGGCCTCCTGGGCTCAGAAGTGAGGGAGCCTTAGGGAGGCCGAGGCTCTCGACGCTGTCCATGGTAGGGGAGCTAGGGTGGTCATCCGCACTCCTGGCCGGCCGCAGACGTCCGCGAGAAACAGAGGTCCGTCCAAATGCGAAACTTCCCGGTGGCTCTACCACCACCTCGGGGACGCCCGGGCAAGTCACCTCCCACCAGCACAGACGGACGGTGGAGCCGGATGGCCCCACACGTCTGTGATGCCCTCACTCACTCTGCTCGTACAGANGGGGTGGCTCGCCCCTCTGGCCTTCGCTGCCTCGGCTATCGTTCGGTTCAGCGGCCACACCCGCAGGAGCCTCAGCCGGCGAGTGAGGGGGCGAGGCCGTGCCTGGTCAGTCCCATGGTGCTTTGCTGCCGTTGTTCAGGCTGCCCCCAGGGAATTGTCTTCCTTCCAGTGCCTGGCCGCATGCCTCTCCCAGAACATCGCGGGGCCCTGCAATTGTGGGAGCAGAAGCCAAAGGGCCTGAGAGACCCTCTCTACCTCTCTGTGCCCTTCTCGTAGGGGGCCTGGGGAGAAGGGGTGCCTCCCGAAGGTCAGAGGCGAGATGTCTGAGAGTTGAACCTCAGACAGATTGGCTCCTCTGTCCCAAGGTTCTGCCAAGGACCCCTCAGCATGTCCTGAGGTCCAAGATTGGCCGTCAGAGGAGCCCAGCCCAGGGAGTAGACATCGGGGTGGCCCCTATATGGGGAGAGGAAGACCAGATGTAACAGTGTCAAGGTCATGTACTCAGCATAGAGGGGTGGAGAAGGGATACGGCCCCAGCTCTGCCCAACACCAGATGGGTGACCTTGGGCAAGGAAATACTCATGCCCATAAAAAGGGAGGAGATGAAAATCTACCCTTTGGGGTAGACAGGATAGTGACCAGAGCTGGGCATGGGGCCAGGCACACAGGGACAGTGCAGTACACATTCCTCTGTGCCCTTCAGGGAGTGTGTCCAGAGCCCGGGGGGCAGCACGCTGGCTCCCACACGTAGATCTGCGCATAATGCCGGCAGGAACAGGACCCCACCCCCACCCCATCTCCACCAACACACTACCTTTAGGAAGGAAAAACCTGAAGACGAGCTGCACCCACTTTTACATCCGGTGGGGTCCCCAGTGCCTCGCTCTCCTTTCCCTCTGCTGGCAGGAGATATGGCATCTCCTCTCTGATCAGATCGTTCGCTGTGCAGGCCCCGGTGGGCCGGCAGCATTTCCTACAAAGAGAATTGTCTATGTATTTGGGGAATAAAACTAGAAAGCACTTGATTTGATAAATGTCACCCACCGGAGGCATTGTGAGAAATGTATGCAGCAGCAGCCCCATCAACAATCGATGTCAAAGGAAGCTGGCGTCACACTGCCCTGTAAATAATAGCTTTGTACTTTTCCAGGGCACACCTTGGGATCCGTCCTGAGCCACGTGTGACCCATGGACACCCACGTCAGCCCTCTAGCTGAGCTCAGACAGGAGTCATGCATTCCCAAGGACCCCTCCGATGTCTGTGAACACTATGCTCTGTGGATTTGGGACGTATCTTCTACAACAGGCAGGGTCCCAGGCCCCATGACATCCCCAACAGGCTTGGCCTGCAACTGGAGGGGGTCCCTTCCTCTTTTTCCCAACACCCCCATCTAGAACACCTGTCTGATGGTCCATCGGCACAAAAGGTACCATGAGTTAGACGTGGCTGGAAAGGAGGGAGGGAAGCAGCACCTGGCAATGTCTGGCTACCTTGATGGGGGGGGTCCTAGAATTCTGCATATGGATGGAGATGGGTCCCCAGTAGTGGGGATGGGGGTGGGTGAAGGTGGGCACCCAGTGGTGAGGGATGCAGGTGGGTGAAGGTGAGTCCCCAGTGGTGAGGGATGGGGGTGGGTGAAGGTGAGTCCCCAGTGGTGAGGGATGGGGGTGGGTGAAGGTGGGT
>NW_027551571.1:6095213-6120753 GCF_008692635.1 Crocuta crocuta | reverse complement strand
GGAGTCCCCGGTGGTGAGGGATGGGGGTGGGGGAAGGTGAGTCCCCAGTGGTGAGGGATGGGGGTGGGGGAAGGTGAGTCCCCAGTGGTGAGGGTTGGGAGTGGGTGAAGGTGGGCACCCAGTGGTGAGGGATGGGGGTGGGTGAAGGTGAGTCCCCAGTGGTGAGGGTTGGGGGTGGGTGAAGGTGGGTCCCCAATTGTGAGTGTGGGGGCAGATCAAGATTAGTTGAACTCTATCCATATTTTAGATGGAGCTGTCCCTGGGGAATGCCTCAGTGGGGGGTCTGCTGAGGTGCCTGCCCGTGGACTCCTGGATCGTGCGAGGAGCAGGTGCCAGAGCTGCAGGGAGCCCTGGGGGATGGAGGAGAAGAGGGAGGAGTGGAAGGGAGGACAGCGGGGAGGGACGGCCCGTCCGATGCCGGAAAAGGCGAGACGGGGAACAATCCACCTGAAGCCGAGGGCAAGGAGATAGCTAATTATCTGGAAAGAGACCCCCTTCCCCCTTTCCCACCCCCCATTGCACAGGGTGGGCTGTGACCTCCCATTTAGGCTGAACCCCTTCAGATCATCAGGGATGTAGCTGAAACCATCATGGCCTTCATTACACACCATATAATTTAGAATCCAAACAAGATTTTTTCGAGCATGAAAGAGGGCACTCTTAATTGTGGTCCTGAGTGTCCGATATATACCAGAGCGTGTAAAATGCCAGATATACACCTGCCCTGCTCTAGAAGACCTGGGCCAGCATGGGCTCAGCATTTGCTGGCTGTGTAGCCCCAAGAATGGCACCTGATCTCTCTGGGCCTCAGGCTTCTCATCTATGAAATGGGTACAGTAAGACATCGCCCATGAGTATCTCAGGACAAGTTGAGACAGCAGATGTGGCTTTGCTTTGTAAACTTCACAGCACTAATCAGATGTCTCAAGTCACTGCCATGTCCCCGTGACCAGGTGCACCAGGGCGGGAAGGGTAGGAGGATGTGGTTACGGGATGATTTTCCTGCCCTTCCGGGAACGGTCCTGGGATGACAGGGAAGCACATATCTGAGGACAATGGGCTATAGAGAAGCTCCTTGGAAAATTTGCAATCCCCAAACGGGGACATTCCCTGAAGAGCCCTGTCCCATCATCTCCTGGACGATCTGGACAATCCCACTGGGTGAACACCTGGCAGAGTGGCTCAGGGTTCACCGCCTCCCACCCACACTCCCAGCCCTGGGGATTCCTGAACAATCCCCACAAGCCAGGCGCCAGCTCAGCACCTTAGTCATCGACTCTTCATCCTAACAGAAGCTGTCATCGGCTCCATTTTCAGGGAAGGAACTGAAGGTCTCCGGAGTTGAATTCCCAGCCCCAGGGTTACATGAGGGTTAGAACCCTCTTCTGTCTACTCAGCAGCACAGGCTGTCCTTCTAGAATGTTCCCAGGAAAGCGGACAGAGTCTGGCCTGGAGCCCAGCTGATAGGAAGTAGCCAGAGGGACGCGCACGTGGATTCGTGTTTCCTGAGAGGTTGATAAAGTGGTGGCCGCGGGCCTGCTGGCGGGTCCGAGAATCCACCCCTTCCCTGGTGACTCGGCGACCTGGCCCCTGCCGGCAGAGGGTACCTCTGTGCACCTGCCACGGGAGGAGGAGGTCTTTCCTCCTGGCCCTGCTTCAGCCTTGACTCTCCACTCCCACCCCCGTCTTGCCCTTCCCCGCAGCTCCCCTGCCCTTCCCCGTGGCTCCCGAGCTCAGCCCCACTGCAGGGAGGCCCACGGTTGGGAGCACCGGCCTCCCTGATCGCCAGCGCCATTCCAGCTCCACTTAGAAGCACCATCTGGGCGCCTGGATACAGCCATACCTGCATGACGCCTTGTACGCAGATAAATTCCTATCGGTGTATTTACTTATCAACCAGCGACGTGTTTTGTTTAAGCCAGTTGAAAATGGCTTTCTGTCACCTGACAACCTAAAGCTCTCTGACGGCGGCAGCTTTGTGAACACAGAGTAGTTGATAGTGACACGTTAAAAACTGGGTTCCTGGGGCACCCGGGTGGCTCAGTCGGTTGGGCATCTGACTTCAGCTCAGGTTATGATCTCGCACTTCGTGAGTTCGAGCCCTGCGTCGGCCTCTGTGCTGACAGCTCAGAGCCTGGAGCCTGCTTCTGATTCTTTATCTCCCTCTCTGCCCCTCTCCCGCTCACGCTCTGTCTCTTTCTCAAAAATAAATAAACATTAAAAAAACCCCAACTGGGTTCCTAGCTAAGTCTAGGCTTAGAGTAATCATAAAATAATTATCATTAGGTATATTATGATTCATACTAATTAATAATATAAAATGAGCTAAGCCCTCTATCAAGAGTCATAGGCAAGGTCCGAGGCCATGTCTGTCCGTGCCCCCGGGAAAAGTTAATACTAATTAGCAGAGAAATAAGTGAATGGGTCAGCAGCCTCACTCTGTGCCCCAGACACAATGCTAGGCATTTTCATGTGCTTTATTTAACCCCCGCTCGGGGCTAGGAGATCATGGTGCTTCGATAGCTCTAGCTGCTCTGATACACGGCCCGCAAGGTGTAATGGGTCAATAACAACAGATTTATCTCTCACTGACACGCACTTGAGCTGGCCATTCAGAGAGCCCAACTCCTTTGGCCCTGGGGCTCCCCCAGCCACGCGGGCCTCGATGTCCTCTGCGTTCGGCCGACAGAGGACACCAGGGCTGGGAGAGGGCACGCCCACCTCTCGGAATCCTCGACA
This sequence comes from Crocuta crocuta, assembly GCF_008692635.1. Classification (NCBI taxonomy): domain Eukaryota; kingdom Metazoa; phylum Chordata; class Mammalia; order Carnivora; family Hyaenidae; genus Crocuta; species Crocuta crocuta. Next base: position 6,118,014 of record NW_027551571.1, on the reverse strand, counting down.
CAGACATTTCACCCGTCACGCCGACTCTCGTTTCACGGGGACACACTGAACACCAAAGAGGCCGGGAAGCCGCCCCGGGAAGGGGTCCTGGGGAACAGTGGGGCGTCATCTGCTCTAAGATGAAAACAAGGGGCTCACGTGGCTAAGGGACTGGATTGGGATCCAGACTCAGGCGTGTCTGGGCTGAAATCCCACTCACTCACCCCTTCTCATGCTGCCTGAACTGCTGATTGGTAGGACACCAAGTGGCTTTTCTTCCTGTGAGGCTAACGGTCCCATACGGAAAGCCCCAAATCCTGGGAGAATAATTCCAAATGGACTGTGACCACCGAGAAGTGCCAAACTGTGGGGGCCGAGAGACCTCAGAGGCGTGAGGTCTGGGCAGTCGGTGCTGCCCAGGGGAGGGCTGGGCGGCACGGTGCTCGGCTGGGGCATGACATAAACACCAGTAGGTGCCCTGGCCGGACTCCGGCGAGAAGGGAGGTCTTCTGTCTTTGAATAACTCCCGAGGGAGGAAGCAGGGATGAGGGTTGGCCTTGGCATTCACCTGAGGGCAGCCCTCTTCCGGGAGCAAACCGGGGGAACGATTGCCTGTTGGTGGTTAGGCCCCCGCTGCCCCAGCGAGGTCCCCACCTCAAATACATCTTTTCAGAGGGGAACGCAGAGCCGCCCCACTCAGACCTTAGAGGCTCTGCTAACCAGAGGGGTGAAAACACCCTAAACGGCGGGGCCCTGAACAGCTCCTAGAGCCCCCACCCTTCCTTCCCCTTGGTGCCTGCAGTCACAGCCTTGGGCTCCCTGGTGGAGCCTGAAGGCAGGGACCCTGGTGCTCATACCTCAGAGGCAGCACGGTGTCCGGGAGGCCAGGCCAGGCCTGCTCCCCGCTATCCTGAGGGCTCTGCTCCCCTCTCTGAGTGCACCTGTTGAAAAGGGACAAGACCATGGGATTCCAGCCCAAGCGGTCTGCAGGGGCTACATGGAGGGGCTTCCTGTCTCCCCCTGAGCCCCGATTCACACCCAAGGGCAGAGGTCCAGGGAGGGGCAGGGCTCGCTGAAGTTCACCAGGTAGGTTAACAAACAGGTGTGTTTGTCACTGGTAAGGTATGCTTGGCCACCCCATCCCCCACCCCCTGGCCCCATGGCCGGGTTTCCATGGAACTTTCTATTGACCAGGAGATAAAGAGCTGGTGAAGTGGTGGGTAAATATCCAGCCTTGATATCAGCGGGCTGGTCTTTGGCATAAACTCTCTTTCGTCCCTGAAGGAACAACCCCTTCCTGCTTCCCCAGACAGACCCCAGCCCTGTGCCCGGAACGAGCGACGGGGCCAGGGTTACCCAGTCCAACCAGTCTGTTGTGGGTGAACATCTCTGAAGACAGGTTGCCATCTGGGTTTTCAACTTTGAGCATTGAAGTCACTGGGGAACTAAAAACACCGATGAACAGACCCCGGTCCCAGAGATTTTGATTTAGATGATTTGTGGTGAGGCCCGGGCACCTCCAAGGTGAGTCTGGGATGAAACCCACTGAGCTAACTCAAGAAGGTCCCAGGGTTACAGAAGCCCCATGGCTGTAAACGGGATTGGACACCTGGTGTGTAATGTTTCTGATTTCAGCGGTATAAACACTCCTGCCAAGTCACCACAGTTGAAGGGCCAGCTCCCCGATTCCTCCCATTCACACCCGGCTCCTGTCACACCCTCTCCTCACCTGGAGGGCACTGGTATGTATGCCTTCTCCCTACTGAGCACATAACCGAGCTAAAAAGGAAGCTTTCTGGCTGTCAAAACAAAAAAGTCGCAAGATCCCTCAAGCTGAGATCCCATTCAAAACAAAAGGGAGACAGAGAGGAAAAGCTTTTCTGACCATGGAGGATGAGGGGATAAACCACAGCCAAGAGCTGTTGAGTATAGGGGCAGAAAGGGCTCGGCTGAAAAGCAGAATGAAGGCTCAGCACAGCCAGGAACACCACCAGGTAAGTGCCGCTGAGGTGGTGGGGGCAAGTTAAGGCGAGGTTAAGGAAAGACAAAACAACTACATTCTGGAAGATACCAGGAATGCTTCCAGACTCTCAGGCTAGCAGAGGTCCTGGGAGCACATTCCAAGCATACAGGACCTGTGTCTTCAGCTCCCCTTCCTCCTCCAAACTCAGGTGAATGGGTCTTAACAGTCTTCATTGATTAAGACCGGTGACCTTGACTGGATCTCGCTGTTGGGAGGGAGCAATGGACTCTGATTGAGGACAAGGGCATGTAACAGGCTGACGTCTCTCCTGCAGCCAAGAACAAGCCACGCGGGAGCTGGTTCTGGCTGGGCGATGCCATTGGGAAGCTTGACCAGAGTCCTGCTCCAACCCCGTGAAAGGGGAGTTTCTGGTGGCCTGCGACAAAGAACAATGTTTATGGTTGAGGTTTTCCTAAAGCTAAGTGCGTCCACTGTGAAGTTCTGACCTTTGTGCTGAGATGTGTAACCACGTCCGTTCTTTGATGAAATGATGGTAGAATGGATGACAGTTGCTTGTCTTTGTGAATGCCTCCTCTCCCCCCCACTTACAATGGGAAATAATTGGTGACTCTCTGTGGGTCCTATCTGGCTGGGAAAGAGGCTGTTAACAGTCTGGGAGTTACAGAATCTGGAAACGATGAGTGTGATTCAACTCCCTCATTCATAGACGGATGACTGAGGGGCAGAGAAGAGGGAGGAGCTTGCCCAAGGTCATATGGAGAACCCATCACAATGTGAACTTGGGGTTCAAGAATGTATAACTTCCTACAGGCTCTGGGTGTTCATCTGAGAGACCCTGGGTGCCATGGGCATTGCATCCATTTCCACAGGCTTCTGTGACAAATCACCATAAACGTGGTGGCTTAAAACAACACAACTTTACTCTTGTAGGGCTCTGAAAGGCAGCCATGTGCAGCGGGTCAACAGGGCTGTGTTCCTCCGGAGGCTCTAGGGGGGAATCTGTTTCCTTGCCTTTCCAGCTTTTCTTGTTTGCCCTGGATCTTGGCTCATGTCCTGTGTCACTCTGAACTTTGATTCTGTCCTCAGACTCTGAGCTGCCTGCTCCTCTCTTATTTATAAGGATCATTGTGCTTACTCTAGACCCACCGGGTAAACCCTGGATAACCCTCCACTCTCAGGACCCTTAATTTAATCACATCTGCACAATCCCTCACACCAAGTCAGATAACATAGTCACAGGTTCTAAGGATTTTGACACGGACGTTGTCGAGGGTGTCATGGGTTGAATTGTGTCTCCCAAAAAGATATATTAATTCTATACTAATAGTTGGAGACTTTAATATCCCACTCCCCTAAGAGATAGAAGACCCAGACAGAAAGTAAACAGCTAGAGGACTTGAACAACAGCACAATAAACCAAGTAGATCTAATGGACATCACAGAGCACTGTGGGTAACAGAATTCATGTTCTTCTCAAGGGCCCATGGGCCATTCTCCAGAGTGGACTGTATACCAGACTGCAGATGATGTCCCAACAGACTTAAAAAGATAAGTATCGTACAACGTGTCTCCTCTGACCACAGCGGGATGAAGTTAGAAATCAAGAATGGCAGGAAAACCAGAAAATTCACAAATTTTTGGAAATTAATCAACACAGCCTTAAACTACCAATGAGTCAAAGAATAAATAATAAGGGGAATCAGAAAATGCTTAGAGACAAGAGAATATGAAAATGCAATACACCAAAATTTGTGGGAAGCAACAAAATTAGTACTCAAGGGAGTATTTATAGCTGAAAATGCTGACATTAAATAAGAAAATCTCAGGGTGCCTGGGTGGCTCAGTCAGTTGAGCATCCAACTTTGGCTCAGGTCATGATCTCACAGTTCATGAGTTTGAGGCCCATGTTAGGTTCTGTGCTGACAGCTCAGAGCCTGGAGCCTGCTTCAGATTCTGTGTCTCCCTCTCTCTCTGCCCCTCCCCCTCTGTCTATCTCTCTCTCAAAAATAAATAAACATAAAAAAAGAAAATCCCAAATCAACAACCTAGCTTTATAGCTCAAAGAACTAGAAGAAGAAGAACAAACTAAATCCAAAGCTAGCAGAAAGAAAAATATAATAAAGGTCAGAGCAGTGATAAGTGAAATTGAGAACAGGAAAAAAAAAAAACAATAGAGAAAATCAATAAAATCAAAAAAGTCTTTGAAGAGACCAACTAAATGGACACACTTTTAGTTAGGATGACTTTAACAGAAAAGAGAGAGAAAAATCAAATTACAAAACTCAGAAATGAAAGTGGAGATATTGCTACTGATTACATAGAAATAAAAAGGATAAGGGGCACCTGGGTGGCTCAGTCGGTTAAGCATCCGACTTCAGCTCAGGTCATGATCTCACTGTTCATGGATTCAATCCCCAGGTCTGGCTCTGTGCTGGCATCGAGGAGCCTACTTGGGATTCTCTCTCTTACCCTCCCTCTCTGCCCCTTCTCGACTCATGATTTCTCTCTCTCTCAAAATAAATAAATAACTTTAAAATAAAATTTTTAAAAAAATTTTAATGTTTTTATTTATTTTTGAGACAGACAGAGCACGAAGGGGGAGGGTCAGAGAGAGAGAGAGGGAGACACAGAATCTGAGGCAGGCTCCAGGCTCTGAGCTGTCAGCACAGAGCCCCAGGTGGGGCTTGAACTTGTCAACCACGAGATCATGACCTGAGCCAAAGTCGTACTGAGCCACCCAGGTGCCCCAATAAAAATTTTTTTCTTTAAAGAAATAAAAAGGATTGTAAGCGAGTACGAGAAATGGTAAAGGAAAGAAAGTGAACAACATAGATGTAATTCCTTGAAACGCAGAACCTACCAAGATGGAATCACAAAGAAAGAGAAAATCTGAGTAGATCTTATATCTAGTAAGGAGATGGAATCAGTAATCAAAATCTTCTGACAAAAAAAAAAAAAATCCCTGGATCTAATGCCTTCCCTGATAAATCCTAGCAAATATTTAAAGAATAATGAATGCCAATCCTTTCCAAACTTTTCCCAAAACATCGAAGAGGAGGGAATGTTACCTAAGCCACTCTGTGAGGCTAGCACTGCCCTGATGCCAAAGTCAGACATTGCAAGGAAACATATTCCTGGTGACCACTGATGCAAAAAGCCTCGACAAAATACTAGCAAACTAAATGAAGCATGGCCAAATGGGATTTCTTTCTGGAATGCAAGGCTGGTTTGACATACAAAAACTGACCAGTGTGATACATCGCATCAGCAGAATGAAGGGGGAGACCATATGACCTCTCAGTTGATGCGGAAAAAGCATTTGATAAAATTCCACACCCTTTCATGATAAAAACACTCAGTGGATGAGGAATAGAAGGAAGGTACCTCAGCATAATAAAAGCCACAATTACCACATCAATGGTGGAGAATTGAAAGCTTTCTCTCCAGTCTCGGGAATAGGGCACGGATGCCCACTTCCACCACATTTGTGTAACATAATACGGGCGGGAACTTCTATCCAGTGAAATTCAGCAAAAGAAAGAAATAAAAGGCATCCAAATTGCGAAGGAAGAAGTGAAATTATCTCTTTGCAGATGGTATGATCTTATATGTAGAAAACCTTATGGGGCGCCTGGGTGGCTCAGTAGGTTAAGGGCCAAACTTTGGCTCAGGTTGTGATCTCACAGTTTGTGGGTTCAAGCCCCACATTGGCTCAGAGCCCGCTTTCGATCCTCTGTCTCTCTCTCACTCTGTACCTCCCCTGCTCATGCTTTCTTCCTCTCTCTCTAAAAAATAATAAACATAAAAAAAGAAAACCTTAAAGATTTCACCAAAAAAACTACTAGAATTAATAAACGAATTCAGTAATTTGCAGGACACAAAAATCAACACATAAAAACAGATGTGTTTCTATATTCTAACAATGACCAATCCGGAAAGGAAATTTAAAAACCTGTTAAACGGGCACCTGGGTGGCTCAGTCAGTTCAGTGTCCAACTTCAGCTCAGGTCATGGTCATGGTTTGTGAGTTCGAGCCCCACGTCGGGCTCTGTGTTGACAGCTCAGAGCCTGGAGCCTGCTTTGGATTCTGTGTCTCCCTCTCTCTCTGCCCCTCCCCCACTCACACGCCATCTCTCTCTCAAACATAAATAAACATTAAAAAAAATTTTTTAGGGGCGCCTGGATGGCTTGGTCGGTTGAGCGTCCGACTTTCGCTTAGGTCATGATCTCGAGGTTGGTGGGTTCGGGCCCCGCGTCGGGCTCTGTGCTGACTGCCAGCTCAGAGCCTGGAGCCTGTTTCAGTCTGTGGCTCCCTCTCTCTGACCCTCCCCTACTCACACTCGCTCTCTCTCTCTCTCTCCTAGAAATAAATAAAAAGCATTAAAAAAATCAAAAAAATTAAAAAAAAATTTTTTAACCAATTAAGAAAAGAAATGAAATGAAAAAAAAAAGTCTATGCTTAACTCTTTGATGAGGGTGCAGCTTCTGCGGGATATCCACACCCCAAGGTCAGAGGCAACAGACTGACATCTGTCCTGGGGATTTCAATTCCCTTCCTACCTGCCTGTCCAGGGGACTTTAGGCTCCAGCAGGGGCCGCAAAGATAACAGTCTTCCGGAGACGGCTTAGCCAGCATCCACGGTGGCCCCAGGTCAAATCCCTAGAACGGATCTCTTCATAAACACACACACACATGTACACACACTTTCAAGGGGCAGGTGCCAGGACACAGGCCTCTGGCATCCGGGCCTGCTGTCTTGTGGCTTCCGTTCTCACTGTGACAACTTCATCAGTGTTAATCTGCAATCACCTTCACGGGTCCGCTCGCCCACCGAAGCAGTAGTGAGTGAGCAGGGCCCTGACGGAAGGCAGCCCCATCTGCCCAGAGGCTGCCCAGGCCCAGGGTCCAATAGCTGAAGTTTCTCCAGAGCTTCTTGGGGGGCTGAGGTGAAGAGTGGTCTTATGGCATGGCCCAGCATGCTCTGCGATGCTCTCACAACTGTCAGGGGCTTCCAGGCTAGAAATTCATCTCCGTGGAGGCTTGGAGAGGCTTCTGAAATATGTCTGCCTAAGCCTCAGCAACCCCCTGTGTTGGTACCTAACAGAGGTGTGCACATGTGTGGACCAAAACTGGGTACTGGAATATTCTTAGCAGCACTCTCTGTATTAACCAAGAAGCAAAATGATCCAAAGGCCCATCAAAAATAGAAGAGTAGAGGGGCGCCTGGATGGCTCAGTCAGTTAAGCGTCCGACTTCGGCTCAGGTCATGCTCTAGCGGTTTGTGGGTTCGAGCCCTGCATCAGGCTCTGTGCTGACTGCCACCTCAGAGCCTGGAGCCTGTTTCAGATTCTGTATCTCCTTGTCTCTCTTACCCTCCCTTGCTCGCGCTGTCTCTCTCTCTCTCTCTCAGAAATAAATAAAACATTTAAAAATTAAAAAACAAAATAGAAGAGTAGAGAGGTGCTCAGTTGGTTAAGCATCCGACTTCGGCTCAGGTCATGCTCTAGCGGTTCTTGAGTTTGAGTCTCATGTCAGCCTTTGTGCTGGCAGCTCAGAGCCTGGAACCTGCTTCAGATTCTGTGTTTCTTTTTCTCTCTGCCCCTCCCCAATTCACACTCTGTCTCTCTCTCTCTCTCTCAAAAATAAACAAACATTAAACATTTTTTAAAAAGGGGTGCCTGAGTAGCTTGGTTGATTAAGCATCCAACTTTGGCTCAGGTCATGATCTTAAGGTTCATGGGTTCGAGCCCCATAGCGGGCTCTGTGCTGACAGCTCAGAGCCTGGAGCCTGTTTCAAATTCTGTGTCTCCCTCTCTCTCTCTGCCCTTCCCCCACTTGCGTGTTCTCCCTCCCTCTCTCTTTCTCTCTGTCTCAAAAATAAGTAAAACATTTAAAAAAAATTTTAATAGAAGAGTAGAATGGACAAACAGTAATGTAATCGTGCAAGGGGCTGCCTCACAGCAACGAGAAGGAGAGAATCACAACCATACACAGCAGTTTGGCTGAATCCCACAAACATAATGTTTGTGAAAGAACCCAGACAAAGAGGTGCACCCATGGAAGAATGTGCACTATGATTCCATTTAAATTTAAAAAACAGGCAAAGCTAAGCTACTGCATTAGAAGCCAAAATAGTGTGTACTCTTGCACTTATGATATGTGTACTTTTCTGTGTTTTTCACTTCAGCAACAAGTTAAAAAAAAAAAGTTCACGGTGAAAGGGCTTGAGTTGTGTTGCAGAGGCCTGGGAGTAAGAGACAGAGAGCTGTGCAGGGCAGACGGACACACACCATCTCACCCCCAGCAGAGGGGCCACTGATGGCCATCTCCGGAGGCTGCTGATGGGCCAGAGGCTAAGTCATCATCCAGGAGGCCACACCGTGCTCAAGCTCGCCTTGCAGAGTATACAAATCTCAGCCCAAGTCCCTCCAACCATCCCTGGGATATTTGCTCGTGAAGACTTCAGCCACCATACAAGTGGGGGCCGCCATGTTGTGAGGAAGCCCAACCAGCCTGAGGAGAGACTGAATGAAGAGTCCCCGAGACTTCAAGAGAGAGATGCCTAGCCGCCCCCCAAGGCCTTCCTCCTCTGTTGCTCTGACCCGAAGTGTGGGCACAAGAGATCCAGAATTAGAACCTTTTAGTGGGGCCCTTCCCGAATTCCTAACCCACAGAAACCACAAGAGACAATAAAAGGATTGGTGGCAATTGGAGGCCACCATATTTGGGGGTGGTTTCTTTTTTTAACGTTTAAAAAATGTTTATTTGAGAGACAGAGAGAAAATGCAAGTGGGGGAGCAGCAGAGAGATGAGACACAGAATCCAAAGTAGGCTCCAAGCTGTCAGCACAGAGCCCAATGCTGGGCTCGAACCCATGAACCGTGAGATCATGACCTGAGCTGAAGTTGGACACTTAACCGATTGAGCCACCCAGGCGCCTGGGGTGATTTCTTACACAACATTGTAACTGCAATGCCTTGTTTGAGTGATTTGTGGAATGCTGGCAAACCCCCAAGTCAGAGGGCTTTGGGCAGATGAGAAGGCTGTTGGACCAGCCCCGCAGAGGCCGGTCCGCTGACGGAGGTCGGGGGGATCAGAGCTACAGGGGTCCCGGCTACTGCAGAACTGTCTGCAGGGGGGTGTGGCCGAGTTAGCGAATCGGGTGGCTCAGGGAGGACCCGGCCAGCCCTCGTGGGGGACAGGGCAGTGGCCGAGGGCTCAGAGAATGTGGGGGACACCGGAGGGGCATCAGCTCCCAAACCCACCTCACCCTGCAAAGGGGGGTGAATAACCGTGATCCAAAATTGACTTTTGAGACCAGAGGAAGTCATGCTCTCTGCCGCCCTGGAGAAGCTAACGAGATTTTAATATTTCAGAAGCTTCTGGGTCACAGCTGAAAGGGTGTTTGAGAGGCTGGCAAAGTTCGGGGCCACACCTGATACCCCCAGCCACACAATCTAGAGGCACAGATAAGGCTGAGGGGTCAGGCTCGGGAGCAGCCCACCTGGGCCTCTAGCTCCCCCTTGACCCCTACAGGTTGGGGACACCTAGGGCGTGACAGAAGGTCAGGCAAACCTGGTTGCAGTGGCCCGGGGAGACCCCCAAGCAGGGGACACCCCATGGGGCAGAAAGACAGGATGCAGGTCAGCAAGGCGGATGGGAGGGGCCTGGGGCACGTGGGGACTGTGGTCTCAGCCCAGGGTCCCCAGCAAGACGGCCAGAGCTGGGCTGGGGACAAGGGGCGTTTGGCCTTGGAGCAAAACCACAGCGGGCAACCACGGGGGGAGGTGAGGGAGCGGGAAAGGCGGGCCCGGGTCCTGGGGACCAAGGCTACATGTGGCTTCAGGAAAATGGGTCCCCTGGAGAATGCCATGGTCACACACTCACGCCCTGAGGCCAGCAAGAAGGACTTAAGAAAAAGACTCGCTTGGGGCGCCTGGGCAGCCCAGTCAGTTAAGCGTCCAACTCTTGATTCCGGCTCAGGTCATGATCTCAAGGTTCGTGAGTTCGAGCCCCACGTCAGGCTCTGTGCTGACCAAGTGGAGCCTGCTTGGGATTTTCTCTCTCTCCCTCTCTCTCTTCCTCTCCCCCCTTTTCTCTCTGTCCCCCCAAATCTCAAAAATGAATAGTTTTTATAAAACACTCTCTTAATGGAGCACGGACAGAGGAAGAGAAGAGAGCTCAATGAGATGACACTGGCCAGGCCCCAGGGCATCGCAGGAGGCAGTGAAGGAAGCTTCCAAGCCCCTCCTTACTCCGGCTCCTTTGATCAAGGGGGTCACCGTGAGAAGGCCGTGGGCACCCTAACTCTGCCCAAGCCCCCGGTGGGGGTGGACACAAGGGGGACGTGGAGGAGGCACCAAACTTTGGAGTCGGACAGGCCTGGGCCCGAATCTGGACTCCGTCACTTAATACTGTTGGACCTGGACAGGCGCCTCGAAATCTGAGTCCGGCGTCCTTGTTGGTCGATGGAAGGCGGGATAATACCTACGCCCAGAGTTGTGAGTGTGGGTGAGCACCGGCCCCAGCCCCCCGGCACGGTGGAGGCCTCGCTACTCGGGGTGTCCGCTTTGGAAGCTCAAAGCTGAGGAAAGTCACTTGTTAATTTATACCATCATCTGGATTTCAGACACCGTCTGGCCGTCACGAGGGTTCTTCTCTCTTTAGCGGGTCAGTCAGAGCCGAGGGCAACTTACTCACATGACTTGTGCCGCCTGCACCGAGGTACCCACTCCTCACCTGGGCTGGGTCAGAGCCCCCGCTCTGAACCAAACCCCAGCCCAGAAGCATCGATGGTTAACGCACCGGCTGTCCGGCTGACGGCATCCGGGGATCTGAAGGCAGACGTCTTGCCCAGGGCCCTCGGCACAGGGAACAGAGAGAGAGTGTTTGTAGAAGGAAGGGATGAGGGGGAGAGAGGAGGAGAAAGGGAAAGAAAGGAAGGGGGGAGGAAGGAGCCGAGGGGCCTCAGTCGTGGGCAGGGCCTCCCCCTCGGCCTGGCCGTCCCTCCCTCCCCCATCCCAGAAGCTGCCAGCAGGTGTCGGAGCCCAGGAGGACACAGGCCCTGGTGGTTTGCAAAGCCAAGCTCAGTCCCTCAGGCCCAGCCACCCCCTTCCTGACCCTTCACCTACTCTTTTTATTTTAATGTTTTATTTATTTTGAGAGAGACAGAGACATACAGAGTGTGAGTAGGGGAGANATAAAACACTCTCTTAATGGAGCACGGACAGAGGAAGAGAAGAGAGCTCAATGAGATGACACTGGCCAGGCCCCAGGGCATCACAGGAGGCAGTGAAGGAAGCTTCCAAGCCCCTCCTTACTCTGGCTCCTTTGATCAAGGGGGTCACCGTGAGAAGGCTGTGGGCACCCTAACTCTGCCCAAGCCCCCGGTGGGGGTAGACACAAGGGGGACGGGGAGGAGGCACCAAACTTTGGAGTCTGACAGGCCTGGGCCCGAATCTGGACTCCGTCACTTAATACTGTTGGACCTGGACAGGCGCCTCGAAATCTGAGTCCGGCGTCCTTGTTGGTCGATGGAAGGCGGGATAATACCTACGCCCAGAGTTGTGAGTGTGGGTGAGCACCGGCCCCAGCCCCCCGGCACGGTGGAGGCCTCGCTACTCGGGGTGTCCGCTTTGGAAGCTCAAAGCTGAGGAAAGTCACTTGTTAATTTATACCATCATCTGGATTTCAGACACCGTCTGGCCGTCACGAGGGTTCTTCTCTCTTTAGCGGGTCAGTCAGAGCCGAGGGCAACTTACTCACATGACTTGTGCCGCCTGCACCGAGGTACCCACTCCTCACCTGGGCTGGGTCAGAGCCCCCGCTCTGAACCAAACCCCAGCCCAGAAGCATCGATGGTTAACGCACCGGCTGTCCGGCTGACGGCATCCGGGGATCTGAAGGCAGACGTCTTGCCCAGGGCCCTCGGCACAGGGAACAGAGAGAGAGTGTTTGTAGAAGGAAGGGATGAGGGGGAGAGAGGAAGAGAAAGGGAAAGAAAGGAAGGGGGGAGGAAGGAGCCGAGGGGCCTCAGTCGTGGGCAGGGCCTCCCCCTCGGCCTGGCCGTCCCTCCCTCCCCCATCCCAGAAGCTGCCAGCAGGTGTCGGAGCCCAGGAGGACACAGGCCCTGGTGGTTTGCAAAGCCAAGCTCAGTCCCTCAGGCCCAGCCACCCCCTTCCTGACCCTTCACCTACTCTTTTTATTTTAATGTTTTATTTATTTTGAGAGAGACAGAGACATACAGAGTGTGAGTAGGGGAGAAGCAGAGAGAGGGAGACACAGAATGTGAAGCAGGCTCCAGGCTCCGAGCTGTCAGCACAGAGCCTGACGAGGGGCTCGAACCCACGAACCGTGAGATCACGAGCTGAGCTGAAGTCGGACACTTAACCGACTGAGCCACCCAGGCGCCCCCACTGAGAGGTCCCCCTTGATGCATTTCATCAGGCAGGCCTGGGATCGCCTCTCACTGGGCCTCTCACCAGCCGGTCCCATCATGAGCTGCCCGACCTTCTTCTTGCCTGTGCAGTAAGATTGGGGCTGGGAACTTCCTCCCAGGAGGGTACAGCTCCGGGGGGCATAAAGGGCTCCACAAAGGACTGGGGTGCAGCCACAGCTCACGTTCTGTGCCCGTGGCAAGGGGGCAGTGAGGAGGGCCAGGCCTGGAGCCAGACGGCTCTGAGTCACGACCTCCCGGCACTGGGGCCTGGGGCACGTCACTTAGCCTCTCAGTTTGCTCATCTACAGAATGAAGACGATAGACACCCCTTGTCCCTACCTCAGAGGCTCCTTCAACGATTGGCACGAACACTTGGCCTCCGCGTGAGCCGGGACGTCCCCAGCTTACGGTTCCTGTGTTCACGGGCAGCCCCTCCGACCCCGGCGCACCTCTCAGCACGCGGGACTGGTGGGAGTGGGGTTGGGGGCCCAGGCCGAGACCTGAGACGCTGAATTCCTCACAGCGCCCAGGACGTGGGCCGCTCTGAGCGCAGAGCTGCAGAAAGGCCATCTTATCCCCACTTTGCCGGGAGGGGACCTCTGTCTCCCTGCTGAGTGCCCTGTGTCCCTTGGCACGTTTGCTTGGGGTGCAAGGTGGCCTTGGATGCATCTTGACCTTGAATGCATTTGGCCTTGGATGCACCTTTCTTGGCCGACCTCGCGGGTGCATGGACGTCTGCTGTGTGAACATCTGAGTTTTCTTGGCGCCCCAGCCTCCCCACTTCTGAGAGCACCGGGTGCTCCTGGCTCCCAGCTCAGGGGGGCCAGCTCTGTGGTGGCTGCAGGGGGACAGGGGCGGGGGCAGCGGTATGACTACCTCCTCCTTGTGGGGGGAGCCTCTCCTCAAGGCTACACGTGCTGCGTCTTCACGACCGCCCGTGTCCACGCCCCGGGTGAGGGCAGTGGGGCTCGCCTCCACCCACACACCCCTCGCTCACTCGCCCTGCTCGGGGGCACGTCCTTTCCAAGGGTGCCCGTGTCCCGGGGCTGCTTTAACACAGTGCCACTAACTGGGTGGCTTCAAAGCCTGGAGATGCATCGTCTCAGTGTTCTGGAAGCAGAAATCCAAAATTAAGGCTTTGGGGGGGCCGCGCTCCCTGTAAGAGGGTCCTTCCTGCCTCCACCAGCTCCTGGTGGCTGCTGGCGCTCCTGGGCCGTGCCCACCTCACGCCAGCGTCTGCGTGTGTCTTCACGGGGTCGTCCCTCTGTGTCCCCTCCCCTCCTCCTGTGAGGACACCAGTCAGTTTGGACTACCGTCCTATTCCAGAGCGATCTTCATCTAACCTTGATAACATCTGCAAAAACCCAATTTCCAAAGAAAGTTATGGGGAGGGTTGGGAGTTCAACATATCCTTGCGAGGGGACCCGACTAAACCCATGGAAATTCTGGGTCCCAGGGACATCCTCAGTCCCCTGGTCAAGGCCCCTCACACTCCCGTCCTCAGGCTGAGAGCAGCAATCGGTTTCCTGCCGTCTCCGAGGAGTTGATGGATGTCCCTCTAACCCACAAGGGCACACGGAAGAAGGCAGGGAGACTGGGCTTTGCGTCCCTACTTCGCCACCCATGAGCTAAAGACGTCCGCGGGGTCCGAGCCTCTGGTTCTGGGCAGGAGATCCGGCACATGACGCCCGCTGTTGGCTAGGTGAGCTGCTGAGCATGGAAAGACCCGGTGGATCTAGGGACCGGGCTGGTGCCTGACCCACAGGAGGCCCGAGACACAGAGCTGCGCTCATTCCTTCCCTGCCTAGTGACCGGGACCCCCACCCTGGAAGGGCACAGCCTCCCGGCCTGGGCCTCCATCGTTCCCGCCGCCTGGCTCGCCATCGCCAGCCTGCGCAGACGGCCCCCCAACAAGGGCGGCTTATTTCCCCGCAAGCCCCGCCGAGGCCCGGGGGCTGCATCAAGCTCGGCCTCCCGAGGCGTGTCGGAGCAAAGAAAGCCGCCTTTATTAAATGCTCCTCCACTCAATTAGGGTTTCCTATGAAACAGAACATTTTATTAAAAGACCTGAAAATAAATTATTACCCACCACTAATGATTATATTTGAAGGAGCAATACATCATTTAGAGCAAGGTTTAAAGAAGTTAAAATACCCAGTGTATTTTTAGTTGGAACGCTTTCGGCTGCTGGTGACAAGGACCCGGCACCAGCGCGCTGCAACAGAAAGGGAGTGCGTTGGTTCACGACGCTGAGAATTCCGGGGGTTCGGGGCGGGGGCGGGGGGTGCGCGGATTCAGTGGATCAGGGGCTCCCATGAGGGATGTCCTTAGGTGGGGCCTTGTCAAGCGCTCTCCCAACAGCTGCTTCTGTTCTTCAGCACGGAGCCCGCGAGATGGCCAAGGCGTCCTCGGGCACGTCCAGCCTCTCGCTCTCCCAGGGGAAAGACGGCCTTGTCCCCGCAGCTCCAGCGGAGGGGACAGCTCCCCGGCGTGGGCCGCTCCCATGCTGGCCCAGGGAACAGCACCTGGATAGCTGGCCGGACCTGCTTACGTGCCCGCGTCTGGAACACCTCAGGGCGAGGGGGCAGGGCCGCTCTGAGCCGAGTCTGAAGGCTGCGGGTGGATGAGGATCGGGTACCCCAAAAAGGGAGAGGGTCCGGTGGCGCTAACCCCTTTCCCCTTGGGCTCTGGGTTCAGGAGCCTTCAGTGACTCTTCCTTCGCTGCTCATCCCGGCCCCAGATGTACCCCAGGCGGGAGTCCGAGTGCCCCGGCTGAGTCATACTTAACCACATTCCTGGAAGCCCAGGGATCCGTAGGATGACTCCACCTCGCGCGGTTGAACAAACACCACCGGCTCTGCTGACCCCCGGGCCTCGAGGAGGGCGTGGGCTGGGCCCAGCGTGTGTCCCTTCCAGCCTCTTCCCCCACGGCCTCAATCAGCGTCCCCACCATTAAGTCCGCCGGGCCCCCTCTGCGACGCCGGCTTCTACTCGAAACTCACCTGATTGCCTCTCAGAAGGGCCACTCGTTTCTATCCCTGTGTAACTCATGCGAGGTGCCCCGTCGCCATGGTAACCCGGGGCCCCCAGCCTCATTTCCCTGCGTGGGGATGACTCAGAGCATCCGAACTCATTCTGGGGCCATAAGCACAGCGTTCCTGACCTTTTCTCCAGGCTCACGGCCCTTCACAGTTTGCCTCTGCTGTCTGTCCCCAACTTGTCACCCGTCCCTCTCATTGTGCCTGGGGGACAGGCAGGGAGGGCCTTGTCACACCATTTTGTGGAGGACAAAAGGTACGTTTTTTGAGCCACAATTAACCCCTTTGGTGCTGGAGTGAGCTCTGTCCTGGAGTCGGTCACGTCAGAGGGAGGTGTTTGTACCGATAACCAATTGGGTGCTGTGTTTCTTTTCTTTTTTTTTTCTAACTATGCCAAATTTAGCAGTAAAATATATTTGCAATGAAAATAACATTATAACTTCCCTTAATTACAGTGTATACTTTTAAATTACCTATGTTAATCTATGCTGCTGCTTATAAAATTTATTGCCAGTATTATTATTATGACAGTATTACAAAAAAGGTGATGAAGCATTATTTTAGTTCTATTGTGCACCAGTTCTTCAATGGTAAATTAAAGCTCTGAGCTTTAAGAGTTTAATAGGCAATGGGGCGCCTGGGTGGCTCAGTCGGTTAAGCATCCGACTTCGGCTCAGGTCATGATCTCACGGTTCGTGGGTTTGAGCCCCACATCTGGCTCTGTGCTGACAACCAGCTCAGAGCCTGGAGCTGCTTCGGATTCTGTGTCTCCCTCTCTCTGACCCTCCCCTGCTCGCACCGCCTCTCTCTCTCTCTCTCAGAAATGAATAAAACATTAAAAAAAAGAATTTAATAGGCAAGACATATAATCCTAAGGATGCTTTTGGCTTTATGGAACAAGTAAATAGTAGATCAATTAAATAAGTCTATCCAGTATTAATTAAGCATTTACTGTGGAAAGGGTGATGATTTCCTGACCCTCCCTGAGCCTCACCTGGAAAATAAGGCTAATCCCTGAAGTGGTTGTAAAGATGAAACGAGGTATGAATTGGGAGCATGCAGCATACACTGTAAAGGGCTGTGCACTTCAAAGAGGCTATCAGATTCTTCATCATCAACATCTTGATTAACAGCCTCTCCTCAGAGGGAGGCCACAGGTGACAGCCAGCCTCCAACCAGACAGGCCGAGCAGGTGCCTGGAGACACGGAGCCCAGCACAGGCTTCCAGGCTGCCCGGCACGGACAGCTAAATTCTTGCGGCAGAAAGAGAGGCCTGAACCATGATCCGGGAACACGAGCTCCCACGGCCGCCCAGCAGCTGCTCTGGAGTTCAAGAGCGTAAGTGCTTTAGGCCGCCTCACGGCGCAGTGAGCAGAACACAGTCATTACTGGAAATGATAGGCGCTGGTTGATTGAGGGCATTCTTCTCTACCAAACCTGAAATTACTGTCGCTATTGATGGGGGCCTAATGGGAAAGGCAAAAAAACCCCACAAAAACCCCGCAGGGAGTCCTGATGGGTCCCCAGAGGCACCCACAGCCTAGAATGCCCTTCTCTCTGCCCTCTATCTGCATCTGGGCTGCCTCCCGGGGTCTGGGGCACCCAGAGGCGGGCGTGTCCGGGGTTCGATGGGCAGCGGGTGCATATAAGATACGGTCAACGCTCATGCTTTATTAACGAATCAGCCGGTCTTCACCGCAGATATTTGGTGCCAGAACCTTTGTCCTCCCTCAACCTGTCCCCTGGAGGGCACTCGCTGTGGCTTCCTGGGGGCTCTGCTTTCTAGCAGGTTCTATGCTCCAAGATTCCCCACCCAAGCACTGTTGTCTTTTGTTTTCATTGTGCTAAAATACATCTAACATAGAACTGACCGTTTTAACCTTTTTTTTATTTTCTTATAGTTTATTTATTTTGAGACCGAGAGAAACAGAGCATGAGTGGGGGAGGGGCAGAGAGAGAGGGAGACACAGAATCTGAAACAGGCTCCAGGGTCTGAGCTGTCAGCACAGAGCCCGACGCGGGGCTCGAACCCACGACCTGTGAGATCTGACCTGAGCCGAAGTCGGACGCTTAACCGACTGAGCCACCCAGGCGCCCCCGTTTTAATCATTTTTAAGGGCACATTCAGAGCCGTGAAGTGCGTTCACACCGTTGTACAACCCTTCCGTCTCCTGAGCACCTCCGTCTTCCCGAACTGACACTCTGTCCCCCTGGGAGAGGGTAGATAACAGCTCTTCCCTTCCCCCAGCCCCTGGCCACCGCACTTCTACTCCCTGTCTCTGTGAACTTGGCTCCTCCAGGTACCACATTCAAGTAGAGTCGTGCATTATCTGTCTTTCTGTGCCCGGCTTTCCACTTAGCATGACGTCCTCAAGGTTCATCCATGCGCATCTGTTACAACGTCCTTCCTCCCTGCGGCTGGTAATGTTCATGCGTATTGCACGTGTCGATTATCCACTCCTCCACCTACAGACACCGGCCGCTGGGCTGCTCTGGGGGACGCTGCTAGGAATATGGGTTCCGTACACAGATGTCCCCTGCCGTCCCCGGGACCCTACGGTGCCTCTATGTNCTAGACAACGGCCTCCTCCCGCAGCACCTCCACAGGAATGGCCTGGCGGCCCCCCCGCACGTGCAAGCCACAATTTGCTCTTCAAATTGCCACACTGTTTACCAACAGCAGGGCCTCCATCTCCGCTGCTCTGCAAGACCTGTAATTACCCCAAGTCTGGCCGCCTGACCCTGTTGTGAGCACCGGCTTAATAGGAAAATCAGCACAAACGGCTCAGAGGCCTAATCACTGCTCTCCACCAAAGCCCGTGCCTGACACAGCCTGGCCTCACCCCTGCAGGCGGGGGGAGGGGTCGGGGGTGCTCAGAGGCACCCTGAAGAGGGCTGGCTCCTTCCCGGGGAGGACAGGGTTTCCCCGAAGGACAATGCGCCTCATCACACGGTGCCTAGTCGCTCTAACGGCCAGAGGGGAGGCCACCCCCCCTAAAGTCCAGCACCACCCTGAAAATAATGCGTCTAATCCACTCAGCCAGTAGAAGGCAGGAGCAAATGTGGTCAGAGTTCCAGCCAGAAGGACTGAGATGGGGTCCTAGCCCTGCCACTCCCTAGCTGTGTGACCTTGAGTAAGTCACTCGACCTCTCTGAGTTTCACTTTCCTCACTTGTGAAACAGACAGTAATAGTACCTCTCTCTTTGGGGCGCCTGGGTGGCTCAGTCGCTTGAGCGTCCGACTTTGGCGCAGGTCATGATCTCACAGTGCCTGAGTCAGAGCTCCGCGTAGGGCTGTGCTGACAGCTCAGAGCCTGGAGCTGCTTCTGATTCTGTGTCTCCGTCTCTCTCCCCCTCCCTTGCTCATGCCCTGTCTCTCTCTCTCTCTCTCTCTCTCTCAAAAATAAAAATAAACATTAAAAAAAATAAAAACTAAATAAAAAGACTTCTGCACTAAAAGCTTCCGCTGGGGTCTGACATTTGCACTCCATCAGGAGACAGATGAACGTGGGTTCGAACCCCAGCTCTGCCACTCGCCGCCTCTGGGATGTGGGGCTCAAACTTCTCTGTGTCTTAACTGCCTCCTCTGTGAACAGGAAGACAGCACCCTTTGGTTGCATTTCTGCAAGGATTACACGAAAGGACGTGCAGACCCAAGCAAATGGCAACCTAAGGGGTCACGAACGGTGGGTGGTTCGGGGAGACGCCCCACCCCCAAGGCACTTACACAGGCGGGTCAGTGCTCAGCAAAGCTCGACCCCAAGGGGAGCGAGGGCCAGGGCCGCTGGGGGCACCATCCGGCGTGGCCGACACCGACACCGAGCTCTGAGGACCCCGGGGGTGACCCCCAGGGCCGGGCTGCACCCAGTGTCCGCACTCCTGAGCACAGCAGTTCTGCACGCCGCTGCACGCGGGGTCCGTCCCTAGGGAGGCGCTCTCTGGAGGAGAATGTTCCAGGCCCACAGGGTGCCAGCAGCACGCGGCACAGCCTTCTCCTCCCCGCCTGGCCGGGGCTGGCCTGGAGTGGCAGGCGGCCCTGGGCAGAGCCTCATGGGCTGGGCACTCCCAGTGTGGAAGCCTGTTCTAGAAGAGGCAGGCCGACGTGGGCGCCTGGCTTCAGACCTCAGAGACGCTGGGCTCGGCGATCACGCGCTCTGAGGATGGGGCACGTGAAAGTGAGTAAGACGCAGCCCCGACTCTGCAAGCTCCCAGCCTAACGGGGGAGGCAGGCCCAGATGGATGGCGGCGGTAAAGGACAATTCAGGGTCTGATGGGACAGGGTAGCAAAGGGGACAGGGAGGGCCCTGCCCCAGCCTAGAGGTCCCGGGGTGGCGGGGGCGGAGGGGGTTCCCTGGGGAGGATTTGCAAGAAAGAAAGTGGTCGGGTACCAAGTTAAAAGACAGCAGGATGGTGAGGGGCTCCCATGGGCCGCTCAGGGCATGGCATCCACTGAGCTCACCTCAAACCCAGTTGGTACCAAGACTCAGAGACTGCTGGACCCTGCCTCCCGGGCACCCCAGCCCGGGCCAGGTCACCAAACCAAGGCGCAGAAGCATAAGGACGTGTGGGATCCCCAGGGAGGGGGTCCCCAGCACAGCAGGGGAGGAAACGGAGGAGACCAGCTTTGAGTTGTGTAAAGGTCCCAGCCTCCAGGGAGAGTGGCCTCCCAGCTCTGGACCCCCGACGGGACTGGGCGGTCACACACACAGGCCAGATGTGCGGTGCGGACAGGGGCCATGGCCGGGCTCTGCTGTCTGGCACATTCTGCTTCCATGGAATCACGGGGCTCAAAGCAGAGCCTGCTGCTCTCTCTCGGCCCCAGCTGCCATGGAGACTCGGGCCAAGGGATGCTGTTTTCCTGCAGAATCTTGTTCCCGTTCGGCCATTTAGCTGCTGAGTCGGGATGTGTCTGCTTGCAGACCTGGGAGATTCCAGAACTTCCCTTTCATCTTTATTTCCACCCCTCACTGTGGGGCCCTGGGGGGCAACCCCACACCCAGGGGTCCTGCTTCAAAGAGGGATGAGCAGGAGAGGAGGGAGGGCCCCGCTCTGGGAGGCAAGGGCTCAAAAAAAAAAAAAAAATAGTCATGATTCATCTTCCCCAAACATGAGCGATCATAAATAATGGAACAAATTCGGACGTGGTGAGGCAGTGTGTCAAAATATAGAAAGGCCATTTAGTGTTGGTGACAGAATTAGATGAAAGGCTTCACTCCTTCGGATGAAGCAGCCGACAGGATGGTGCTTGGATAGGGGACATGGGACCAGGCCTCGACATGCGTACCCGTGTGATGGGTGACGACCAGAATCTGCCCTGCTGTCAGATGGGGTGTCGCCCAAGGCTCGTCACGCAGCCGGAATGCATCTTAGGAAAACGGCGGCTTCCCTGGGAAATGGGAGTTCGGAGCTGGAGTGTTGCAGATTTGCAGTAAAACACTCTTTTCCTTGCAGAAATTTAAATAATTTAAATGTGTTCTAGAAAAGCATTTCCAGCCGCAGTCTGGAGAAAGTAAACGGATTGATCAAACCTCACCAGAAACAAAAACAAAGCAAAACACTCACCAAAACAGACCTGCTTTTCGGGTTCGCTTTCCAAGCCGCTGGTGGGTTTTTGGCCACCATGTTGCGATTTTGCTGTAAGCACAATTTAAGCAGAAAGTCCTTTGAGCAAAAGATTCCTCTAAGCATCCGCGTGTCTGGGGGTTTTTTGAGACACAACCTTCCCCCCAAAACCCAGGCAATAGATACGGTAACTGTCAGAGAAATTGGCTTCATCACAAATAGATCTTGTTATATTCAGTTTGCCCCGGGAAATCTGCACTGGGAAAGAAATATTGGTGACCGTGTAAGAAAGGCATTCCTGACTTGCTTCCGGAATGCACCACAGGATTTCTCTGAACTCATGCCGTGAGATGGAACGAACACACACACACACACGCACACACACGCACACACAAACACACACACACCCCTCTTTGGATGTGCCTGAGATATACCACAGATACTACTCCTCTCCTGGCAACTTACAACGCATTTCGACATTTTAAAGGCCCTGAGAAGTCCTGCAATAAGGAAACCTGCTTAATGGGATTTTGCCCAGTGTTTCATGAACTTAATTAACCAAGGACTCTTTAAAAAAAAAAAAAAAATCATGGGGCGCCTGGGTGGCTTAGTCGGTTAAGNCATGCTGTCTCTCTCTCTCTCTCTTTCTCTCTCTCTCTCTCCTAGAAATAAATAAAACATTAAAAATTAAAAAATAAATAAATAAATAAAAATCAATACCTATTAATATACGGAGACAGCCATATGTCACAGAACACATTTGGAAGTACTCACACAGAGAAAAGAAAAGCCCAGAGGAACTTCCCTCCTCTCCCAGATGAGGAAACCAAAGCTCCAAGAAAGTGAGTGTGTTGTCGCAGGCCACGCAGGAAGAGAGGGCTTCGTGGAGAACGTAACAGAGGTTTCCACTAGACGCAGCACCAATCGTCCAGCACAACACTGCGGACCGGCTCCGACGACTGTCCGTGGGTCTCTGCGCTCCTGCCACTCTCCGGTGTGGCTCCTTCTCTCCCGGACCTGGGGCGTCCCTGGGGGTAGTTACGCAGAGGTGCCCGGAGGGCCCTGGCCTGCTCCCGCCCCGCCAGCACCTTCCCGGGCCCTGCAGCGAAGAGGCCCCTGGGAACCCAGCCCTGCCCTCGAGACTGCGTCCCACCCCACACATGAGCAAGGCCGAGAACCTCCCGTCACCGGTGATAAGAACCCAGAGCTAAAGGCGACGGTGTGTCCTGCACAGACAGCGTGGTGAGAGGCGGAGAGCCGCGGGGACCCCCACAGGAGGCCTGGGCTGGACCGAGGTCACCTTTGGCCACCTGCCTAAGGGCGTTCGCCTGCCTCGAGACAGAAGCAGCTCCGATGGCCGCCACTCACCTGCACTGAAACGCACAGCCCCTTCCTTCATGCCAAATTCACCGCCGGAGTCCTTGAGGGAGGGGCAGCCTCCCTGCTCCACATCCTCCTCTGGGGGGGGCCACCCTCTAGGAAACAGGACCTGGTGCCCCCACGGCTCCCAGGCCACCCGCCTTGGTGGCCCACAGTACTGCCCCTTGACCCGGGCAGCCAGTGACCTCCAGCCGCGCAGGGGACGGGCTGAGGCCACGCAGAGCCTGTGCCTCTATCGCTTCCAAACCCCTGCCCCACGCCGGGCACCCAGGGCCTGGCGTTTCCTGCCTAGACAGGGCTGTGAAGGGGGCGTGCCGCCTGGGGGCCACAGGCGTGTGTGGCGCCCCCTCCCCCACCCCCCACTGTTGGGTACGGGGTGGACCCGGGGCCCAGAGAGGTTTTCTTTTTTTTTTTTTTTT
>NW_027551571.1:6090542-6094209 GCF_008692635.1 Crocuta crocuta | reverse complement strand
CTGAAACAGGCTCCAGGCTCTGAGCTGGCAGTCAGCACAGAGCCCGACGCGGGGCTCGAACCCACGAACCGCGAGATCATGACCCAAGCGAAAGTCGGACGCTTAACCGACTAAGCCACCCAGGCGCCCCAACCCAGGGTGATTTTCAAAGCCAAGAAACGGAATTGGAATCACTTCCCTTCTGTCACTCATGCAACCACTTGGAGTTTTATTTTGTGTAAAAATGTAAAAGAATTTAACAGAGCACAAACTGCAAGGTGCAATTTTTTTGTTTGGAAAGTACAATATTGAGTTCAGCTCAGCGAATCTTTATGAAGGGAGCCGGTCTAAGAAGCACTTGGCAGATCAAGAAACAAAACATTTCGGGCACTCCCCTCCCCGGCCCCCCGCCCCGGCTCGTGCCCCTTTCCAAAGGTAAACATCACCCTTCTTTCTTTCTTTTTTTTTTTTTAAGATTTGTTGAAAGTTTATTTATTTATATTGAGAGAGAGTGAGTGAGCAGGGGAGGGGCAGGGAAAGAGGGAGACAGGATCCGAAGCAGGTTCCACACGGTCAGCGCAGAGCCTGACGCGGGGCTCAAACTCGCGAATCGAGAGATCATGACCTGAGCTGAAATCAAGAGTCAGATGCTTAACCGACTGAGCCACCCAGATGCCCGTCTCCTTATTTCTACCAGCACAACCCAGGGTTGCCTTTTTTTTTTTAATTCATTATTCGAATTTTATTGGGTTATTCTAAAACAGCATAATTAACATGACTGCATATCCAGATTTCAATGATGGTAAATAAAAATAGATTCATTAGGGGGCGCCTGGGTGGCTCAGTGGGTTAGGCGTCCGACTTCAGCTCAGGTCATGATCCTCAGGGCTCGTGAGGCCGAGCCTTGCGTCGGGCTCTGTGCTGACAGCTCAGAACCTGGAGCTGC
The DNA here is from genome assembly GCF_008692635.1 of Crocuta crocuta. Classification (NCBI taxonomy): domain Eukaryota; kingdom Metazoa; phylum Chordata; class Mammalia; order Carnivora; family Hyaenidae; genus Crocuta; species Crocuta crocuta. The sequence continues at coordinate 6,093,284 of NW_027551571.1, read as the reverse complement.
TTCGAATTCTGTGTCTCCCTCTCTCTCTGCTCCTCCCCATTTTCTCTCTGTCTCTCTCAAAAATAAAACAAAAACATTAAAAAATTTTTAGAAAAAGAAAAAAGGAAACAGATTCATTATCGTGAAGTCCCCTCACCTGGAATGTACCTGTGGCATAGAAGTGAGCATCAGTGGGTACTGGCTCCCTCCTCTCCAAGTCCCAGACAGGTGTCAGGGGTTTGAACGTAAACAGACTCACCCACATTGCTCCGTGTATTTCGCTCCTTCTCGCTGGAGCGGAGTTTTCCCTTATAAGAGCCCAATTATTCCCTCAGCCGTTCCGATGTGAACATCTGTACCACTTCCGGTTCGGGGCCGTCGTGATCACTGCTGCTGGGAACACTTTGCACATGGGTTTGGGTGACCTTTAGGTCTGCATACTTGCTGAATGACGCCCAGAGCTGTCTGGCTGCGTCAGGCTGGCTCACGACCGGCTCGACGTACATGGCTGACAACGCCCTCCCACCATGCGACCAGTAATGGTCGCTCATCTCTCCTTCCGGCTCTTGCGACCGGCGACTTCATTCTGGTCGTTCTCGTGAGTGTGTGGTGGTTTTAACGTCTGTTTCCCAGTGAGTCATAAAGTTGAGTACTCTTACGGGTTTATTAGTCACGTGCATGTGCTCAGTTGTAAAGTGCCCGTTCCATTTTTACCTTTGGCTTCCCTGTCTTACTGGTTTGAAGAAGGTCTTCGTACATTCTGATTCCAGGTCTTAAATGCACATGTGGTACATTTCTTCTACCACTTCGGCGTGCGTTCTCGCTCTCTTAATGGTGTCTTTTGTTGAACAGATGTGCTTAGTTTTAATGCAGTCCAATTTATCACTGCCTCTCTTGTGGTGAGCGCATTCTGTGTCTTGTTTAAGAAGTATTTGACTGCCTCACGGTCATGAAGATATTCTCCTCTGCTTCTTTTTAGAGACTTCTTTCTTTTGCTTTGAAAATTGGTAGCTACAATCCATCCGAGATTGGCTTTCGTGTAGGGATCAAAATTCACTTGTTTTCCAGACAAAGATCCAATTAACCCAACACCTTTTCTTGAAATGACCATCCTTCCCCCTTCACACGATGCTTACACCTTTGCTAAAAATCAAGGGACACTGTACACGCAGGTTGCTTCTGGATTCTCTATTCTGTTCCACTCATCTATTTGTCCATCCCTGGCAGTCACCACACTGTCTTGATCGCCGGGGCATCATAATAAGTCACGGGATCTGGTGGTGTAGATCCTCCAATTCTGTTCTCCCCTGTTAAAATCATCTAGGTTTTCTTGGCCCATTGCCTTTCCATGTAAATTTCAGGATCAATTTGTCCATTCTCTCTCTCTCTCTCTCACATACACACACACACACACACACACACACACACACACCCTTCCCAGTGCTGCTTTCCAAATCTATCCGAGTTGTCTTGTGAACATCCTGTCTGTGACTTCTAACTGTTGCGTGGTGTGGGCATCAGTCATTGACCAGGCAGGAAACAGAAACCCCTAATAATTCAAGCAAAGAGGAATTTAATCCAAAGAGGAATAATGGAGAGGAGAAGAGGGGAAGTGGCCCGGGGATCAGGGAGCTGCTACAGTTCCAGGCTGGAGGTGCAGAGGGGCGGCAGCGCTGCCACACAGAGATACGGAAGCCATCAGCCCCCCGGGGCTGGGACCGCAGCCCGAGCCCCCACCCCGCCCCACCCCCGGTGCCCAGAGCCACCACCAGGAAACCAGGGACTCACACCTCTGCCCGCTGTTATGGCTGAATGTGCCCCCGCAAAATGTTGAAATCCTAACCCCAAGGACCCGAGCGTGTGAGACCTTATTAGAAAAATAGGCTCATTGCAGACGTCATCAGATAAGGCGGGTCCTACCAGAGAAGGTGTCCTTGTAAAAGAGAGAACGTGGACACACACACGTGAAGATGAAGGCAGGGATCGAGGGGATACTTCTGCAAGCCAACAAGGGCCCAAGGTTGCCAACGAGCCCCCCGAAGCTAGCGGGGAGCTCATGGACTCAGAACGAGCACCCTGCCTGGACCTGTGGCCCCGGAGCCGGGAGACACGGCCGTCTGCGGATCAAGCCCCCGTCTGCGGCGCTGTGTCCCGCGGCCTCAGGTAACTAACACGCCCCACTTCCAGTCTGGGGCCCGGGCCTCCCGTCGGATGACTCGAGCTGGGACCCAGCTCTCGAGGGAGGCTGGGACCTTGGACAGGTAGCTGAGACTTCCCGCCCCGAAGGCACAGAGAGAACAGAGAAGACCGAGGGCAGGAGGCTGGCAGGCGCTGCCCGACCGTCTACCCCTGCAGTGGACAGCGGGCGGCCACCACCACCGCCTGGCGGGCTCCCTGGGCTTCCCTGTAAGAATTTCGGTATTCCTGTTGAGGTGAAGCATGTCTGTAATGCCTCTGTCAGGCGTCTGCCTCTGTGCCCACAGGGCCCAGAGCAGGGCCTGGCACACGTAACAGGTGCTCAATAAATATGTCGGCTGAATGAAGACTGTGTCTCCCCCGCACCAGGCACCCAGGCATGGAGCCCGTGGAGGGCCCAGGAGATGTGCCCCAGAGCCTGTCGGCCTCACCTGTCGCTCACAGTCCCCTTGGGGCTCTGATCGCGGGCCCAGAGCGGCTCTCCTCACGGCCCCTGCCCTTCACCTCAGGAGGGGAGGGTCTGGAGGGGCAGGGCCAGAGCTGGGCAGAGTGACCTTACAGGATACA
>NW_027551571.1:6075730-6090339 GCF_008692635.1 Crocuta crocuta | reverse complement strand
GGAATTCATGTAGCAAGTGAAAACCCCTAGGAAAAAATTTTTTTCCACCAAAATTAAATATGGAAGCAGCTCACGACACCAAGAGGGAATCAATAACCCATCATAAATGAACAAAGACGAGAACTGGGAGACGCTTGTAGGAAGAATCAGGCTTTGTGGCAAGTGCCCTGTGCCTACGGAGCGTATTTTTGTGTGTCTGTTCGTCGACTCAAATGTTCAATGCCTTAATGACTTTATGACTCAGAGTTATTTATTCCTGCCTCCCGGGCCTCCACAGTCCCAGAAACAGAGAGAATCGCACATTTTCCAGCGGAGAGAGGCTCCCGTTGGTGTTTATGGAACCTGCTTGGCCCTGCCTCTCCCCTCGGGCGCTGGGTGGTCTCAACTCCGCTCTAGAAGCTCCGGCCCCAACGCCTGGCACACGCCTGGCATCCACCCGCACGCTCGTCCCTGACTGCCCGCGCCACCCCCACCCCCCGCGCACTTTACTGCAGAAGGCTGCAGGTCGAGCTTTCCTGAGTTTTTCTCCCTTCTCTTTTCCCGACTCCCAGTTCCTTTTTTCAATTTTTTCGCCATTGCACAGACTCACCATTCATCTAGACAAGAAGCAATGGGCTCAGAGACGTGAAGAAGTGACTCTGCATATTCTAGAATTTCACAGGAGGGGGACTGCAGGATGGAAGGCATCAGTCACTGATTCCTAAATCCAACAATTATTTGGTGAATTTCCCTGTGTACCCACGCTTGGGTTAGTCCTGGGGATGCACTGGCAGGAAAAACGAGGGACGCTTTTACCTATTGGAACTGTAAGTCCAGAGTGGGCGCCGGACCATAATTAATTACACACATAAGTGTGCAAATGGCTCCAGTGACAAGTGTCGTAGATGAGGATGCCATGGTTCTCTGAGCGCATTTAGGAGGGGGGAGCTGACCTCAGCAGGGTAATCAAGGCAGACTTCCTGGAGGCAGTGCCAATTAAACAGATCTGAAGGATGGGTGTCATTAATTGGGAAAGGGCCCTCTGCGCAGTGGAAACACATAGGCAGCAGCCTCTGTGGGCAAAACAGATGACACATTCGGGACTTAGAGAGTCCAGAGGGGCTGGGGCGGAAGGGGATGTAGAGGCGAGCATGAGAAGCAGGCAGGGACTGGGCTATACAGAGCTTCTCTCAAAGATAAGACCCTCCTTCCTTGCCTTTCTCCTTCTTGAAGTACATGTTGGAGCTCATTTAGAGAAGCTGTCTTTGTCACCGCTACTCTCGGTTAGCGCCAGAAAATGCCTTTATGTGCCCTCATCCTTGAAGAATATTTTGGCCGGAACACGATTCTAATTGGCTTTAATTCCCTTTCGGCGCCATGCCTTTCGCTACTGCTGTCGAGAAGTTGGCTGTCCACCCATTTGCCGTCGTTCGAGGGCACCTGTCTTCACAGCTGCTTCCAAAACCTTCTCGTGGTCTTCGGTGTTCCGCGGTTCCGCTGTGGCGTCTCCGGGTGTGAATTTCTGCTCCTCTGCTCCCTTTGGGAACAGACCTAAGCCTCCTGACTCTGAGGCCGGGTGCCTTTCTGTGACGTGTGATTACTGCTTCTCCCCGTTCCCTGCATCCTCCTTCTGGAACTCCATCTCATCACCTATTAGACAAATCAGGCCTTCTCACTCCGGCCCCTCTGCCCCCTGCCTTTTTACATCCCTCTAATATACTTCACGTACTGCATTCTAGCTGCCTTCTTTTTGTGTGTCTTTTGTGGCCGAATAGCATCCCAAGCTAGGTCTCCACATATTAATAGAGGTCAAATTATAAATCAAGCTGTTACAAACAATCTTAGCAAGTCTTTCCTTAGGAACGTGTGTTTTCATTTCTCCCGGATAAATACCTAGGCGCGGCGCTGCTGGGTCACAGGCTGGATGTGTGTGTAGCTTTTTTTTTTTTAAATGTTTTATTTATTTCTAGGAGAGAGAGAGAGACAGCGTGAGCAGGGGAGGGTCAGACAGAGAGGGAGTCACAGACTGAAACAGGCTCCAGGCTCTGAGCTGGCAGCCAGCACAGAGCCCAACGCGGGGCCCGAACCCACGAACCGCGAGATCATGACCCAAGCGAAAGTCGGACGCTTAACCGACTAAGCCACCCAGGCGCCCCTGGATGTGTGTGTAGCTTTAAGAGACGTTCCCAAACTGCTGTTTGCTTCTCATCCAGTATCTGCATCATAAGCCTTCTGCAGATACACACACACACACACACACACACACTGCCCTGTTCTGGAAAATGAAAGATACATGTGTCCCTTTTCACATCCTTCTTCCCGCCTCGCTCCCTGGGAAGGCAGGGCGTGAAAAGTTAAGAACAACAACAGACCCCTCCTCCTACCTTCATGCACCTCCGGCCAAGTGCACGGCCCAGGAGGGACAGGAAGAGCTAATCACCATGTCAGACTGAAGCGTCGAACAGTGAGTGGGCCACAGCTTCTAGAATCACAGTGACGAGAAGCCTCTGGGTTTGCCCACCTAGCTGTTTCGAGCGAGGAAAGGAAGGCTCCGCAGAATACACGGAGGGCAGCGACGGGAGGGACCCTACGCCCCACTCCGTGTCTGTGCCCTGCCTCGTGGGCTGTTCCATAACGGCCCTCTCGAAGCCCCTCCCCACGGCCCCGGCCTCAGCCCCAGCCCCAAGCTCTCCCTCACTCTTCTCTCCCCCACGTCCAGGGCTGACTCCTGGCTGCCAGCCTCGACCTGTCGGGGCAAGAGCCGAAGCTCAGGACCCAAAGGAACAGAGAGACCAGAGGGGAGGCCGGGACGGAGGAGCCGCAGGAGCAGTTTGCGTGAGGAAGGTCGTTGCTCTGTAAGCAGACACCACGGGCTGCTTCGGCCCCTAGATGGGCCTTCGCTCCGGCTGTGCACCACCCTCTGGGGGGACGCGCCTCTGCCTCCCGCGGGGCCCTCCCACGAGCTGCACCGGCTGCTCTGGGCAAGGCCTGTGAATGTCAGCGCCCCGTGGCGACATTGCTGATCTCACCAGGAGGGGCCGTGGCCTCCATTTCCAGTGCCACCCCCTCTGGACTAGGAAGGGGGACCCCTCAGGTCGGACTTCCAGCCACAGACCGGGTACCTGCATAGCACAACCGCGAAGCAGCGCAGCAGCGCGTAATTACAGCAGGTAAGTCAACGCAGGTGCAATCACGAAAGCCAGGCAGAACCGTGGGGCACCGATCCGTTAGTATCCTGTCCCTAATGACCTTGGCTGCTCCTCCGGGAGCAAATCCCACCTCCCTGGACCCAGACGGGGCTGGGAAGGGTGCTGAGCAGGGCTCCCCAGGGGTCCGCAAGCGGCTCTACTGGGCTATGTCAGAGCCGTGGCTCGGCTCCCGCTGGTGGGCAGAGTGACAGCTGTCCACCCACCAGTTCTTCTCGCTCGGTCTTAGCCTCTTCTGTGTTCCTTCTACCTGGAGTCGCCTTGTCACCTGGTCAGGGCTATGCATCTTTTCACACGCGTCCCAGGCATCACCTCCTCCAGGAAGCCTTCTCTGATCACACAGGTAGATGAGGGCCCCTCTTGCAGGCTCTCACATCACTCACTTTCCACTTGTCTTGGCCACAAGCGGTTGTACCCGTTGAGGCTGTTGGGATACAGGCAACAGACACCCCCCGGGGCTAATTCTAGGGAGAGAGGGCAACAGTGGGAGGCTGAGGGTGCTCAGAGAATCACAGGAAGAGTGAAGGGCCGTGGAACGGGGAGCAGGGAGCTGCCGGCAGTTTCTGGGATCCGGGTGGAGACACTAGGGCCCGGTCCCTCAGGAGACCCCCAGGGGAGAGGGTGTCATCCACCATTTTGCGTCTTTGTGTCCTTCTCCGTGTCCCTGGCTGGTCTGACTCGGGCCACATGCCCACGTCCTTGGCCAAGGTTGAGTAGGACTCTATGTTTGACGGACCCGCCTATGTAGGAATTCATTTCGTCCTCACGAGCAATCTGGGCATGCCCCCTGATTTTACAGTTGGGGAAACTGAGGCACGAGGAGGTTAAGCAACAGCCGTGAGTGGCCATCAGGAAAGGGGAGCCACCAGATTGGCCCCAGACCCTCCTCCAAGCCACACGGCCCCCAGGACTATTGAATGACTGAGCAAATGAATTAGTGACTCACACCCAGCTGGCCTCTCCCTGCGGGTCCCCTTCCCACCCCCACCCCCCCAGGTGTGAGTGGGCGAGGGCCCTCCCTGATGGATGGGTGATATTTCCTGGGGCAGAGACGGCCAGCACACCTGTCACTGCTGAGATAATTACGTCCCCCTCGCTGGCTTCTCGGCCGAGCTGCCGCTCTGAAAAGTCACCGCATTCTTCCCGCAACATTTGCAGCGGGAGTCAAAGGCTTAGAAGGCAAGGCGGAAGCCTGTGCTGTCCTGCGTGGTCGGGACGGGAGCTCACAGCTTCAGAAAATGGGCCAGAAAGCTAGTGAGACCCCATGTTGTAGCAGGGGGTCCCATGGTCTGGGCTGTTTCATTTTAAGGGGGTGCTAACCACTTAGCAACCGACACCCAGGAACATGCGAGTCAAGTTCATGGGGCCAGCCCGGGTTTGTCTCCGGATCAGAACACAGAAGTAACTGCAAATACAGGGAGGCCCGGAAGCTGAGAACAGTCTGGTTCTGGACAAGGACACTGAGACCATTGTCCTCCTGAAGGCACGGCCCTGCGGGTGGGGTCTCGTGAGGGCAGGGCGCCCCCCACGTGGGAGTGTAAGGGACCCATATGGGAAGTTAGCTCCTGAGACAGGAAGTGGGTGCTGGGGAGAGAGGAGGGCTTCGTCCCCTCCTCGGGGTGTAGGCTTGGGGGCGTTTACACCCGCAACACAGCAGATGTCCTCAGGAGCGCTCAGGGTGCCCATAGGAGACCTGTGCCCTGCCCCCGAGGGGGCACCCAGGGGTGGGTCACGTGGCGGTTCCAGGAGGACATGCAGCGTGGCCTGGGCCTCGGCACTCTCGGGGTGAGCCGTGCAGCTGGGCACAGACCTCCTCGGGGTGCTCGCCCCTTCATGGCCCCTCCAGGTNCTGGCACGGCTGGGTAAGTGGAACGTCAGGGAGCGGGGACTGTGCGACAGACACAGAGGTCCTGCCTGGGATGAGAGACGTGGCCTCATCTCAGACGTGAGGGCTGAAGGGCCTGCGAGCTGTGTCTGATTTCTGCTCGGGGGTCCCGTGGCCGCTGGGGGGTGGAGACCCTCCTGCCTTTACCTGGACCCCCCTCACTGGAGGGAGGAGGGAGGGTCTGGGAGGGAGGAAGAAGCGAGCAGGCTCTGAGGGGGACAGTGCAGGGGGGCCCCGGGGATGCTCAAGCCCTGACCTCCCCCCAGGACACTCCCATCACTCTTCTGCCTCCGCCCCTCCCCCATCCTTCTGGGACCAACAGAAGCCTCCCTCCTCCATGAAGACCTCCCAGCTACGCTGCCCCGTCCTCGCCCGGTACTGCAGTGATTGCAGCGTAGCCTGTCATACCCACCAGCTCCCGGGGGTCCCGTTCTTCCCAGTACCCCTGTCCCCACCCCACCCCCGGCCTCAGTGGGCCCCCAGACACTTTGCACCGGGAAAGGACCGGCCTGCAGCACCTGGAGGGGCTGCGGGGGGGCCGCGTGCCTCCGGACGTCAGCTCCCCACCTTCCCAGGGGGCGTCAGGCGCAACATCGTCCCCTCCGCAGAAAACTGACGGATAAGAGGTTGCAGAGGTAACTGCCCCAGGGCACGCCCTGGAAGAACCAGAACTTGACCTCAGGTTTTTNGAAAGCATTCAGCCACAGGTGCGAACTTGGGCGGAGTCCATGCTGGGCGCAGGGGCAGAGCCCTGGTCCTCACCCACAGGGGATCACGGCCCGTGGGGAAAAGGGACACCGGCGTCCAAAACCGTAAAACGGTGAAGCAGGACAAAGAAGGGCGCTGCTGGCTCCACGCAGGAGGACATGGCCCTCCCAGACCTCACCAATGTGTCTGTGCCCGCCAACCCTCACCCCTGCACACCCCCGCGCTGGTCCAGCCTCACAGTGACCCAGGAGCACCGCCCTGTGCGTCTGTTCCACAGATGGGCAAACTGAGGCCCAGGCCGGACAAGGGCTTTGCCCCCCTGTACCCCGGGAGTTGGACTCAGGCCTGGCCTTTCCCCTTCCCATCCCCATCCCGAGACCTCTCTGCACCCCTGCCCAGGACGGATTCTGAAACTGGTCCCAGGCGCGTCCATCCCAGGAGCCCCCCCGCCCCATAGCTGCTCCAGCCATCTCGGCTCTGATCCCAAATTCTTTGCCACCGTACGCCTCTCTCTTCTTTCCCTTTCAAAGATGACTCACAAAATGAAATGAGGCGTTCGGAGTAAATGATGATGGGCCTGAATTATTCAAACTCCTCCAGATGCTGAAATGACCTTAATGTGTTTATGTTTTGCATTAAGCACTGAAACGGGCTGAGGGTTTCACAGGATTTATCTTAATTTGTGAAACGCTTCTCGGTCCCACGCTCCAGCCCAGGACCAGCTGTGATACAAATGTCCAGGGACATCAAAGCCAGGGGCCACTTCCCTGCTCGTTCCCGTGTGTCTTTCTTCCTGAGTCTCCTCGACAGCTCTGCTCTTGCGTTCGCGCTTATAAACCCCGGGCCCACCCCGCCTGGGAAAGGGTCGCTCTGTGACTTTTGCCTGTCCTGCTGGGAAACCCTGAGGTCCCAGCTCTGGGGCCGCCCGGGCGGGGCCGCGCGGTTTTAGGACCAGTGACCCATGTACGCCGAACCCGGGTGTCAAGAAGAAAGTATCCNAAATAAAAATATTAAAAAAAAAAAAAAGAAGAAAGTATCGGAAGCCCTGTTGTGTCTGTGACCCACAAGTCCCCTTGAGTCCCCTGGCGTGCAGTGGGCGCCCAGTCACGTCCGCGGGAAGGACAGCCTCTGTGCCGTGTCCCCATGCAGCTGGGCCCTGGCTTCCCACTCGCCAAACCCAGCCGGCACGGGGGGCGGGGTGTGTGAGTCCGCGCCCGGACGAGTCCGCGCAGGCCAGTGCTGGGGACCCCGATGGGAGAGAGTCACAGAGAACAGACGGGGGGGGGCTCTTCTGCAGGAAAAGGGACTCTGCCAGAGCCCCCAAGTGCAGGGGCAGTCGGAGCAGAGAGGGAGCCCCGGGCAGGTGTGTGTGAGGGGCACAGCAGGGCAGGAAGGGCACGGGGCTGAGACCAAGAGGCAAGTTCGGCCTCACACAGGAGGAGGCGGGCTGTCGGGGGAGGGGGTTTAGTTGGAAGCTGACTCATGGCAGGGAGAGGCCCAGAACCATGCAGGTGGGGTTTCAGGGTCCACGCACACCACCTGGGGCACTTCCTGCCGGAGTAGAGGCAGCTCCCACGGGACTGACCCCAGACGGACACCATTGCCCGGAGTGGGGTCAGAACAGGGTCTGCCGCAGGCGGGAGACCAGCCCGAGGAGCCAGAGGGTGGTGCTCGACTCTCTCTCTGGGTCTCCCTCCCACTTAGGCTTGGGCTGCCTGAGGTCGCTCCTACACTGGAGGGATTAAAAACCTCAGCCGCAAGCAGGTGAAGCTAGGAGCCCGGGAAGAACTCCTCCCTGTGTGGTCGGGTTTCCAAGGGCTCGTTCCCCAGACCTGGAACACGAAGAGTTGCTATAGAGGGAGAGGGTTCTGCAGGCACCTAAGTTTGAGGGCTGCCAATTCTCCTGCTGAGTATCCTAAAAGGCTGGACCCTCTAAAGGTCCTGATAAGTCCTGCAGTGGGTGGGGGAGGGACGGGAAGCTGATTAAACTCCTGAGCTCTGCCTTTCAGAAGGGTATTTGTCCACAGAAGCTTTTCAGCGAAGAACTTCTGTGAATCCTTGGGGTACCGCTGCTTGGAAGAGCCCCGGCTGAAGGGGAGCCACACGCCTATGAGCCATCTAGAACCTTGCCACCCTGGTATTGTTCCCCCGTATCATCCAGAAGCCTTTCGCAAAGACTCGCAGGGTCTGGCCCAGAGCTGGCTGGCTGTGAAGTTAGTGGGGGAAGAGCCGTGTCTCCGTGCCCGCTCCAGGGGTGAGAAACGCCAGCCCCTGCCTCCCACGTGTCCTGACTCTCCCTCCTGGCTGCCCTGAGCCCCTGGGGGGCCAGCTACTCACTGGAGCTGGGCCCCCCCCTGACGTGCATGTGCTCCTTCAGACCTCACGGCAACCCTGTGAAGTTTCAGCCCCGCGTTCGTAGGACGCTTGGGCTCAGAGAGTTTGGGTGAAGTGCCCAAGCCCTGCTCGCGCGCCCCGCCCCCCGCATACATGCGCAGACACAGCCCTCATTACAATACAGCAAGACCTTGGTTTGTGAGCATAGTTCGTTCTGGAAACAAGCTCGCACTCCAAGCACTTGTATAGCCAAGCGAATTTCAAGAACCTCATTGGCTCGGCCGTGATCACGGGATGCTTGGCCTCTCGATTATCGAGTTAAAACGTATTAAATGCATTTGCTCACCTTGCAGGACCCTCACAGAAGACGTTCCTTGTGGCCCGAGGTTTTACTGAGCTCTGCCCACCCAAGCTTCCTGAACTTTCCATCCGCCTGAGCGAGCCCCTCGCCCCAGCTGCCTCCGGCTCCCTGCTGAGGCTCGGCCGCTCTCCTGAAGCCCCCCCCCGAAAGGAAGGGACCGGACTCTTCCGGAGCACCTGCAAGGCGCCGGGCTCTGGGCCAGGGGCAGGGCCGGGGACGCATCCGACGGGGCCCCGTCCTTGGCGTGGGAAGTCAGCGCCCGCATTCCGTGACACAAAGAGAAAGAGCGCCCTCGGGTGCCCAGGGTCACACGGCGGGAACCGGTCCCCGCGCACCAGGGGTGTGTACACAGCTGCCCCCGGGGTGGGGCGGACGGCAGGTCTGCACCCGGACTCTCGCCGGCCACCGGGGCCCTGACTGCCGTCTCCGGCCGAGCTGAACGGATACTCACGTCCTGGGAGACCATATACTCGAAGGCCGTACCCTCGGTCCTGGTGGCCCGGCCCGGCGCGACATCGTCACCTGTAGCTTCCCGTCTCCAGTTTGCCCCCGCTCCATGGCAGTGAGTCATTCCTCTGTCCTCCGGGGACGGCTCCTGGAGGCCTCGTCCCCCAGGCTAGCTTTCCGCCTGGCCTTTCCCGCCCGCTCGGCACCCACTTCGCAGGCACCCTGCGAGCGGCTCTCTCCTCGGGCCGCGGGGACAGGCCCGCGGGGTGCTGAGGGGAGCGCGTTCTAGAGCCCGTCAGTGACCGGGTTAGAGTCTGGGCCCCCCCGTGGCACGAAGCATATCTCGTACAATAAATGCCCGACAAAGATCAGAGCTTCCACGTTAGGGCAAAGCCTCCTCATGTGGCCTGGACTAGGACCTTAGGAATCGTGACTTCTCAGACAGAAGTTTCCAGAGGATTCAGGATGCACCACAGGGAGACCTTCTGTTGGGGAAAAAAGAAGCCCACCGGCTGCCTCCCCACCTGAGCCCGTCTTCGGGGCTGTGGCACGTTCGGGGCAGTGGTGAAGGATCCACACCAGCCCAGGGCACCCTCCCCACCCTGCCCGGGTCCGAGGCGGGGGCCCTGAGAGCAGCGGCCCCGCGGGGACCCCAGGCAGGAGGCTGTGACAAGCCAACGAGGCCTGGGGGGGTCAAATGTGGATGTAAGTTTGTGCCCCTCTCCCCTCCGAGTTCACACACAGAGGCCCTGACGCCCAGTGTGACTGTGAATGGAGATGAGGCCGTCANTTAGGGCAAAGCCTCCTCATGTGGCCTGGACTAGGACCTTAGGAATCGTGACTTCTCAGACAGAAGTTTCCAGAGGATTCAGGATGCACCACAGGGAGACCTTCTGTTGGGGAAAAAAGAAGCCCACCGGCTGCCTCCCCACCTGAGCCCGTCTTCGGGGCTGTGGCACGTTCGGGGCAGTGGTGAAGGATCCACACCAGCCCAGGGCACCCTCCCCACCCTGCCCGGGTCCGAGGCGGGGGCCCTGAGAGCAGCGGCCCCGCGGGGACCCCAGGCAGGAGGCTGTGACAAGCCAACGAGGCCTGGGGGGGTCAAATGTGGATGTAAGTTTGTGCCCCTCTCCCCTCCGAGTTCACACACGGAGGCCCTGACGCCCAGTGTGACTGTGAATGGAGATGAGGCTGTCGGGGAGGTAATTAAGGTTAAATGAGGTCATGAGGGTGGGGGCCTGACCCGACAGAACCGGCGTCCTTCTGAGAAGAGCAAAGGCCGCCCGAGGACACCGTGAGAAGGCCACATGTCTGCAAGCCAGGAAGAAAGGCCTCACGAGAAACTGAATCTGCCGGCACTTGACCTTGGCCTTCCAGCCCCCAGAACCACGACACAGGAATGTGTGCTGTGGCTTCACAGCCTGAGCCAGACGCTGAGGGGACAGCAGACTCCAGTCAGGCCCAGCAGGTGGCCCTGGCCCAGCCATCATGTCGCTGACATCGTGGACCAGCTCAGACTCACCCGAGGTAGGAGGGGTGCGGGCTGGGGGCGGCCGCTCGGAATGAGAGCGGACGGGGGAGGCCACTCGTCAGGGAAAGCGGCGCAGAGGGCGTCACCCACAAGTTGTCAGGGCAGAGATTCCCACACCTGAGGGGACGTCGAGGATGTGACAAAACACAGCTCGCTGGGCCCCCAACTCCTGGACTTTCTGACTCAGTGGGTCTAGAGCGACTCCCCAAAATTTTCATTTCTAGCAAGTTCCCAGGTGCTGAGATGCTGCTGCTCCAGGAACCCCACTTTGAGAACCACTGAAGGAGTACGGAGTCAAATGGTCAGAGGCAGAGGCTGAGAGCGGAGCCCCCTCTCGCCCTCCCTCCATCCCCAGGCGCCATTGCGGAGTGGGGACGGCAATGAGGTGGGACGGGGGCTGGCCCGTGTCAAGCCCCACGATGTGGCCGGCCGGTGCCTCAGCCTACGGAATCTTCAGGATGAGCTGGGCGGCGGGGGGCATGACTGTCGACATTTTACAGACAGACCCAGCTCAGAGAGGTGGAGTGACTGGCTTGGGGCCACACAGGTACGCAGGGGGCACAGCCCCCCACCTCGCGTTCTCCTGGTGACCCTCCGGCACTGTGACCTGGAACACAGAGGACGCCCCAAACCAGAGAGCAGGCAGGTGCCGGCGCAGAGAAAGCCCTTCTCTCCCCACTCGGGCTCGGGGATCCCGCCGGTTTCAAATGGGGGCTGGAGGGAGCTGAGGTGGTTTGTGCGGCGCCCCCAGACTCTCCCCGACAGCTGGCAACGCCCAGGCTGGGGGGCACGGAAGGTGTGCTTCCTGCCGCGGCTGCCAGGTCGGGAAGCCGGGTCCCCCAGAAAGCGCCGCGCCGCGCGGGTTGCTATGACAACCCGGCTGCAGTTGTCCGTAATTATAATTAACTTCAGAGTTGATAGTTCTCCCGGACCCTGCTGGTGGGAAAGGCGGGGGCGGCCCTCAACCGGCAGCAGAAGGGGGAGGGCGGTCTGAGCCTCTGGGTGGCTCCTGGTCCGGGAGCCTCCAGGGAACAGGACTTGGGAAGGACGTGCCAGGCACCAAGGGGGCGCGCGGGGGCTGGGTAAGGACCCCCCCAGAGGCCGGCAGTGAGGGATCCTGCCACCCGGCACTGCGCTCACCGCCTCTGAGCTCCCCCTCTGAGGGGCAGGGGGCCGGGGTCACGGTCACGGGTGCCTGGGTCCTTGTCCGGCCCTGGCTGACCTGGGCAGTTCAGGGCACAGCCTCTCTGGGACCTGAGGACGCAGAGCACAGAAGACGGGGGCCCCTGGGGAGGGTGGGGCTGGCCCAAGGTAAGGAGAAGCGTGGTGGCCAAGGCCCAGCCGGTCCCCGGTCCCCAGCCTGCCTCAGACGGGGCACAGGAAGTCACAGTGATGGCCGGATTCGCTGAGCACTGACTGCGTGACTGTCCAGGCTTGAGCCCCACAGACGCGTCTGATCTCACGAAAGCCCTCAGCTATCAGACCCACTCGATAGACGAGCAACTGAGGCACAGAGGGGTCGGGGGGTGGCGTCCAGGCTGCCTGTCCCCAGCTCTGCTCCTGTGGGCCCTGGTCTCACTTTTGACTGCTGGGGTCCACTGAGGCTTTGGTTGGGGGCGGGGGGGGAGGGGCAGAAAGAATGGTGCTTCCAAAAACAGTTTGAAAACTACGGTCATGGTCCAACTTCCCCACTTTACAGAAGAGGAAACTGAGGCTCTGGGGGGCGAAACAACCTATCCCAGATCACACAGCTCTGAGTCAATACATCAAAGGCAATTCAATCAACACAGTCGCTGATTCTAGTGACTTACCGCTCTATAGTGATTCACAACTGGTGGGATTTTCTTTTTTAAGGTCTTGAAGATTTGTGCCAAGTATAGGCTAACTCTTCTGTACTTGACTGTGGAACATTCTAGGCTGGAGGAAACGGTCGGGGCAGGGGGGCGGGGGGGTGAGTCAGCTCAGCACAGCCTGGATTGCCCCCCCCCAGAAGGTGGGACCACCAGTCAGGTTAGAGGGACGCTGAGGACAGAGAGGGGAGTGGGGGGAGGGAGGAGACAGAGAGGTGGGTGGGAAGCAGGGAAGGGGAGACTCGGGGATGTGGAAACGTAGGAATTCTCCCTCCCCAAGAATGCATTCAAAGGTATCTTCCAGAACGTGTTTGGGGTACTTGAGAATACAGTCACACTGACGGAAGACATGAACGGCTGGGATTACTTGACAATCGTGCTTGGGGGAGAGGAGACAATGCGTGGGGACAGCGATGACACCGAATGGTTCCATATTGATCCCTGTTGAAAAGTGTGTGCGGCATTGGGCTCATTATCTTATTCTGTTTGTGTGTGTTTGAAATGTCCCAGCATAAGAAAGCTTTTAAAAGGCATAGAGTCAACGCATTCCAGAATTTTTTAATGAACAGTTCTCCGAACACAGTTCTTTTTACATAAGAAGAGTAGATTAATGAACTAGTGCCCTCAGCCTTGCGCACCTCTGTCTCTCTCACTCCCTGTTCCTCTCTCTCTCTCTCTCTTCCGGGGGTCAGCCGCCAACGTGAGCAGCTGCATATTGATTCCTTTCTGTCTTTCCTCCAAAACATCTGTTAAAATACTGGTACGAAGGAAAAATAATGATTGGTCAAATAAAACATCACAGAAACCTAAAAACATCCCGTCCTGCACAATTTGCTATAAACGTTAAAAGTCTGACAACTCGGGGCGCCTGGGTGGCTCAGTCGGTTAAGCGTCCGACTTCAGCTCAGGTCATGATCTCACGGTTCATGGGTTCGAGCCCCGTGTTGGGCACTGGGCTGACAGCTTGGAGCCTGGAGCTGCTTCGGATTCTGTGTCTCCCTCTCTCTCTGCCCCTCCCCTGCTCATGCTATGTCTGTCTGTCTGTCTGTCTCTCTCTCTCTTAAAAATAAATAATAAACATTAAAAAATTTGTTGAAAGTCTGACAACGTAGCCTCCTATCCAGTGGGCCTTGCCTGGTCCACTCTGAGCACCCTGGCCATCTCCACCCTGGTCCTGATGGCGGGGACAGGGCTAACCCCCAGCTCCTCTCTGGACGCCTGTGGATCCTCATACGCACAAAGCTCAGTTGGCATTATTATTATTCGGGGAAGCCTCCCTTTCTGGCTCGGATTCCCCATCTATAGCAGAAGTGGGAAGACGAGCTGGTCACTAAGGTCCCCCGGCGCCAGGATGTGAGAGTGCTCAGCACTGACCTGGGTGCAGGGCAGCGGCTTACTGGGCTGGGGTCCGTTCTTGGAGAGAGAGAGGGCCCGGGTCCCCTACTCCAGGCCCAGGGCCAGAAATGGGAGCTGGGGAAGGACGTCGCTGGTTCTGCAGGACCAAACCTCGCATCCGGCCCTCCTGTCTGGGTCCCCCCCGCCCCCGTGTCCCTGTCAGCAGCCAGCCGCAGGAGTAGCCCAGCATCCCCAAGGGGGCGCCTCCCAGTTGGGCAGCTGTCCCAGTTTGCCCAGCCCGAGGGGCTCCCACAACCCCAGGCTTCCAGTACTAAACCTGGGATCGTCCCCGTCGACCTGCACGGGCTGGTCGCCCCGCGCCCAGGCAAGCTGACTGCACAAATCGTCAGCAAAGAGGAGCGTTGGGCGGACGCAAGTGAAAGCTGTGCCGTGATCGCCCAGTCTGGGCAGACGAGTGGGGCAGCGGCTGCTTGCGGACTTGTCAGCCTCGTGATTAAAACAGCAAACCGGGGCGCCTGGGGGGCTCAGTCGGTTAAACTTCCGACTTCAGCTCAGGTCATGATCTCACAGTTCGTGGGTTCAAGCCCCGCATCGGGCTCTGTGCTGACAGCTCGGAGCCTGGAGCTGCTTCACATTCTGTGTCTCCCTCTCTCTGTCCCTCTCCTTCTCATGCTCTGTCTCTGTCTCTCAAAAAATGAAGAAACATTAAAAATTTAAATAAATAAAACAGCAAACCACCAGGCCCGTGCTGATCAGGGAGACCCAACCACAAGAACATCTATCTGCATTTCTGGTATCGCTGCACTTGGCCTCTTGGCAGGAAAGGGCAACGGGCCCGTACGGAGAATCCTGCTTCTCGGAGTCCGTTGGCCAACGAGAGACAGAGCCCTGCTCTGCCTGCGGAACGAGAAAGTGACTTAACCAGAGGGGCTGGGGTGAGACCCCTGGGGGC
>NW_027551571.1:6073173-6074864 GCF_008692635.1 Crocuta crocuta | reverse complement strand
GCAGTGCCTCCCCCCCACCAGCCTCCAGAGGCCGGAGTCTGAGGCCGCGTCCGCCCCGAGGGCACCCGCCGGCGCCTGCCAGCCTCGGGCCCAGCCGTGGCACAAGAAGGTGGTGGAGCCCAAGCCCCACCCTTGCTTCTAGCGGGTTCTGTGAACGTGTAGACTCGCAGCACGAAGTGAGGAGCAGGTAGTCAGAGCGTGCCCTCCACGTGCTCCTCATCACCCCCTTGTTCTCCCTGGAAGGCGGGCAAAGTGTGGGTGGGGGGCCGCTCAAGCCTCTCCGGTTAGGTGCTGCCTGGTCAAAATACGTGACCGATGGGGGCGTCCCGGCCGCTCAGTCTGCTGAGCGTCTGACTCTTGGTTTGGGCTCAGGCCACGATCTCACGGTTGGCGAATTCAAACCCTCTATTGGGCTCAGTGTTAGCAGTGCGGAGCCTGCTTGGGGTTCTCTCTCTCTCTCTCTCTCTCTCTCTCTCTCTGCCCCTCCCCTGCTCTATCTCAACATTCCTTAAATATAGATAGAGATAGAGACTGTGGAATAATGAGGACTAAAGCAGCGGAGTTATGACTTGCTTGTTTTTATTGCGTCCCTGCGGTAACACTGCCTTCACCCCGTTGTGGTCGTGAACTTGGGGTGAACTCTAACTTGGCCGAGCCTCCGAACTTGGGGTGAACTCTAACTTGGGGTGAACTCTAACTTGGCCGAGCCTCCGGGGGTGAGCCGGGAGCCACCCTGCCGTGGGCTGGGGAAACCCGGACAGCGATCCCCAGGGAGGGGAGGGTGTGAACATGAGCTGTGCTGTGCCAGAGCGGATCCCAAAACACAAGCACCAGAGCCCGTCGGGTGTGAGCGCGCCTCCGGCCTGAGGTCACGGGGAAAACCGGAAACCATTCTGAGTGGCATCGTGAACTCCAACGGGGCAAACCACGTGGGCTGCACGTGCAGCCGTGTTTACGGGAAATTGGTGGCTTTCTGCGCAGAAAGGGCTGGGAAGCCACGTGCTCGTGGTGACAGAGGGTGGCCACGCTGGCCTGGGGTGCACCGAGGCGCGGACGCGGCTTCCCCATCGCTGCGTCGCACGCCTGAATCTAACATGACGTCGCACATCGACTCTACTCTAATTTAAAAAAAGAAAATTATTTAAAAAAGCAACAAACTCAGATCCATTTCGAAAAGTTACAAAAGAAACAGCAAGATAAATCCAAAGAGAGTAGAAGGAAGGAATTAAAATAAGAACACAGGGCGCCCCGGGGGCTCAGTGGGCTGAGCGTCCGACTTCGGCTCAGGTCATGAACTCACAGTTCGTGGGTTCGAGCCCCGCGTCGGGCGCTGTGCTGACAGCTCGGAGACCGGAGCTGCTTGGGATTCTGTGTCTCCCCCTCTCTGCCCCTCACCTGCTCATGCTCTGTCTCTTCAATGTAAAAAATAAAACATAAAAAGGTTTTTAATTTTAAAAAAGGTTAAGATAGTAAATTAAAAAGCAGGAAAGACACACAATGCCTCCCCCGTCAGCTAATACGAGAATCTAATGTGGCAGATGTGCACCAAGTGTCCAGCAGGTCGTAGAGGCCACTGCCTCCCGGTGGCTGTTGTCACGGTCGTGATGGTGGCTGTGAATGTTCTGTCAGGGCCCCGGAGGGCCGAGGGGCGGGGAGGGAGGACGGGGAGGGAGGACGGAGAGGGAGGACGG
>NW_027551571.1:6069664-6073051 GCF_008692635.1 Crocuta crocuta | reverse complement strand
AGGGAGGGAGGACGGAGGAGGGAGGACAGAGAGGGAGGACGGAGGAGGGAGGACGAGGGAGGGAGGACGAGGGAGGGAGGACAGAGAGGGAGGACCAAACCCCTCCTTGGAGGGGTCTGGGAGGAGTCACTTCCAGGCTAAGCAGGGAGGATGAGGACGGGAAGAACAGGACCCCCCAGGCTGGGAGCCCCGTGAGCCTGGAGGCCTGAGGCCCGGCCCTTCCCCATAGGACGTGGCCCGAGGGAGAAGCGACCCAGAGGGCCCTACCCCTTCAGGCCGGCGGCCAAGCAGTGGGCTGACGTTTGAGGCCAAGGTGGAGAACACAGAAGGGCCCAGCCGTGGGCTCGGGCTCCTGCATTATGCAGCGGGGTACACAATGGATAACTTGGAATGGGTTTTTTTTAACCATTCCGTTCCTGGTTTTTGTCCAGGATGTGGACAACACAGTGAGCTCGCTCAGCCGGTATCTACAGTGAAGAGAATGATTTAATTCTAATGATCTCTCCAGGCTGAGGCATTGTTTTCAGCTGGAAAGAAGAGAGCAAGTCCTCAACAGACCAGGTCAGCGTGTCTCAGACGAAAGCCGTTCCCGTCGGGCTCTGTGCACTTTCCCAACGGCCTCAGTCTACCCGACAGGTGACACACACCTGACATTTTCCCAGGTAAAGGGAACAGATGTGTCTGGAGCTGGATGCCTGTAGACTGTAAGCCCGTGGGCCCTGCCTCTTGGGAGAAGGGGACTGGACCCAGAGTATCCTCTGCCCGCGTCTGTGGGCTCCTCCACAGGAGGAGGGTCTCACCCCCACGGGAAGGTCTCAGGGGGGACCCTCTCACAGATGGCCTCTTCCTCACCTGAGGAAATGTGTCTAGACCTAGGTTAGAAGAAAGGAGGCTCTAATCTCTGAAAATGAGGGATGGGGGCCCCTGAGAGGTCACAATAAAGGCTTCAGGGTCACGGAAAGAGTCTGCATCGGAATATGTTACCAACAGAATAGCCTATGAACTTGGGCTCCGGTAAATATAGCCATGAGGCAACTGCCACGTGACCCAGCAACTGCGAACTTAACGATCGCACAAAAATCTGTACACATGTTCACAGCAGCTTTACGTATAACCTGGAAACAGCCAGAATCCTCAATACTGTGCCGAGTGTGAAAAGCCAACCCCAGAAGCTTACACGCTGTGTGAGTCCATTCACAGAACACTTTTGCAAAGACAAAAGTATGAAGATGGAGTAGAGGTTAGTGGTGCACCGGGAGGCGAGCGGGAGCAGGTGGGGGCAGGGAGGGAGGAGCAGGTACAGAGAACAGCCGGAGGGGCCCTCCGATGTCGGAGCTGCCCAGGGTCTGCTGTGATGGTGAATCCACCATCCGCGCCTCAGTGCACGCAGGCCAGCGTGGCCACCCTCTGCCACCAAGAGCACGTGGCCTCCAGTCCTTCCTTTCTGCACAGAAACGGGGCGCCTGGGTGGCTCAGTCAGTTAAGCGTCCAACTTCAGCTCAGGTCATGATCTCACAGTTCATGAGTTCAAGCCCCGCGTCGGGCTCTGTGCTGATCTGTGCTGACTGCTCTGAGCCTGGAGCCTGCTTCGGATTCTGTGTCTTCCTCTCTCTCTGCCCCTCCCCTGACCACACTCTGTCTCTCTCTCTCTCTCTCTCTCTCTCAAAATTAAACAGGTTTTTAAAAAAGTGCATAAAACTAAGTGAACACCCTTACAAACGGGTACAAATAAAACTGGGGAGAGTCTGAGTGAGACGGATAGATTGTATGGGTGTCCACGTACTGATGATCATCTTATACTAGCATTTGCCAGGATGTGACATTGGAGAAAAGTGGGTAAAAGGCACACTGGATCTCTCTGGCTTGCTTCCTACCCCTGCGTGGGAGTCTATAATTATCTAGAAATAAAAGATTTAACTTAAATAGTTATGAGACATTGCTCCGTGCAAAGGGCAAACCACAAAACCCAATGTGTATTATGATCAGTACTACTTTAAGCCCTCAAAATGTACTCAAGCTACGCGTCCCTCCCCATAACCATGCAATCCCCCTCCTAAATGAACTCCCGAAAGAAATGTGTGCATGTGATCACCAGGAGATACGTACAAGGTTAATAACAGTTTTATTCGTGATAGCCATTGGTCAGAAGCAATGCAGATGTCCGTCGATAGTAGGATCAATAGACGGTTATGTTCACCCAATGGCATCCTTAGTTAAAAAGTGTGATCCAGAGACTTACACATTGCGGGGTGTCCCTGTTAGGTTGGTAAATAAAAGAAGCCAGACACAAAGACCACAGACTGTATGGTTCATTTATATGAAGTTCAAGAACAGGCACAACTCTTCTGTAGTGACGACAGCCATTACCCAAGGAAGCAGAAGGATCGCCCACGGAGGGGTACAGGGCGTCCGGACACCAGCGATGTGCTACAGCCTCATCGGGGTGTATATGGTGTGAAATTAATCAAACCACACGCCTAGGACCTGTGCACTCTGCCGGGTGTGTTACAAGACCCGCTGACCCTGAGTGTGAGCTTTTTGGCAGCACTGGCCACGCCCACGCACGTTGGGAATGTGGTGGGGGAGAGAGGGGACCTCAGGAAGAGGGAGGAAACAAAGGAAGTAGCTGAGAGGAGAGGAGCAGAGGGAGGAGAGAGAGAGAGAGCCCCAGCCAGCGTCTCCAGAGCGCTGCCCTGTGACCCACGCCTGCCAGGCCTCTGGAGGTGGAGGGGGCCACTGCTCATGTCGCTTGGCTCAGGACCTCACACGAGTAAGTAGCAGCTGCGCTGGAGCCCAGGAAGCCAGAGCGGGGGCTGGTGAGCCCCAGGAGCAGAGGGCAAGCGAGACGGGGGCTCCGCGGGGGTGGTCCAGGCAGAGGGGGAGGGACATCGGTCTTGGGTCCACCAGCTATTTCCTGAGCACCTCCCACCTGCGGGCACTACGGTACAGCACCCGGGTGTATAATCAGGGCGGGTCCACGGGCAGCAACCTCGGCCGTCACCCAGGCCCCAGGCGTGGTTCTAAGCGTCTCCACATTTCATTTCACGACAGTCTAGAGGCTGCACCGGCCAGAAGACAGAGGCACAGGGCGCGGACCAAACCAGAGATGAGCATCTGCTGCTACTACCGGGGGGGGTGCTGGGCAAAGGGCACAGACTGTCCTTTAAAGCTGGAGAGGAGGCATAACTCAATTCTTTTTACAATTTCATTACCGGAAAAATCTATTGGCCCCAGGAGCATTCTGCTCACAAAATTGAACTAAAAACAAAAGGGCACGCGCCGTGTCTTCCCTGGGCTCTGAGATGAGCTGGACGGCCATCAATCCCCATCGAGTAGAGAAGGGAGAGCCTCCTCTAGGTCTGTTCTCGTCTGTCTGTCCTGGCTGAT
>NW_027551571.1:6069098-6069626 GCF_008692635.1 Crocuta crocuta | reverse complement strand
GGGGGGGGGGGGGGCCTGAGCACAGCAGCCCCCCAGCCTTTAGCGACATCACCAAAGCAGAACCCGCTCCCACATCCTTCCAGATCCCGGCCGGGTTAGGGAAGCACGCACAGTCCCTCCCGGACGCCATGAGGCCAGAGTCTCCATCTGTTTTGTTTGCCACGAAGACCCTGTATCCGGACAGCACCTGACACACAGCGACACGCAGTAATTCTCAGTGAGAAAAACTGTGCAAGGGTGTTAGCTCTGGGGACGTGTCCGTGGCTGCTGCTGCCTCTGCCTGGCTGACCGGCCCTGTGTCCCCGTGCCAGGAGGGCCCCGTCCAGGGAGCCGGGACATCTCTGGTCCTGACCCAACACCCAGCACAGCTCCTCTGTGGCTCTGAATCCCGCCTCCCCTCAGGCTCTGACAAGTTCACGGGTCCCCTCTGGAGAGCCTTAGAGCGCCCCCTATCACCTTCCTCAGCCCCTGTGCGTTGCCCTGACAGGCACCCCAGAGGGAGTCAGAGAGGCTGGAAGGGGGCGGGGG
>NW_027551571.1:6054880-6068566 GCF_008692635.1 Crocuta crocuta | reverse complement strand
CTCAGGAAATGCAGACGAGCAGACACATCCCGGCTTCTACATTCAGAGTGGCCCATGCTGGCTGCTCTCCTCTCCCTCTGCTGCGTCTTCCCTACAAACTGCATGAAGATCAAGAGAGGGTCTTTTTTTCTCTTTCCAAAGCTCTACTGCATATTACGTAATCCCTTCCACAGCGCGGGGAGCTGGGGGAGAGAGGACCAGGGTTACCCTTGAGGAGGCTGCGTCAAGCTGCAGGCAAGCTGCAGAGAGCTGGTCCTCGATGCCAGGTAATGCCCTCCTTCAGACCCACTGGCTGAGGTCTGTGCGGGCCCGCTGGCTGAGGTCTGTGTAGACCCACTGGCTAAGGTCTATGCAGATCAGCTGCCTGAGGTCTGTGCAGGCCCGCTGCCTGAGGTCTGTGCGGGCCCCATACCCTATAACGAGAAGCTCTGCGTGTGGCTGCTCGCGACAGAGGGTGCTCTAGATGAGGTTCTGGCCTCTGCCTATAGGCCCTCCCAGGGTGCCGCCTCTCCCGGCCTCTCACTTTGTGCTTGTTTTTTAAAACGGCCTTCTGTCTGGCATCTGATTTCTAATCAGGTGTTCATCTCTTGTGCTTTCGAGGGGCTGCGTATGGGGGTGGGGGCCCTCCTGCCCTCTCTGCTGCTACCAGGCCTATGGGAGCCTCACAGCTCCTTCTGGAGGAAAGGCAGGTCAGAGGGAAGAGCAGGGAGGGAAGAGAGGCCCAGGCCTTACGTGACCCACCTCACAGCCGCAGCCTGTGTGCATCCCCGTTACAGGCCCGCATTGAGCCACCAGGGGTAGCCGAGCTAATCAGCCAGCCAGACAGCGTCCCCTTAGCTTCTCAGCCTCATTCTCTCTCTCTCATCTCTGTCTGTCTTTCCCTCTCTCTCTCTGTCTCACACACACACACCCCAGACGGGAAAACACGACTGACAACACAGCCCGTCTACCCCCGCCCCCCGACTTTGGCATCAGTGGCTCTTATTGAAATGTCCGCTCGGTGCCCACGGGCTGGGCTGGCCTGGGGGGATCTCGGGTCCCCCCCACCCCCATCCCACCGGTGACATCAAAGCCGGTGAAGGGATTATGCAGCAACCCGGCCGAGAGACCCCTTCTCAGGAGGGCGGACATCTGTTTCCATGATAACCAAGCCAGCTCCCCAGGCAGGAGATATTTATGTCTCTATCTCATCCACCTGCTCAGCCTCCAAAACAAATTCCAGGTTCCAGCCACAGAGGAAATGTGACAGTTGAGTGGGAAATTTGCAAACGGGTCATCCTAGGAGCTAGAAGACACGATGACAGTTCTGTCGGGGCAGGAGCTCATGGCTGGGGACACGGGGGGTTTCCTGAGCCCTCCTTACAGCAGGCAAGCCTGCGGAGAAAGGCCGTCCCACCCCTTCCCTCCAGAAGATGGAAGCCTGGGCCTCAGGGCGCTCTGGGAGCCAGCCTTCATGGCAGAAGAAGCCACTGTGGAGCTCCTGGTGTCCCAGAGAAGAACCTAGAACCCGGCAGGCAGCCTGAAGCGTGGGGGAGGGGCTGTTCCCCTGGTCCCTCTGGCTGCTGCCTCGGGTACAGAATTTGGAAGACAATCAGCTGGGAGGGGGGGTGATAGGCATGGAGGGGGCACTTGTTGGGACGAGTACTGGGTGTTATACGGAAATTAACTTGACAATAAACTATAAAAAATTTTTAATTTAAAAATTTTTTAAAAAGGAAGACAATCGGCAACCAGGCCAGCCTGTCCAAGCCAGCGTGGAGGTCAACAACCTTTATGGCTGTTGGAAAGGGGGATGGCGAGGCAGGGGGCGGGGCCTGGAGACCCACTTGGACCCCCACAGTGGCTATGAGGATTATTTTAATGACATTTGAGATTCCACAGGTACAGAAAGAAGCCTTTGCAGAGCTCTCCTCTGGGAGTGAAACTGTCACAAATCTCCCCGGGGGCGGAAGAGGCCGGGGAAGATCAGCTGCATAAACAGACATCATCACCAAGGTCCTATCTCCTATTTTGCTCCCCTAAAGACCCATTGGTCTTTCCTTAATAAAAAAAAAAAAAAAAAGCTCTGTCCATCCCTCCCCTGTTGAGTGCAGAAACGTCTAGTTACTGAGTCACTTCTTTGGCTCGCTCACATGCATGGGAGGGCATTCGTCTTTCTTCTGCTGCTCCGTGTGACATTCAGGAGCCTCAACCGCTGAGCCCAGATCCGTGGCGGAAAAGGTTTTCCTCCCAACGGTTTGATGGGCTGCTTCGAGAGCCGTCCCCAAGAAAGCCCTGGACATAATTCCTCTGCCCCAACAGTCGAGGGCCTGTGACACGCTCAGAGGCGGCGGGCCACAGGGTGGTGGCCTTTCCAGGGAAGAGAAATCAGAACGGCCACGATCATCTTCAATTTGGAAAATAGGAACGGGCAGGCCATAAACATTTGCCAGGAAGATCCCCAGTTGGGAAGGCACCGTCCGAGCGCACACTGCCTGCGGGGTCGGGGGCTTCTGGCCCCGAGCCCACCGCTCGGGTATCTGCTAGGCTTCACCCGAGAGCCAGCCAACCTGCCTTCTCCTGACCCAGCCGGGAGGCCATTCCCTGCCACCCGCCGCGTGACCCACAGATGCCCCTGTGGGGACAGCCTGGCGGCTGGGGAGGGCCCACAGCCTGGTAGGATCCTGTTGGCTGAGAGGTTTGCAGGGCCCCCGGAGNAGGCCTGGTTAAATTAGAGGAGTAACTTTAATCAATTAGATGGAAGTGTAAAATAACTGCTCTGGAAACAGGGCTTGTCGTCTTTCGGGCTTTATTGAGGGCCTAAGGATGGACTCGCACGTCCCCAGCAGGTGGGCGGCAGCGGGGAGCTGCTGGGGCTGGAGAGGGCTCCCCCTGCCCCACGCCAGCCCTGCCATTCCGTGGCCCCCGCTGGGGCAGAAGGACCCCCAGCCCGGGACAGCCCAGCCAGCTGCGGTGGGTAGCGCCCACCGCCCTTTCTGCCCCCCGACGCCGCCCACTGCCGGAGGGGGCTCCCCTACACAGAGCCCAGACGGCGCCTCTGCCGCCCCCGGCAAACCGGACACAGAGGTCATGTACACGTGGCACGTGGTAGGTAGTCAACACGGATTAAATCCGATGCAGCTTTCCCAGGCCTCTTCCGGGAAGGGTTCTTCCGGTCAGCTCTGTCCACGGACGTGTGTTCAGCTCCTTCACCGCCCTGATCGCCCAGCAGAGGATCCAGTCATGATAACCTCGGGGCCACCAACTGGGAGGTCCCACATGTGGCCTCAGCCTGCTCCCCGCCACGGGGTTCCGTGAGGCGCCGGGAAACGTGCCGGATGATCTCCAAAATGTCCTCCGAAGTGTTGAGATTAAGAGAAGTTAAGAGGCGGGGCGCCTGGGTGGCTCAGTCGGTTGAGCATCCGACTCTGGCTCAGGTCATGATCTCACGGTTTGTGGGTTCGAGCCCCGCATCGGTCTCTGTGCTGACAGCTCAGAGCCTGGAGCCTGCTTCGGTATCTGTGTCCCTCTCTCTGCCCCTCCCCTGCTCATGCTCTGTCTCTCTCTCAAAAATAAACCTAAAAAAAAAAAAAAAAGAACCTAAGAGGGTCAAGTGGACTGTCCTCTGAGGGGCAGAGACGCAAAGCCTTTTATTCGAGGAGCAGCCAAAGGATAAAGGAATAAGTGAGGAGCTTTCTCTCATGGCCGTGGCAGGCTGTGGCAACCTGTCCCCCTCTCCCCCACGTGCCTGGTTGACAAAGCTGAGGTCACCTCACATCCCAGGTGGGGACCTGGGTCTGCGCAGCGGGACCAGCTCCTCTCTGGACCGGGTTCTCTGTGCGACTCCCACATCTGCCTCCCAAGTCCCCGAGTTTGGAAGTAGCCCTGGAGGCTGTCACCCCTTCTCCGCAGGGGTGGTTCCCCACATATGTGGGCATTAACATCGCCCAAGCATAGACCCGCCAGCACCGGCTGAACCCAAGTTCTGTTCTCTCACCTCAGCCCCTCGGGAACTGACCTATCCCACATCACCGGCCGGCACACGCGGATTTTCTGGTGTGACCCTAAGCCATCAGATAATGACGCTGACAACGCTAAAATTTACTGAGCACCTACTAAGCGCTAGTTCCTGTTGCAAAGCATATAAACAAGCCTCTTCCCCATCACTCATGGGCAGAGTGAGAAACAACCGCTATGGAGAAATGAGGCAACTAGACATCAGGGTGATTACCACACACACCTGCCGAGGGACAGGGCCACACGCAGACACAGACGCAGAATAGGTTCCTGGGGCGCCATTAAAAAAAAATGCAGAAACAGCGCACACTCCATTTAGAAACACTTCTGCCCGAACAGCCACACACACGCTCTGCTGATGGAGAAAATGAGCTTACATGGACCCTCGTTTCCTGATGCTGAGCAGTGACAACGAGAGTTTGCCGCCTCCCGGGGGTCAGCCCACCGGGTGCTGGAAGGTAGTAGGCAACAGCGACTCAGCCCAAAGAGCGTCACTAAGGTCCCAGAGCTCAGGAGACGCAAAGCTGGGGCGTGAACTTGCGTAGGACCTGAAGTCCAAGGAGGCACCTGCATTAGAATTCGAAATTCAGGCGGAACACAGAGAGGGTGGGGAGGGCGCGGTGGTTAGAAGTGGCCCGAGGACCAGGGTCTGCTGGACTCTCTTCCGGCGCTGCCGGCACCATCTGCCCTGGGCCCCCCGCGCCCACCTGTCGTTCCTGATGGATGGGCCCCATCTGCTCATTTTGCACAAGACGCGTTTTGCAGACCTAGGGAAACTGAGACCCCAGTGGCTAAGGGACTTGCCCGAGGTCACGCGGTCGGCCCCAGCAGCCCGGGGTGTGGGCACCCTCCTGGCACTGCCTGTCCCGGCCTGGCCTCCGCTCCCTCCCGCTGGAGGCTAACCCAGCCCTAGGAGGCAGGCCCAGCAGATGCGCCTTTTTTCTCTTTCTTCTCCCAACTCTGTGCCCTTTGGTTCCCCGGGGAACAGGCTGACATTCACCATGATTAGCTCGCTTCCCCCTCTACCCGCAGCCAAGAGCTAATTGTCCTGATCTTCTTCCAAGAACGGTCTCTCTGAATAGCCTTCGCAGGCACAATTCGGCAGGTTCAGCCTGGATTTCACACTCCAGTTCTGAAAAAAATCAAATCAGCGAGCAAGCGGAGCCTCTCGGAAGTTCCCTGAGAGCTTCTTTGTGCGGGGAACAAAGCGCTCACATAATTACCTGCTTAGCTGATGAGCANGGTGGCGATATCCGGAGGTCCCCTCCCTGGGCAGGCCTGGCCAGCTGCAACCACAGGACATTATCACTGGAGAGCCCAGTGGCGAAATGGTTGAGGGGCGGCCCCTGCAGGCTAGCAAGTCCAATCCCTGTCCCTCTAAAGCTGGAGCCCCGAGGTCAAACAGCAAGTGCGGGCAGAACCCCAGCGTCACTTGGGCCTCCCTGCCTGTGATGGCCGCTCGGCTGCTTTAAGCTGCACGGCCGTTTTTGCCAGAAAAAAGCAGGGGCTTCCAGCCAAAGAAAATGATTTTTCTCCACCAAACTGGAGCATGTGTCAAACTGTCGACAGACCAAGGAAGCGACTGCCAGCAGCTTTTCTGGGGACGGAGAGGGGTCCTTTATCTCTAAGTGGAGAAACCGAGGCCCAGAAAGAGCCGGTCCAACCCACAGAGCCAATAAATAGCAGAGCTGAGATTCCGCAGACGTCCCTGGGCCAGAGCTCACGACTGGCATCGCTGAGCCCCTGCCCCCCAAAACACGGTATCTGCAGCCCCAACAAGCCCAGGTGCCCAGAGCTCAGAGGGGAGGAGCCTGATTCCAGGGCGCGCCCTCCCTCGGAGTGGTCTCTCTCTCAAGCTGCTAGGCCCTGCGAAGCTGGTGGCTGAGCCCAGGACTCTGAAAAGGCAGCTCCACACTGTAATCTGTAATCTGGCTCCTCCTCACTGAGCTCTGTCCACCTGGGCAAGACCCTGCGCTCTGGGTTTCTCAGTCCCTCATCTGTAAAATGGGGATAATGCTAGCCACCTCCCGGGGCCGGGAAAGTGCCGGGGCCAGGCTACTGTGAAGTGAAGGTCGTGCCCATGTGTGTTTGGGCAATGTCCCGTTTGACGCCAATAAAGCAGCCAATAAAGGCTCTGAGTAGTCCTGCAGGAAGGAAGTCTAGTAAGCTGGTTTCAACCAGTGTGATCCATAAACGATGCTCTGGAGCTGGCTTGTTCGGGTTGTGTTGTTGAAATCCTGCTTGGAGAACATCACCGGCGCCCGGGCCCTCTGAGTGCCCTCCCCTCTTTTCCTCATGGAAAGACCAGAGTCTGACCTCAGCGTCACCAGCACCGAGAGGCTGGGGCTGTGTGTGGAAGTGAACGGGAGGAGAGGCCCAGGGGTAAGGTGGGGGTGGGGGCCTAGACCCAAGAGGAGGCACTAAGCCAACACTGCCAGCCAAGGGGACAGCGTGTACCCCCAGTGCTGAACCGTGAAGAGCGCGGGGTGGAAGTGGCCTTCCAGGACACTTCCGGGACTTGTGGGATGCAAATGATGCTTGGTGGAAGGATCCACAAGGCGGTCCTATCCAAAGGGCTGCACCCCCGCCGGGTCCCCAGGGCCACCGCTCTTTATGGGTCACCGTTCCAACGACCGGCCGGTGCTGCAGAGCTCAGGGGCTGGGGAGGGGCGCTCCCGGGCCTGCGGGGTTGGGTCGGGGTGGCCTCGGCTCCTCCGCAGCAGACTGAGCCGCAGGCTGGCCCCACCCGAGAGGAGGTCACTTCTCGAAAGCTCGAGTGGTCATCCCTCGTCCCTCGGCTGGGAGAGGCCAGGCCTTGCTCGGGGCAGAGCCTCAGCCCTAACGCCGGAGTCAGACGCTAAGCAGCTGATGATTCGAATTTAAATGAGCATAATGAGTTCAAGAGGCCCCATTACTCCAGACACAGAAAATGAAATTAGCGAGCCGAGCCCACTGCAATTGTGCACTAACCTCATCCTCTGTCTGAGGATGGTTAGGGGAGGGAGGGCGCCGGATCGCGGCTGGGGCTGAGCCCATGGCGCGCATCGCCGCCCACGTGACCCGCGGGGGGAGGAGGCCGCACAGCCCCCCACCCGGAGAGAGGCAGATGTGTGGGCAGACAGATGCAGCCGGACCCCCTCACTCTCCCCCATCCCCCAGACAGGCAGCATGGGGGGGTGGAAATTGTGCAGTGCGATGATAAGGTTCACAGGTTCAAATCCTGGCTCCGCCGCTTACAAGCTATGTCTCCTCGAACCAGAGAGATGACAGGGTAAAGTTCATGAAGCCCTATTCTGAGACAGACTGCGCTGCCGGCCATCTGCGCGTCACCCACTTATTCCCTCTACAAAATGGGAACAGTCCTCCTCATCTCAAAGGATTGTGGCAGGGATTGAATATGCTGACATTCACGAAAAACGACCAGCCGGGTATCTGACGGTAAGCAACATGCAATAATGTCCTTTACAGAAATGCAGGCATTCATGCATGCACTTGTCACTTCATTCATTCATTCATGCACTCTTGGTATTTAAAATAAAAAGGCGAGGGGCAGCCGGGTGGCTCGGTGGCTCCGTCGGTTGAGCGTCGGGCTTCGGCTCAGGTCACGATCTCGTGGATCGCGAGTTCGAGCCCCACGTTGGGCTGTCCGCACAGAGCCTGCTTCAGATCCTCTGTCCCCCGCTCTCTCTGTCCCTCCCTCTCTCTCTCAACAATAAAAAAACTAAAAATACAAAGGTGCGCTGCGGCGCCTCAGCCTCCAGCAAGGAGCACCCTCACACTCCCCTCCGCACGTCCACCCAGTCCCGGCAGGGCAGGCAGGGGCGTCTGCAGAGTCAGTAGTAAAACTGAGCCATTAGCCTCCATTACCAGGATTATTCAGAACTCTCCAAGTGGAGACAACGCGAATGCAGCCAGGCAGCAGTCGAATGAACAAACCGTGGCGTGTTCGTTCAACAGAACACTCGCTACAGCAGCAGAGGGGCGGGGCGGTCGCCGCACAGCGTGGACACGCCGGGAGTGGCGCCGGGCCCAGGGAGACGGTTTCCACGGTCCATTCACACCCGCGACCCACCCAGCCAAGAGCACCTCGGGCGACAGAGTGGGGACACGGCCAGCTCCCTGTGAGGCCCGGAGAGGCGGGAGGGGCTTCCTAGCACTGCAGAGATTTCCTTCCTGACCTGGGAACTGAGCCCCAAGTGTGTTCACTTTGCGGAGAGGCGTCAAGCTGCGCTCTTGTAACACGTGCTTTTTCTGTTTTATGAAATCTGGTTGAAAACNAGAGCAGCCTTCCAAGGTCAGAAGGGAAGTGGACCCAGCAGAGAAGACAGAGAAGGGGCCCGGTGATGCTGGGGGGCCGGATCCAGAGGCCGTGACAGCTCCCGGGAGCACGTGCTGCCGCGACCAGAGAACATGGAGACTGCCGAGTAAAGGGAGGTGAGGAGAGCAGACAAGACCCGATGAATCCTACCTATCTTTCCGGACCCAGCTCAATACCGCCGCCTCCAGGAAGCCTTCCTGATGGCCCTCTTCCTCTCAAGGCCACTTCACGCTACAAGTCACTTAAGGCTGCCCCACCTGATGAGATGTGCACCTCCCCCCCACCCCCGGACTGTCCTCCATCACCCCTGCATCCTGGCACCCAGTGGGCATTTCAGAAACCTTAGCTCCCCTCTCCCTCCCTTCTCAGATCACAGAAGGACATTCTGAGACTCCCCCAAAACTTTGCTCTCCCACAACATGATCCTTCCACCCCGGCCAATTGTTTTTGTGTTGCTGTGCGAAGGTTATTAGTATAATGATGAGAGTGAATATTGCATTAATTTGGTTAGTTATCTGTATTACCGTAGTCATTAACTCGGTGACTGCAGTGGTGTTTCCATTTCAGCTCGCTTCTCGTGCATTCTGTCAAACCTCCCAAAATAACGGAGCCCAGAACCACATTTCATAACAGACTGAATATCAAATTTACAGAATTTATGGAAATCGGCCTGTAGTGACCACCCTCCACAATGAGAAAAAAACAACAGGTGGGTGAGCCCAGGGCAGGGCCAACCCCCCACCCCCCCACGGGGGGGGGGCGTTCTCCAGCCCCTGGCAGCCTATTTTTGGTAGCCAGGAGAGACAGCTTAGCTAATGGAGATCTCTGCCAGGCTCACATCATGACCCCCGCCCTCGCCCAGGCTACAGGGCTGGGGAAAAGCCTGGGTGAGTGGAATTCATCTGGCTTTCCTTCACTGGGCTTTGTGCCGGAACTAAACACCTACATTGCCGATGGCTACAATTTGTCTGCCAACAGTCTCTTGAAGCAACATTTACTCCTCAGCCCGCCCAACTCAGAAGCCTCACTAGTGTGTCTGAACTAGAGCACGGATTCATTTACAGGGAAGACTCACACTAGCCAAACTCACACGGCTGATGTATAAACCAGAAGCCACGTTTTCCACTGACGATGAGCAACTGCGCTGTGACAAGGACCGGTCAGTCTTCTCCCAGAAATGCAGCCTTGCCTTCATCCACCTCACCGGGCCTCTCTCTGGACAAGGTCACAGGCTCTGGGTATCCGGAGGCACCAAGCACAGAGCCCTCACCAGGCCTGCGTGTGGCCCTCCCTCTCCAGCTCCCTGCAGAGGTGAGGCTGTGCCCACCCCCCAAGCTGCTAAAGCCCGGGCTCCACCTCCCATCACTGCAGACAAGCCCGCTGCCCATTTCCCCTTGATTTCTATTGTAACCCCTCTCCTTGGGGCTTTCGGGAAAAATCCCAGTACAGGCCATGGGTGGGCTCGCTTCAAAACTTTGCTTTTTACGGAATTCCAGAATCCAAAGCGGGGCCTTTCACATAGTCAAAGCTCAGTAAATCATTACTGAGGAAACAGATGGACGTGTTGGCCTGGCTTCCGCGCCTCCATTCTCCATGCAGGTAAGCCCTTCCCTGGGGCAGCAAACAGACCCTGAGCCGCTGACGACAGGCCCGATCCGGGAGGAGTCATGGCCGGCCCTCCCGCCTCGGACCCCACCGCCTGGCTCACCTCCTCTTGGCTCACGGCGGTCCCTCACCTCCTGTTTCGTTTTCTAACCCCGGGAGCTGTTCTCCCTCTAAGATTATGCATGTCTCTCTGTTCCATTATAAACTGACTTGAAATTTAGCTTTGAGGACAGGCTCCTTGGGGTGCCTTCAGGTTCTATCCAGAGACCCAGGCAGATCCTGGCCAGAACCGCCAAGTCTTCGTAGAGCAGCGCGGGGTGGGGGCTTCGGAGTCAGATGACCTGGTTTGGAAGACTGCCTGTGTGACTTTGGACAGGCTGAACGACCTCTCTGGGCTGCAGCCTCTCTATCCTTAAAAGAGAATCTATGTTGTGAGAACCTGATGGCATAATGATACCTCTCTGGGGGCACAACGGGGTTCACATGACCCTGGCTCAGCGTCGCCCCACAGCTGGGGACTCGGGCTCGGGGAGAGCGCCGCGCAGCGCCCTTGCGGAAACGGTGCACATTAAAGACGGGAAGGAAGCTCCGCAGCCGCTCCCGGCCAAATGAAAATCAGAGGTGTTGAGGCAGAAGAGAAACATTCTGAGGAGGAGGGAATCAGACAGGGGGAGGAAAGCTCCAGAACCGGACCGTTTGTAGTGTGGGGTGGGAGACCGATACCCGGCTCCACCCGCACTCTCCGGCAGGGAACCCACAGCCTGGCAGCAAGGGCCTGAGCTGGGGACACACTGGCTCAGACTGGCTCGTGTCCTCTCCACTCCTCGACCCGCTGGACGGACGGAGGAACCTTCTATCTGCTGAGCAAAGACGCAGACATCACCCGGTGCAGGAAGTCTCCCGGGCCGGGCTGCAATTAACACCCGACACTCAAATATGCAAAGTACTGAGCTTATTTATTTCTCTGTAATTCATGTTACCATTTGCACAAGACTCCACCCCACCAGAGAAGGTAAACCTGCCAGTTAAAGGCATCGGAGGGAGGCCCTGTGGCTTGAACGCGGGGGAGACACCGGCACCTCCTACTTCTCCTTTCTGAAGCCAACGCAGAGCCAGTCGCGTGCACAAAATAAACCGCGACTCTCACCTAGGACATCGATCAGGGGCGCCTGGGGTCTCGGTTGGTTGAGCGGCCAACTCTTGATTCCAGCTCAGGTCATGATCCCAGGGTCGTGAGTTCGAGCCCCACATCGAGCTCCCCAGTGCGTGTGGAGCCTGCTTAAGATTCTCCTCCCTCTGTCCCTCTCCCCCACTCACACATTCTCTCTCTCAAAATAATTTTAGGGGAGCCTGGGTGCCTCAGTTGGTTAAGCATCCAACTTCAACCTAGGTCATAATCTTGCCATCATGAGTTCAAGCCGCGCATCAGGCTCTGTACTGGCAGCTCAGAGCCTGGAACCTGCTTCAAATTCTGTGTCTCCCTCTCTCTCCGCCCCTTCTCCACTTGCACTCTGTCTCTCTCTCAAAAATAAACATTAAAACATGTAATAATAATAATTTTAAAAATGGATCATAAGGGGTGCCTGGGTGGCTCAGTCAGTTAAGCGTCTGACTTTGGCTCAGGTCATGACCTCACGGTTCATGGGTTCGAGCCCCACGTCAGGCTCTGTGCTGACAGCTCGGAGCCTGGAGCCTGCTTCGGGTTGTGTGTCTCCCTCTCTCTCTGCCCTCCCCCACTCACCTCTGTTTCCCTCTCTCAAAAATAAACAGACATTAAAAACAATTTTTTTAATAGATCATAAACCTAAATGTAAGAGCTAAAACTCCAAAGGTTCTAGAAGAAAACATAGGAGGAAACCCTCATGATCTCACAGTTGGAAAGGATCTTAGGGCACACAAAAACACAAATTATAAAAGAAGAAAAAAAACAGTACATTGGACTTCAACGAAATTAAAAAGCTTTGCTTTCAAGATTTTCTGTGGAGAAAATGAAGAGGGAAGGCACAGGCTGGAGAAAATATTTACAAATCCTATTTACAAATCTTGCAAAGGGTTTTGCATCCAGAATATATAAATAATCCTTGCAACAGAAGACAAAGGATTTGAATAGACCGTCAACCACAGAAGATCTGTACAGGGAAAGTGCACAAAGTATGCACGTGCAAGGACGCTCAATGTCGTCGGTCATTGGTGAAATGTAAATTAAAACGCCAGGGGATACACTGGACATCCCCTAGGACAGTTACAGTGTAAAAGACTGGCCACCTGAGGACGAGAAGCAGGTAGAAATTTCTGGTTGCTCTCATGTGCTCGTGGGCATGTAAAATGGGCAGTCGCTTAGAAAAACAGTTTGGGAATTTCTTCCCAAGTTCAACATAGGGCGCCTGGGTGGCTCAGCCGTTAAGTAGCTGACTTTGGCTCAGGTCATGATCTCACAGTTCGTGAGTTTGAGTCCCATATCGGGTGAGCTCGCGCCCCACTTCTTCTCTCTCTCTCTCTTTCTCTCCATCTGCCCCTTGCTCACTTGTACACACTCTCTAAAAAGAAAAACAAAAGTTAAACATACACCTACCATCTCAGCAGCCCTCTGCTGCTAAGTATTTACCCGAAAGGAACAAAAGCGTACGTCCCTAAAAGACTTCTACATGAATGTCTGTAGCAGCTTTATTCATAACAGCCAAAAAGGAGAAAAGCTCAAGGTCCACTGACAGCTGATGGATAAAGAAGCAGGGTGCAGCCACACCACAGAACACTACACAGCGATACAAAGGGATGGACCCTGGTTATACACAACGAGATGAACTTCAAAATAACTGCAAGTGAAAGAAGCCGGGAACAAGAGAAAATGTGCCGTAAGATTCTATTTCTATACAATGCTAGAAAATGCAAAGTGACCCACAGCAGCAGAAGGCAGATCAGGGGTTGCCTGGGGACAGGGGGAGGGGAAGGAGGAGCCCAGGGGTGAAATCACTAAGGGGTAAATCACAAGGAGGAAACAGGAGTGGTTCATGAGCTTGACTGTCCGGCGATGGCTTTATGGGTGTGTGCACGTCAACATTTAATAAACAGCACACATTAAATATGCACAGTTTACTGTTTGTCATTTATACTGGAATAAAGCTTTAAGAAAGGGGGTAAAAATCACTCCAAAGTAACAATAAATTCCAAAAGGCAGCAACAACATAAAACATCCTATAACCACTGTGCAACTAAATTACAAATACGGGACAAAATCTCCGGGGGGTGGGGGGGAAGGCCACCATCTTTGGGCAGGAAAAGTCTTTCACTCACGAGTCAAAGAAACGACCCAAACCCAAACCGCAGAAGTTCCAGAAATAATAATGATGAAAACACCCCATGTGAGATCCTTCGGGGAGTCAGCTAAACAAGTCCTCTGAGGAAAATCCATAGCCTTAAAACTTACATTTAAACACACAGACCAAAAAAAAGTGTCCAAAGTAGGAAGTGAGAAAAAGAACCGCGTCAACAAAGTACCGGATTAGAAAACCAGCCCCCAGGCACCTCCTCACCCTTCCTACACCCCTCCCTCCACCCAGGCTCAGAGTGGGTGCAAAGCCCCTGACTGCCCCCCACCCATCCTCCTCCCCTCCTCCTGGGCTCACCAGGCACCCCTTAGGGGCTGCTCCACCCCTACCCCACCCCAGCTCTCCGGCCCTCCAAGCCCGGCCCACCTGGGGAGGAAGGGAGCCAAGGGGAGGGGCTGCGAGCACACACCTGGGGGCAGGGGTGGGGGGGGTGAGCACACA
>NW_027551571.1:6053738-6054774 GCF_008692635.1 Crocuta crocuta | reverse complement strand
ACTCACCTGGGGCAGGGGTGGGGGGAGAAATCACAGGGCTGCAGTGTGTGGGCTCCCAGGCCCCCAGAAGAGGGTCCTTCTCCCGCCTCGGCTGAATGAGCAGGCCACCCAGCGGAGGCCGGGACGGAAGGCGGACACGAAGGCCACTCACGCCCCTTCCCAGACCAGACCCGCAGCCCCCCTCAGGGAGACTTCCGATGGACGCCCCGCCCCGGGAGCCTCAACCTGCCAAGGCCCAAGCCCCTCCCCCAGGCCCCGGGGTTAATCTGGGCATGTCCCTCGTCCCTGTCCCTCGTCCCTCGACTTTGGTCAGCTGGTTGCAAGAACAAGGAGCAACAGGGGAGAGGCAGCCGGGGAGGCAGGAGGGAAGGGGGGAGGCAGGAGGGAAGGGGGGAGGCAGGAGGGAAGGGGGAGGCAGGNTAGCCGGTCTGGAGTTCGGTTGGCATCTCTGCCTCTCGCCGGCTACGCAACCTCGGACCAACGCGGTGACCTCCCTGAGCCTCCTCAGATACAAGAAGTGTCCCTCCCAGAGGTGGCTGGGGACCAAGGACAATGTCCACGGGTCTTCAGCTCGGTACGGGCACCAAGGCACCAAGGCGTGTGACGGAGGGGAGAGTGTCGTCGCTGCTCTCCCCCCACCCCGCTCCCAGCAGCTCGATACCTGTGAGCCCGCGGGGCTCCAGGACCACCTGCTACATGCGGGAATCCGAGTGTGAGCCGGCGGGGAGAGGCTGGCCGTGTCCACAGGGCCACCTCGGGTCCACAGTGCCCAGGTTCCCCGAGCCTATTCCGGATCCAATTCCGAATGCCTGGCTCCTGGCTCAATGGGCTTTGTCCCAAAGATGTAATTTCTATTTTGATGCCACGCGACATTTAATGAAATGACTTTCAGACACCACGCAGCCTGTCTGAGTTATGAAAGCACAGCTTCTGGATTCCCAACACGACAGACACAGGCACGGGCCCTTCTTGCTGCCTCGTCTCTCGAGGTGGGGGGTACACTGAGCCCGCGGATTCAAGGCGCTGCGCACAGCTG
>NW_027551571.1:6048948-6053702 GCF_008692635.1 Crocuta crocuta | reverse complement strand
GCCAGTGCCAGCCCCAGGCAGGCCCCCCCCGCCGCCTCTGCCCCAGGGCTGGCGCTCCCCCCCCCAGCTCGGCGTCTTCCTGGCTGGACAATGACAGTAGCCTCTGCCCAGGCTTCCTCCCTCCAATCTAGCGCTGTTCAGACTGCAGATCAAAAACATTCAGGGAGACGGAAAATCAATGGAGGGGATTGCAAACAGCATTTTTACGAAAACAAATGAAACAGAGCGGAATAGAAAATGCTGGAATGCACTGCACACGGCTGGGGTGATTGTTGCGTCCTGGCACCTGGTACGGGTGTTCAGGGGTCTCTGTAAAATGGAAGACGGACGGAGCGCAGCTCTAATGCACGCCGTCCGGCCTCTTGGAAATGTACACCTGATCTGTTACCCCCCTGCTAAGTCAGTGAGGGCTTAGGGACAGAGCTCAGGTCCCTCAGCATGACACTGCGCGCCGCCAAGATGTGGTCCCTGTCCACCGTCACCCTCCTTCCCTAGAAGAGAGCAGGGCCAGCCGGGGCCCCTAGGCGCTCGGCGGATGGAGAGGACCGGACAGCCCGACTGAGTGAGCAGTGCGAGACGCCACTGGGGCCATCTCCTAGGAGACCCCACGCCACCTGCTGACCTCTCCTGGGCTAAGGCGACTTCCCAGATTCCACAGAAGCAAAGGTGTAACTATTTCTGGAAGCCTTCTGTTCAAAAGGAAGTCGAAGCCCTACAATTTCTCAACAACTTGGCGCTTAAAAATAGGAATTCCACCTACGCACTGCAACAGTGCGCCGGGGAGCCCTGAAGGGCCAGTCATAAGGTCACTCACGCGTTTGGGGCCGAGGAAGCCCCCAGGCTCAAGAAGACAGAGCAGCGGAAGCCACAGCTCCAAGGCCCCCCAAAATCTCTAGGGCCACAGGGATGCTGAGTGGTGCTCCGCCAACAGCGCCTGTAAACTCCTGTCCCACGCCGTGTACACGTCTGGACAAGCACACGTCCCGAAGAAAATAGACAAGGAAAGACATTGTGTGCGAGCAAGTAGATGCCAGACTGGGTCTCTGACCTGGGGGGCGCCCAAGGTGATGCCCTGGGCGCTGGCTGCCAGCCTCCGGCCCCTCCAAGGCCACAGAACATAAGACAACCCAGCCTAGGGCCAGGGGACCCCGGGGGAAGGAAGAGCGGCTTGCCCCGGGCCTCCGCCTTCAGTCTGGGCGCCCGGCCCCCGAGGGCCTAAAGCTCTGGGTTACGGGACAGTCTCGCGGTGAGGGAGCCACAGCGGCGGGACGGACAGAATGGTCGGTTAGCACCTGCAGCCACTCGCAGGTTAGCCAGGGGGACAGGGGACGGGGGAGGCGGAGTGGGGAGTGACCCCACTTACCAACCCCCCCACTCCGGGGCCAGAGGCTCCAAAGCATTATCTCACTTAACCCTCACTGTTGTGACCCTTCTGCTACCATGTCAGTCCACAGCTTCTCCCCCAGCCAGTGACTCACTTGCCCCTGCGTTCATTCATTCATTCATTCATTCCCTCATTAATTCATCCCTTCCTTCATTGAATAAACACTTATCAAGAGAATCTAGGGCCCTGAGCCTGAGTCAGAGGCCGGCTGAAGGCACTGTGGGGACAGCAGGCCCTGTCCTTGGCCTCAGGGGACTCACAACCTGGGGGGGAAGGGGAAGGGTCAGAAAAGTGGCAGACGGGTGTAATTCAGCACGATAGACCCTCAGAGCAGGGGTTGCTGCAGGCCACGGAAGCACAGGGAGGACCCTGCACGCAGCACCCCCCCCGGGTCTGGGGAGGTACCCACGTAGAGTGGCCTCCAGAATGAGACCAGAAGGTGGACAGGTAGCGAGGTCCAGGCAAGGGCAGGGAAGCCGCAGAAGCAACGTGTTTGAAGCCCCGGAGCTCAGTGAGGGTCACGGTGAAGCCCGCAAGGTTTCCGAGCCGGTGCGAGGGGAGGGCCCTGGCTTCAGCCGGAGGACTGGGGGCGCCCGCAGGCACTGGCAACACAGAGGCACCGCTCGATGTGCCTTCTGAAAGATCATTCTGGATCCTGTGTGGATAACGGACTGGAGGAGGGCAGAGTGGGAGGGGGCAGCCCGAGCACGAGTATGAACGTGACCGTAACCCTGGCGAGGCGGCCCTGGGGCGCAGCTGGGAGTGGATCAGCAGGTGGTGCTGGGCGGGGGTGGGGGCGCTGAGGGGGACGGGAGGGTGCGAGGCTCCCCCTCCTGGCCACATGGGGAGCTGCAGCGCCCACCCAGGATTTGGGACCCGGCTCCTCGGGCTCTCACTGAGGACACAGACGACCGCGTATGTGGGGCGCAGCTTGGGGCAGTGTCCCAGGTGGGGCACCCACGTGGAGATGTCTGCCTAGCTGAACGTTCGGCCTGGAAGTCAAAACCTACCCGAGGAGAGAGTGTGACGGGTGTGAAGAGGCTCCAGGGGAAAACCCTACCGGAGCAGAGAGCAGGGAGGGGGCAAAGCCTGGGAAGGAGAGGCCTGGGCGGTAGGTGTGAGATCAGAGTCTCAGGGACGCTGCCGCCGGGGACCCCGGTGAGAACTGCAGGGGCTCACAGGCCATGGGCCACAGGCGGGGGGCGGGGGGGGCAGCATGACGGCCATAAAGGTTCATTCAGAGCGGCTCTGCAGTCAGCTTGCCGGCCAAGCTGCCCAGACTCAAGTACCAGTTCCTCCCCTTAAGGGGCTGTGTGACCTCGGGCAAGCTCACAACCTCTCTGTGCCTTTGCTCCTCAACTGTGAAGGGATACTGTGAGGATCAAATGAGTCGATATAGGAAAACAGCACATGGCAAGGACCATGGAGGTGCTGGAGAAAAGAGACGGAAGGTCTCGGCTCTCAGGGCCACAGGGTCACTGGCGAGGAGAGGAAGCCAGCGCAGGAACGAAGGTGTGAGGGGCAACAGCAGAGACGGGACGGGATGGACAAGGATGTCCCCTCCCCAGGATGCAGCACAGGAAGGATAAAGAAGCCCAGATGCGGCGTCTGGGACCCTCCAAGGGGCCCCAGCCCTGCGCCCTCACCCCTGCCTGGGGCTCTGGCTATGAAAGCCAGCCCGGCCCGCCCGTCTCCCTCGTCCTCTCCCCCGCCCTCCCTCCCCCGAATAAAACCACTCGGGCCGAAGTGAGCGGCTTCCCAGGACGGACTCGCAGACCCAAACCGAATGGAGGGCCCGCAGGGCAGGGGGCAGGGGAGGCGCACAGCCACCCGAGCAGGGGAGGGCGTAGCGGGCCACACTGGCCACGCACGCAGAAGCGCGGGAGCGAGGATGCCCGCGCCGGGGCCCCGGCTTTCTGGTGGCCAGAGGTGGCATTTCTAACTGGCATTTCTAACAACCAGCCAGGTGACGCGGCTTCTGGGCTGGGTCCCCCCAGGAAGACCCCCTGGGTCTGCAGACCTTTAGCAGATCCATCTAGCCCCCCCATCACCCCTGCGAAGCCCCGCGCCAAGGGGCCCTTCGGGACCCCCCCCTCCAGCAGCACAGGCCCCTCTCTGCGCCCGCCCCCGGCTGCCGGCACAGCGCCCCACAGCAGAGGCCAGCGGGGCCTGCCGGAGCTGCGTCTGGAACCAGGAAGGGGCAGGGGCACCCTGGGGGGGTGGGGGGGGACAGATTCGCCACTGCCCCCTGGGAGAAGCGGGGTGGGGCACCCGCAAACATCACGAACAGGGGAAGCAGCCCAGGTGAGCAGAGCGCAGGCCTGTGACTGTTCACGGCCCAGCCCTGCTCCTCTGCCGGAAGCTTCTTCCCTCTCCGGTCTGTACTCACCCCTGCACCACCTCAAACACCACCCACGTGTCAGACTCCCGAGCGCGAGCTCCAGCCCCTCGCCCTCCCCAGCCTGCCCGGCGCGTGCGGACGTAGCCAGCGGGTGTCTGGAAGGTGGCCGGCCCCAGGACGGCCTCTGCGCCCCTCGCCGCCGCCCGCTCCTCACACTTCCCCATCTCAGCCTCAGTCACCAGAACTCACCCTTCCCGGACCGCTGGCGCCCCTGACTCCTGTGTCACACGCAGGCAACCCCGGAGCCGATCCCGTCAGCTGTCGCGGCCGGCTTGCCGCCTCCGCTACTGTCCCTCACCGCCCGTGCCAGCAGCCATCACCTCTCACCTGGACACCTGCGACAGCCTCTGAGCCAGGCTCCTGCTTCCGCCGGTACAGGCCGACTGACACCTGACCTAGAGAAACGAGAGTGCGCCTTTAAAAAGGTAAGGCTGATCCCAAGCTTTCCATGCTTCTGAGCCCCCTCAGAGTGAAATCCAAATTCTTTACCACGAGATCCACTGTGCGCGCGCGCGCGTGCGCGCGCACACACACACACGCACACACACACACACACAGAAACACACACACAATGACCCAAACCCACCCCTGTCTCTCACTGTGCTCTGACCGCACAAAAACATCCCTGCCACAGGACCTTTGCACTTGCGTTGCCAACACCTAAAACAAGCTTTCCTCTGCTAACCGTGTGGTCTGTCCCCACTTCCCCCTCCCGTTCCTCAGAGCCCTCCCTCGACTACCCACATGAAAGAGCGTGAGCCCTTTACCCACCCCTCCTCCCCACTTCCATTTCCTTCCCCCGACTTACCGCACGCGTCGGTTAGTTGGCTGGTTTCCTGTGTCCCCGACCAGTGCGCGAGCTCCCCAAGGCCTGGGCTTCACGTGCCCTGTGCTTTGTGGTCTCCGGGCACCTGAGCCGAGCGGACACACGGTGAGGCTCTCTGCAAACAGGCGCGAGCTCCTGGCCGC
>NW_027551571.1:6030723-6048926 GCF_008692635.1 Crocuta crocuta | reverse complement strand
GAACCATTCTGTCTTGTTTGTGCTTCGGTTCCTGTCCCTGGAACAGCAGCGCTGCTACCCACCCCTCCCCTCTTCCCTTCCCAACAAGAACAGGTAGGGGGTCCCCCCTTGCTCTCTATCCTCTCCCTCCCGGACCTAATCAGCACCCTCCTCCGTGTGACCTTGGGACGTATGACCCTTAATTGCATGCTCCCTTCACTCAAGACCAGGCGTCAGTCAGCGGGCTCCCGCCATTCAGACACGAGCGGGTGCCGTCTATCCTCAGAGCCGAGGCCTCTGTGGCAGGAGCCAGGACCCTGCCCCGGCGGGTGACAGCCTCCCTGGGGGGCCCATCCTCCCAGCACAGCCCAAGACCCATGTAACGGGGCGCAGCTGGGTGGCCCTAACCCCTGGGCCCCGCGAAGTCTCATAAGTGGCAGGGCGGAACTCAGCGGGGTCCCCTGGGCTCCAAAGCCCGAGGTTCCTGAGCTGAAAGGGGCATCAGAGCCACACGCCCCTCCCGGGCCAGCCCCTCGGGCTGCCAGGCCCCGGTGAGCGTCACCCAGAGGCCACTCGGAGCAGTGGGCGCGCCC
Source organism: Crocuta crocuta (assembly GCF_008692635.1). Lineage (NCBI taxonomy): Eukaryota > Metazoa > Chordata > Mammalia > Carnivora > Hyaenidae > Crocuta > Crocuta crocuta. The sequence goes on along the minus strand of NW_027551571.1, from coordinate 6,048,354 downwards.
GCAAGTCACCAGCGCGCCCCTCGGGTGGCCGCGACATCTGTGTGACTCAGCCCGCACACGCGCTCCCGGGCACTTCTGGTGGCGACAGGCCGGGGCCGGCCCAGCCCTCCAGGCGCGGGGAGAGGAGCCACCAGCATCTGCCCCGGAAGCCGCCGCCTTGTTGCTGCAACCGCTCTTCAATATTTATTACGGGGAAATTAAAACAGAAACCCAGAACTGCTGTCACTCCCGCCTCCCCGGGACAACTGTTTTCACTTCCCCATTTGCGCCGCCTCCTGTCTTTACCCATATGTACACGTATTTTTATGCCATTGTAACCACGGCACGCAAATAATTTATGTTCTGCTATTTTCATTTGCCCTCGTTCTGTAAGCGGCTCTCCATGGGGCTTAGCTCTCCCTGGTAGAGATACGACATAATTCGTTTCCCCATGGCCCTTTGGCTTGGCATTCGGATCATTTCCAGCTCTAACTCTAACTGGAGATGGGAAGCTGAATCCCCTTGTGCTCAGTCGGTTAAGCGTCTGACTTCGGCTCAGGTCATGCTCTCGAGGTTTGTGAGTTCGAAGCCTGCTTGGGATTCTCTCTCTCACTCTCTCTGCCCCTCCCCACCCCTCTCTCTCTCTTTCAAAAGTAAATATTTTTTTTTAATTTTCAAAATGATTCGGCCATTCAGTGAGCACTCGTGGAGAACCTTCCACTCTCTTCCACACAGAGCCTTGCATGCACACCCCACATGTAGGCACAAATACACACCCCCCGGCAGCCAGGAGCTCACTCACCACCTGTCCCTCCCCCGCCAGCCCCCAGCCCTCCCGTGGTCCCCCCACTGCTGCCAGGTCAAGCAGAGCCTCCTCCACAGGATGCCCCAGGTACCAGGTCAAGTACAGCCTCCCCAAGGCCTGGCGTCGTCCTCTGTACCCCCACAGGGCCCAGGCTGCTCTTCTTGGCACCTAGCGCCCAGCACCAGTGCTGTGTGGGGGTCAGAGTTCCACACCCAGCTCTCCACAAAGGGACCCTGGATGGTAGCATTTACTAATCCTCATGGTGTCAATACTCCCACCAAAGCAGATTTTGGGCCACTGCGTGCTCAGAATACACCATTATATAGTTATTTCCACCACAGAGACACCAGGCGTCACTAGCCTCAGGAGCCCAGATAATGATAACATGGTTAAGATAGAGTTTTAAGAGGCGCCTGGGTGGCTCAGTTGGGTAAGCGTCCGACTTCGGCTCAGGTCATGATCTCACAGTTTGTGGGTTCAAGCCCCACATCAGGCTCTGTGCTGACAGCTCAGATCCTGGATCCTGCTTCCGATTCTGTGTATCCCCCCCTCTCTCTGCCCCTCTGCCGCTCATACTGTCTCTTTCTCAAAAATAAACAAACATTGAAAATAAAAGATAGAATTTTAAGTAAGTACTAGATTTCTCTTTGATATAATTGACTGATTTTGAGCTTACATCATTTACTTCTTAATAATGGCTGTATTTAGCCACCAGCTCAGTGTTATGAGCAATTGCCCCCTCTAAAATTGATATGCTCACAGTCCCCAACCTTGACCTCAGAATGTGACCGGTTTTGCAGATAAGGTGTTTACAGAGATAATGAAAGTTAAATAAAGCCATAAGGGCGGGCCCTGATCCAATCTTACTGGCTCCTTGTTAAGAAGAGGAGATTAGGACAGACGGACTCAGGGTGACCATGTAAGGACACAGGAGACAGTCGTCTGCAGGCCGAGGAGAGAGGCCTCAAGATGAACCAAACCTGCCCACACCTTGATCTCGGATTTCCAGCCTTCAGGACTGGAAGGAAATAAATCTGTTGTTTGAGCTCCCTGTCTGTGGTCTTTTCTTAGGGCGGCCCTGGCAAGGTAAGGCACTCCCAAAACCCCTAAAAATTCTTCTCCAGGTGCTTCCTGGCTCCAGCCTGTGACTGACCATGTACCACTTTCCCTTTTCCAGACTTAGCCGTGGCACCCTCAAGAGCAAGGTCACATCTCCCTCAGAAGTCACCAAATGCTTTCTGGAAAGATCCAGAAAGAAAATACTTCAGCTCTACCTAAATAGGGCCTCTGTTGCAGCATTTCCGCTCTGCAGCATGAAAGCAGCCGTGGACGGTCATATGTGTGCGTGGCCCGGCGAAAACATGTGCTGAAATGTGGGTTCGTATCACTGAAACATCATGAAATATTCTTTCAATAGATCTTTAAAAATTCTTAGCTCAGAGTCTGTACAGAAAGAGGCAGGGGACCAGACTTGGCTCCTGGGCCTAGTTTTCTGGCCCCTGGGTCTGTCCCCACCCCCCACGCCCATCCCCCAGCACAGGGCCCAGGCACAGAACGCAAGAGGCCAAGTTGGTGTTTGATGACCCAGGGACGAAGAAAGGAAGGCCGGCCGGCCAGCCCGCAGGCTCTCCGATTCAGCGGCAAACACCATTGGCAGGCAATGTCATGAATCTTTTGTGAACGCAAAAATTTTTTTCTAATAGGCCCAGGGAAAAAGGGGGCTTTCTAAAATATAAATCAAACCTCTCCCTGCAAAATAGACCATCACCTCTTTGTTGCCGCTAACATTCTAAATGATCTCTCAGAAATAAAATCCAGTGCCTTTTCCGTTAATAACTTCTCTTTATTGAGCATCACGAAAATGTGCCCAATCCAGCCTGCGGGATAGAACTTCCAATCAGTGCTGCCGGGCGCTGGGAGGGAGGGGGGCCGGGGAACTGCTGATGGGCGCAGGGCCTCTTTCTGAAGGCAGGAAAACGTTCTCAAGTTGATTGTGATGGTGACACATCCCTGAATATACTACAAGCCAGTGAAATGTGCGCTTTAAATGGGTGCACTGGATGGTATGTAATCATGCCTCAATAAAGCTGCTTAGAAAAATATGCTAGACGTTAGTCACCTGATCGGTGCAATGACATTTTTTTTTAAAGCATTTTCAAATTAGTCTCTAAACCCAATGTTGGGCTTGAACCCACAACCCCGAGATCCAGAGGTGCACACGCTGTACTGACTGAGCCAGCCAGTCGTCCCTCACGGTGACCATTTTTCTAAAGCTGGCCTTTTCGCCACCGTCCCCGCACCAGGCGGAACAGAACAGGCCTGCGGTGTGGAGACGCAGTTCGGCAACTAACACTCAGATCAGCCCAGGGGTCGCCAGACCCGTCCCAGGCAGGCACCTATCTGCACCCCTTCCAAAGCATGTCCTGGGTTCCTGCAGGAGAGGCTGCCCACCCCCCTCCACCCAGGTGGAGGAGAGGCACGGTGCAAGACCTCACACAGGCAGCTAGTTCCCAGGACCCTTCTGGAAACAGCTGGAACCTTCCTGTTTTCCACCTCCCAGGCTACTCATTGCTCCCCACTTCGTTCTAAGCCTGAGATTGCAGTTCCCTGTGGGAGTGTGTGACCCTCTCCTCAGCCTTCCTAGAGCAGGGGGGACCCCACAGCCCATGCCTCCCCAGCCCCCCCCCATCTCATTTGGGAGTCTCAGGCAGAAGCAAGCTGGGAGTGACTGCCTGAGCCAGCGAGAATAGGGGAGACTCCTGCCCAGACAGGCCACCAGGCCATAGTGACAGGGGCAGAGCAGAGCTGAGCACGCGGGCAGAGCAGGTCAAGGGGAGCGAGGACCCAATCCTCGCTGAGCAGAAGCACCTTCCTCGGGCCCAGAGTAGAGGCCTCGGTGCCTGTTCTCTCACAACGGGATGTACGCAGTAAAGGGCCGAGAATGTGGCTGTGGGGCCGGGACCCTGAGCCGCTGTTTATCTACCTGCAGTCCTCAGCAAGGCCGTGGGTTCTGTCCGGGCATAACCTCATCATCGCGTGCGGCACCAACACCCTGATCCTCTTAGGAAAATTCTGGACCGCGGAACTCAAGTGCGGCTGGTTTCGAAAAACGAACAAGGTCATGAAGACCCCGTCTTCTCTGGAGCCCCTGCGGATGCGCTCTCCTTTCCCGAGCGCGGGCTCCTCTCTCAAAGGGCCTGCCTTTCCTGGCTGCAAGGTGGTCGTAGCAGCCCCATACCCTTTGCACCCTAAACCCCAAAGCCAAGGGCAAAAACAGCCTCCTCCTACCCCAAACTTAACCCAAGCCCTAAGCCTCCGGCCGGGAGGAACCGATCCTCACGGCTTGGAGTCTGGAACGCAGGGGCTGTGCTCACAGGGCTTTGGAGAGTGAGCCAGAGGTCAGTGGTGGCCTCGGAGGGAAAACCAAGGCTTTGCAAGGCCCCACCCACTCCTGAAGCTTCTTGCGGCCAGGCGACAGCAGCCCCCCATGGCTCCGTCCAGAGTATAGAACAAAAGGTCTCAGGCAGTCTGGTCCTATAACCTCTCAGGCCAGGCCGCGCCCCGAAAGGCTCTGCCCGCCCCAGACTGGGAGGGCCTGGCATCCCCACCCGGCAGGTCTTGACATCTGTCACCCTCCAGGCCCCAGCCCCTCGTTCATCCCCGTCAGGGGGGCCAAATCATGTCCGCTGTGCCGTTCACGCTGTGAACCATCAGGTTACACCCGCCGAGCCCATGCTGGGCCCCAGGCCCCCACCCTGTGGCCGTGCCTGGATGTGGGAGGACTGGGCATCCTCTCTGGTAGAACAGTGAACTGCAGCCGCTGGAGACAGTCGATAAAGGCTGTGCTCCAGCTCTGAGCTTCCAAGCACCTGCAAGTACGCTCAGAGGATTCCGGAACAGGGACAATGCAGAGCACTAGGTGCAGATAAAAAAATAAACGGGACAGAGATGCCTGGGGGGGCTCAGTCGGTTAAGCGTCTGACTTCGGCTCAGGCTATGCTCTTGTGGTTCGTGGGTTCGAGCCCCGCATCGGGCTCTGTGCTGACAGCTCAGAGCCTGGAGCCTGCTTCGGATTCTAGGTCTCCCTCTTTCTGTCCCTCCTCTGCTTGCACGGTCTTTCTCTCTCTCAAAAATAAAACATAAAAAAATGGGGCAGTGACTATAAAGAGGATTAGATCAGAACCACAAGACATTCCCTCTATGGCCACCACACCCAGCCTCCGTGAGACCCTGGGAGGAAGGAGAAGTCAATGCCAACAGCACCACAGGGAGGCCATGAGGTCAAGGGCAAAACTACAACTGCTTCTCCCCAGATCATCCTTCAGGAGTGAACTTGTTTCCAGTAAGCCTTTTTGCCTTTTGTTAACACTTTAGCCCAAGGCTTTTCCCCATCTTTCCTCACCCTTTTGCATCGTGTCAATTCTGGAAACAGCTTTTCATGGAGTCGTGCGCTCCTGTGGGTTTATTTGGCTAGGGCGGTCTGCCTGCATTTACCGCGTGCACTGATCTTACACGCTCTCCGTTGACCACACTCTGCTTTGTCTCCCCTTTTCTGCCTATTAGACTGATCGCGTGTTACACACCCCTACTCGGCCTCTGCTTTGGGACACACTCTGGTGTGTTCCTTCGGGTCTTCCTTTTGCAAACAGGACTGCAAACTCTTCAGGTGCCTGGCGAACCTGCATGGCCAGCCTCGTCTTTTAGCACAAGGACCTCCCCACAGTGCTCTGGGCCCCCCGATCTTAGTGCTTGGATTTACTACAGGCTGGCCAACTCCTACACTCACCACCATCCTTTCTTTGGGTTCCATTTTCTCCTTAAAGTGCACTCTTTACTTGTGCCTTTGAAGAGGGGGATGGATGCGTGAACTTGGGCTGAAGTCTATCTTACTTCTGAGTAAGTTTATTAGCCTTGAAAAGATTCAGTCCTACATCTTTGGCTTTGACTGTAGTGCTGTTGCAAACTTCTGCTTAGTGGCTACTCCTTTATAGATCCACTCTTCCTGTAAGCGTTAATGACCTTGGTCGATATGCTCCGCAGACTCACCACAGAGGAGTCTAGGTATGGATTTATTTTCATTCATCGGACTTGGGATTCCTTGCACTTTCTGAGCCGCTTCTCGAAAATCAGCAGTCATTACCTCTTTAAACATTAGCTACTCAGTCCCTCATGCTCATTTCCTTTAGAAATAACATGCACCCCCTTCCCCCTCCACATCTCTCCTCCCTCTGCTTCGAGTTCCCCCAGGATCTCTCCCGTCACCAGTTCACCCTCAGCTGTGTCTCCTCTTACTAAGCATCTTTCTTTTTTAAGCTCCAAGACTTCTAATGCCAGTAGTTATGTTCGGTCATACCTAGATATCGTAGCAAGGTTTTGTTTTTTTTTTCAGATCTTTAAAATACTCCATTCTTTGGGTTTTCATTTTTTCCCTCTGAACCTGTTAGATCATCTATCATCCTGGAAGTTCTTGGACTTTTACACTCGTGGTTCCTACAATCATGTGCTTCCGTGTGCTTTGTAGTCTAAAAATGGCAGACACCGTCTGTGGGAACTACACGCACCCAGGTCGGGGTTATGTCTGTTCCTAGATCACTAACCCGGGAGAGGTGCAGGCCTAGAGTTTTGATCTTTGGGAATCTGGAAAGATGAGCACCGTTCCCCTCTCCCCCCAGTCCAACTTCACTAGGGGTCCTGGCTTGCTAGCAGGTTCTGGTAGTGAATCTAAGAGGGGGGGGTCGGTCTTTGGTCCCTCACCCCCCCCAATTTTTCTAAGGGACTGATAACCACCCCCAGGGCTCCAAGTCCGAGCGTCCTCAGTCCATCTTTGTTCCCAGCAACTGAAAATCCCCCTTTCTCAGGAAGTTATCACCCACTTAACTCTTGTGATCACTGGTGTGTTTGAAGCCGGCAGGGTGTTCAGGTCAACTTCGTCTGCTCTCTAGCTGGTACCACTCGGGTCCTTAGAGCCAGGGCAAGGGGACTGTGGTCCCTGAACCGCACGGCAGCAGGGTCAGCCATTCTCATCGTAAACCATCCCGGTGCCAAGTGTCCCCTCCCAGGAATGACCAAGGCCATCACTGATCATTCTCAAGTGCTGGGAGTACACTGGGCACTACAGAAGTGGGGTGGGGCGGGGGTGCTATCGTTCTTCTCTGGCCCAAACAATCTCGTTCCCCCAAAGCTATAGCCACATCCCAGGGAGCCAGGGCTGTGCTGCTGTGCAGAACTAGGCCACTATCAGGATCCCTGGACCAACACTGGCAGTTACTCATCCTCAACAGCACAGCTAATAGCCAGTCCGCTCCCTGGCCACGTGGCATTAGGTACCCATTCAGTTCTAGCTGTGCAAGGAGCCAGTGCTCAGCCTGGACCACAGGTCAGGGCGGGCAATTCTGACTCAGTGGCCCGACCCCGATTAACTGATGCAGGTCTTCCGAGAGTATGTTCTAGAGAAGATTAGCGGGCACAGGCAGACAGCAGGTGAAGTGTGACTGTAGGTGGCCCACAGGGAAGCTATTCGGAGTTGGTCTGGAGGGCACGGCTGCCCCAAACAAGCACACCGGGTCTGCCACCAACCTGACCTGACAAATCAAAGCACAGAGCGCCCTTCGGGTGTAAAGGCAAAGATCTCTGCCTTTAGGATCACGTTCCTCCAAGAGAGAATGCACCTGCTCCCAAGACCTAGCCCACACCCAGGTGCTCCGCTCTAATTTCTCCAGGGCCCGATCCTTGGAGGCGGCGGCGTGCGGAGACAGGGGGATGGNCCCTTCCTCCACAGAGGAAGGCAGCCACCCCCCCACCCCTCCCCCTGCCCCATGCCCCTCCCACATGCTCCCATCCCCCTCGAGTTCTCTGCGCTCCTTCCCTGCCCTGGTTCCGCGGCCACATCACTGACATTCGGATTCACTTGTGCATCGGCTTCTTCCTGGAGAAAAAGGTAAGCTGCACCCGGAGGGCCAGAGCCTCTGCCACCTCCGACACCTCGGAACAGTGCCTGTCGGGGAGGCTGTCGTCATGTACCTGCCCATGTAAAGTGGCAGGACACAGGTCATGATTTCAAAAAGGCTTTAGGAGGGGCGCCTGGGAGGCTTAGTCGGTTAAGCGTCCGACTTTCGCTTAGGTCATGATCTCGCGGTTCGTGGGTTCGAGCCCCGCGTCGGGCTCTGTGCTGACTGCCGGCTCAGAGCCTGGAGCCTGTTTCAGTCTGTGACTCCCTCTCTCTCTGACCCTCCCCTGCTCACGCTGTCTCTCACTCTCTCTCTCCTAGAAATAAATAAAAATAAAAAACAAAACAAAACAACAAAAAAAAAAACAAAAAGGCTTTAGGAAGGTGGGCCCGGCAAGGCCATTTACGGACAGAGGGATCAACCCCAGGGCACAAGTAGTCCACGCAGGTCAAGCTGCTGAGGAAGAGCAAAGCTGGGAGACTTCTGGTCCCACCGCCATTGTTTAGCAGATGGAAAAACGGAGGCCGAGAAGTGGTTCACTTAGGGCTGTCAGGAAACCAAACCCACTCAACACTGACTTACAAACTCCATGTGAAGGGCGTAGGGGATGCTTTTGACCATCACCTTTCAGGCAGACCCGTTTCCTATGGACCTGGTGCTAGAACAGGCATTAGGAAAGTCCCCTCCCCAAAAACGGATGAAAAGCAAATGAACTGAGCCTTCGTGGGGGAAAAAAAAAAATCCTTTTTTCTTACTAAGCCGAAACGCAAAAAAGTCTTATCAAGGAATAGACGTAAGAACACTTAACACCTGTGCCGCATTCAATTTTGAGCCTTTTAAATGCTTTAGACTAAAATCGGTTTCCCTTTAAACAGATTAGGAAGCTGAATCTGGGTTGGCAGAAATCCTTACATTACACGCAAAGGGGGAGGCAGAACCCTAAAAGCAGCCCCCAGCTTCTGCCTGCAGGCACCTGACCCACGGGGCAAGGTGTTTATTCACTTCTGTGTTTGCACGAGTGTAAAAACCACACAATCTGGGTCGACTTTAGGTAACAATAATTTAAAAGATAGGAAGCCCCTCGTACAGAAATGTTTAAATTGACTATTTCACAATTTATACAATAAATGAAGAAAACAGGCCAGCGAGCAGCCAACATGCTAGAACATGGTAACAAATCTGGCCAAAGGACTGCTGCATGTCCTCTGTCACCTTCCACAGGACATCATGGCCGTTTTTTTTCTTTTTTGGGGGGCAGGGGTAACAAAGGCAGATTGATTCAAACTAGCCCTATTAGGCATATTATTTTGTACTTCATTCTGAAATTAGTAAGCGACTAAAACATGTATTGATACCTCCCGCAACTCTAGTTTTCTGCGGAAGGTCAGGAACCCAACCAGGCCATGGTGACATCCAGGCCCGGCAGTGAAGTACATGCACTGAGCAATGGCCGCTTCAATCACGAACTGCGGCACTGGGCAATCATTTCAAAATATGAACCGCAGACACATAGGGAATAAACAGCAAAATGACATTTCCAAATTTAAAAAGCATGTAGTAAACATCAAAGGATGAAGTCAACGGCACCAGACTTACAAATTAAACCAACATCAGAATAAATGGCCGACTTTTCAGGAAGCCCGTTTCAGGCCTGGTTTTTCCAACTTAACTGGAGCTAAGAGGGTCATTTTGTTCAAGGATGGTTTGAAGGATCAACGTACAGTGCCATCTCCGATCCTAGAACGACGGGATCCTAGAGCTAAGGACCTAAGGATCTTTCACAAGAACTCAAAGTTGGGGGAAAGTACGGATTTGAGAAATAGGATACCGCCCCTCAGGCACACCCACGTGACCAGCGGCTCACTCCATCACACTCTAATCCTCAGCGATTTAACTTAGAGGTTCCTTTCCCCTTTCTCACATCCCACCATACTCGACCTGGCCTGTATTTATACCTGCCTTCTTTGGGGCATCAACTGGCTCATAGCTAGGGCTATGTGCGGGGCTGTCTTTAAAGCTGATCACAAAGTACCTCAATTCATTAAAGAAAATAAAGAGTAGAAATAACGTGCTTGACTTGTACAGGTTTGGCGGGCTTGGGTCACCTAGTACATTCCAAACTGGCTCCCGTTAGTGGCCAATGGAAATGCTCTTCGATTGGTCTAGAAACCAACAAAGTTAGGGTACATCAGGCCTTTACCTCAACAGTACGAACTAGGTTTGTGTGTAAAGTGCCAGTTTTATTTACAAATCAGTAAGTAAACTTTAAAATCTGCTTGGAAGCACCAAGGCCGACCCCCTCCCCAAGGGCATTGTAGCATCTGTTCGATCCTGCCAGATCAGACTCTCTGGAGGGACCCCCACGCCTTGTGCCACGATCGCTAAGAGCCACGAAGTCATGGATGGCCAGGGTCCTTGCAGAAGCCCCGCACGGCCCAAGATCTTCTCTACAAACCCAAGGAGGTTTTGTCCACGCTTCTTTCTAGGGGGACGACTAGCATCACTAATCAACAGGCTTGCGTACGAGGTAGCTACACAGTTTTAACAATACTATTAACAAACACTATTGGTGATTCCTGGTGTAGCCGGCTGATACACTTCAAGTAGCTGATTTTTTTTTTTTTTTGATGAGAAGGGGGAAAAAAAAAAAAATCAGCCAAGTAAGAGCACATCTTCGTTCGCTTAGAAGTCAGCATCCAAGGTGAAAGAATTCTCTGTTGGACTTGACATCACTCCCATCCTCTGATACTCGCCTACTCTCTTCTCAAAGAAGTTAGTCTTCCCTTCCAGGGAAATATTCTCCATAAAGTCAAATGGATTCTCTACTCTGAAAACCTGAAAAGGTCCACAGCAGAATGTGAATACAGACCACCACCAGGTTCCGGGAGACCCAGAAGGCCACCGACCATATTTACCTTGCTAAAGCCGAGCTCCAGCATGAGTCTGTCTGCCACGAACTCAATGTACTGCTTCATTAAAGTGCAATTCATCCCGATGAGTTTCACCGGCAGGGCCTCCGTGAGGAACTCCTAGGGACCCCAAGACAGCTTCTCAGTAAGACGCAAGCAGAAGCCAAGACATCTTCTAGCCAAGCATGAGAGATCCCAATGCGGAACCCACCTGTTCGATCCTGACGGCATTGACGATTATTTCCTTCACCCTCTGCTCTGAAGGTTTGTGGACGAGGTGCTTGAACATCAGGCAGGCGAAGTCACAGTGTAGACCCTAGAAGAAAAGGTTTAACGTCACTCTAACACCAGACTTCTTCTGTCATTAACGTGAAACGGGAAATGGCTTTCTTTACCCTTTCCTGCATTCCCCTTGCACATCTTGCTGGCTGTACTACAAGCACTTTAAGTGTCAAAAAAAAAAAGGGGGGGAGGGGGGAGTCCAACGGCCATCTGCTCTGCGTACGCCAAGGCGGGCCCATCTGCATGCAAGGCCCTCCCTGCTTGTCACCTGGGTAGGTGACACCAGCAGGCCAGGTCGGGCCCCTGCTGCTCCATGATGTAGCCAAGGAGGGCGCAGGGCTTCTGCTCGAACCGTTCTTTCCACAGCATTCTTTCTATAGCTGTGAGCTCTAGTTTTGCCACAATTCCTAGCAGGAAAGGCGAAACTCAGGGACCAGGCCAGCTAGTTTTGAGATTTACAGCCTAATGCTCAGGAAACCGGTAATGCAGTTTCCGGTGACTCCGAGTCTACGAGTTTTAAAGCCAAGGAATCCCAATCTTCCTCTGCAGGAAGGAAGAGAGTCTTAGAAGGTAAGATCAGCTGTCTGATCTGCTCGCTGGGCTCCAAGTGCGGCAGGGTTCACAGCCCGCCCTTGCCTTTCAGACTGGACTTAAAATGTGAACATCTGGACATCTTCCACCTTCCTCTCCAGTTTAATCCAACTTCATTCAAAGACATACACTGGACCAGAATGGATTCTCACTTCATCAGGATACTCATCGACCCACTTTCAAGCACAGGAGGGCCATAGAGGATACCGGGCCAAAATAATAAAACATGCCCTCACCTACAGCGCAATGGACATACATGTATTGAGAATAAAAGTACTTCCAGTAAGTGAAAGTAGGATTCATTCTCTGCCCAAGTTCAGATATGGTTGAACTCACATGTTAAATGTGGAGAGAAGGCAATCTGGTGTCTGAGTTACCTTCAGGGAGCCCAAGAGTTGTAGACATTTGGGGTGCAGATTAGCCTGTTATGGGTGTTAGACTCACCTCATCTCTGCTAATAAGTTCATTGGAAAACGTGAGGCCAGGCATCAGGCCGCGTTTCTTGAGCCAGAATATCGACGCAAAAGAACCAGAAAAGAAGATTCCTTCCACCGCGGCAAAGGCCACAACCCGTTCTCCTGCAAGGAGTTAACATCGACATAGTTCTAGTGAGCAACCGAGCACGCGCACAGGAAGGGCCGACAAGCCAGTGACCGCCACCAGAGGCTGAAGCTCAGGTTTAATTAAGTGGGGCCGAAGGTGTCCTTACCATAGGTAGACTCTTTGTCCCCAATCCAACGCAGGGCCCAATCCGCCTTCTTCTTTACACAAGGCATCGTCTCGATAGCGTTGAAGAGAAATTCCCTAGGAGGCACCCAGAGCGTCAGCGATGACAGCAAAAGACCTCCCATCACAAACAGCTACAGCACTGGGACCGAGGCCAAATGGAGACTCACACGGAAATGTTTTCTCATTATTGTTTTTGCTTTTCCCCCAGTGTTTTTAAAAATCTTAACATTCGTTTCGTCCCTGTTAATACAATCCTAGGTAGTCTTTAATTCATAGGGAGCCTCGATCTACCAACATCCAAAGCCTTAGTCCATTACGCCAAGAGCATTTATCAGCTTAATGATACCAAGTCGAGGTCATGATAAGGTTCATGGGCCCTGCCTTTAAATTTGAAAAGCCATAAAATCTTAACTGCTAAGACTACTTAAGTTATGCTGACCATTATCTTCGTTGACACCCCCTCCGCCACCAGACTACAGTATCGGGCCAGTTATATGGGCCCCAAATGCCATATGGATATAATAAAATGATTAAAGCCAATAAACTAAACAACCTGAGATTGCTTCCTACTATAGTTCTATGCCTCACTGATGATCCCAGGTCAGGAAAGTAAATCGATTGGCCCTGCATTTACCTGGGTCTTTATTACCCTCTTCCGCCTCCAACGTATCCCTGTGCTCAACTTGGGAGTCTCCAAGATTCCTTATCTGGTGACCTTGTCTTCTAAAGCCAAGGTCATCAGACCACTGGGTCTGCCTCTCCCTAGCTTTTGAAGCTTCACCACCAGACCTTCCTGATCCTGCCCCTTCTGGTTACTTATCCCAGTTATGCCTACCTCGTCTTTTCTCATTTAATTATTTTTAAGAAAGCACAAGTGGGGGGAGGGGCAGAGAAAGGGGGACAGAGGACCCAAGGCTGGCTCTTGGCTGCGAGGCTGACAGCGGCAAACCCCATGTGTGGCTCGAACTAACCACAGGGGCGCCTGGGTGGCTCAGTTGGTTAAGTGGCCAGCTTCAGTTCAGGTCATGATCTGGAGGTTCGTGAGTTCAAGCCCCATGTCAGGCTCTGTGCTATCAGCTCAGAGCCTGGAGCCTGATTCTGTGTCTCCTTCTCTCTCTGCCCTTCCCTTGCTCATGCTCATGCTCTGTCTCTCAAAAATAAGTAGAACATTAAAAAAAAACAAAAAAAAAGAGAACCCCAGGCAACTCTCGTATAGTCAAAACAAAAAAACAAAAAAAAACAACAAGCACAAACCCCAAAAAACAAGGAACTCACTAACCGCGAGAGCGTGACCCGAGCCGCAAGAGCCGCAAATCACTCAACCACTCAACCGGCTGAGCCACCCAGGTGCCCCTGTCTTTTCTCATTTCTGTCCTTTGACCAACGTTTTACCCCCAAAGCGTTCCCCCAATCCGCTAGTCCTTCCAAGTCACCATCTTCCTCTTCATTCTCCCAGGTAACCCCCAAGAGCAGGCTTTACCACTGCTGTTCCACGCAAGGCTCCCGTCCTGAGCTGACCTCGGCAGCCGGACCACCCAGCAGCCATTTCTAACTTTCTCCTCCTCTCCAGTCTTCAAAACGTAAGCGGGGCCTGCAGCTCCCTTGAGCTCTCCTCTGTGATCCCGTAACATAAACCATCCCTTTGATCTAACAGTTCTGTGCCTCAATCCACCTAATGGTAAACTGCCTCCGCGTCATTATGTTTTCGGTCTGGTTTTGTTCAAAGACAGCTTTTAGACTGAACGACCCAACAATCAAATGGGGTAACCTCTTAACTTTCTTTCTAAGGGACTGGCTACGAAATGTCAATTTAGGCCTCTTCCTCAGAGCATACATGACCCAGGGTGGTAGGGATTTGCCTGCTTAGTCGTTTTATTAGAGTCATTTTCTATCCCTACGTAAACTCAGAAACTTGCAATGACTTAATAAGTGACTCCTAAACACGCTGGCATAGCACCCAACACTCACCTTTCTCTGGGATCTTTAATGTAGGTGTCGATGAGCAGACTGTACATCTCAGAATGGATGTTTTCCATGGCGATTTGGAAGCCATAGAAACAGCGGGCTTCAGTTATCTGCACTTCCTGGCTAAACCGCTCCACCTAGTGGTGAAACATCGCAGCTCAGCTTGGGTCCGTCAGTCCCAGGATCCGGGATACAGGACACGCCCTTTGTACCATTATAAGGTCTGTTTCTACTGGAATTGAATACTTCTCCACTATTCTGTGGTAAAGCTGGACATTGTATGTCGTACACCCCCTTTACAGATCAGGAAAGAGGGAACGCCTGTGTTACGGGGCTTCTGCGAACACTCATCGATTCATTCTTTCCCAATTCACCGCAGGAAGGAGTGGATCCTTCCACGCACACTAAGTAAGACGCATATGGAAATCAAATTATTAAAACCGTAAAGCCACAAAGAGGAAAGCAATGTCACAGCCACAAGGAGTAAACCCATGGCTAGCCGTTAACATGGTCTTTGAGCTTTTCTGGAACGGGCCGGGGAGAACCATAAGGAAGAAACAGCTGCAAAGGATATTATAAAACAGGAAACGCCACGTAACTGAACTAACGCGCTTACAGATGCATATGATGATCAGAATGGGAAAATATTAAAGGTGAGGAAAGAGGATTTTCTCTCAAATCTTGGAAGCGAATGAAAGCAGACATCTTTTGGAAACTCACCAAGTTCTCATTTACTATGCCGTCACTCGCTGCAAAGAAAGCCAGAACGTGGGATATAAAGTATCTCTCCTCTGGCTTCAGGGATTCCCAATGCTGAATGTCCTTGGAAAGGTCCACCTGAAGTTAAGAAGTTTCACAAGGGATTTATTTATGCACGCGGGGCCTCACACATATACTTAGCTCTTAAACCTTGTAAGTCTACTAGGACCCCTTGATCGGTAACATCACTCCCCATCCCTTTGCCAGTGAGAACAGCTCACAGCCTCAGTGGGCAGCCAGCCCCACCAGGACCCAGAGGAAGAGTCTGGTGTATTCCAAGCCAAGTCCTAACCGCTACTGCAGGGGTCTTCCTCCAGGGGTGGGGGGGCAACGCCTAAACTTCCTTTGAAGTCTCCTCGTTCCTGATTCTGGTTACCTCTTCAGCTGTCCAAAAGGAAGCCTCAGCTTTCTTATACATCTGCCAGATATCATGGTACTCGATAGGGAAGATGACAAAGCGACGAGGGTTTTCTCGGAGGAGTGGCTCATCCTCCACGCCGGGGGCAGGCACCTTAGTTTTCTGTCGGGCCGAGAGAGGAATGGATGGGCTAGTTATAAGGCGAACCATATGAAATCGCCGTTTCTCCAGGCCAAGCGCGTCCCGTTGTCGGCAAGCCCATGCGGTTCGGGGAGCGAGTGGCAGGTGACACACGTGGATCTTACACGCAAGGCGCCCGGGGACTGTAACGGAGGGACGGGACTGTAACGGGGGGTCGGGGGGGAGGAAGTCTACGGAAGTGGGTGGCAGGGCCAGGGAGGGAATGCTTTGGCGGGAAGGGAGCGCGGGGGAGGGGCAACGGTTTGAAAACGGCAGAGGAGACAATGAGATTTGGCGCCAAACGCTGTGCGGCGACCCCTGGTGGCGGAGCCCCGGCCGCGCAGGCCCCTTNGCTCGGATTGAACGCGGCAACGCTATTGGAGGCCGCCCGGAGCGGGAGAGGATTTCCCCCGCCCTGAACCGTTTTCGCGGGTTGGGGCAAGTGGTTTTGCAAAGGCGGTTGGTGCAAATGCCCGAAAACGCCCCTGGCTGCGAGAGAGAAGCCCGTGGTGGCGCCCGTTTAGATACGTGTACCTGGGTGGGGGGTGAGGGTCCTTGGGGTCTGGCAAATTTGTGGGAGGGTCGGTGACAGCGGTGCTGCCTAACGATGAGGGCCGCTGGGCACTGAGTCCCGAAGTGCAGTTGCTAGGTCCCTCGGACACGTCACCTGGCCCAGAGATTCAGTGTCCCGGTCGCTAAAATGGGACTTGCCGCCGCCCCGAACCTGTGGGATTATAATAAATGAGATTAAATGGGATCATTCCTCTAAAATGCGCAGCTCTTTGGAAAGCTTAGTGAACTAGATGACAGAGAAGCCCTTTGGTGCGTTTCCCACTGAACCTGTGTGTGTGCCGTCAGGCCACTGCCCCCAGCGTCAGCATTTTTCCAAATTGGAAACTGACCCCAAAATCCTGAAAGTTCAGAGAATGATTGAAGAACCGGGAATTCACTTACTGCTACTGGGGCAGCAAGTAGCCCGAAGAGGAGATTGAAAACTTGCATTGGGTGAGGGTGGAGACATGAATTTATTAACAGTTTGGATTTTAAGTTTGTTTGGTTTTCTAGATTTGCCACAGACATTTGCCCTACAAGCGGCAAAATGCCAAAAATGAAAACTGTTTTAAGGAAAGCTCCAAAAGCTACCCAAAGAGAAACACTGGACTTAGAGTCCTTTCTAGATATTGTACTTTAAGGAGGTAGGAAGATTCCCCTCCTGACTTAGGCCTACTTCAGCCATTTCTTAAAGTACCTCATATATACTGTATTTAATGTAATCTCAGCCTTAGAGAAAAATCAATGACAATCACATCTCTTAGACAAAGCAATAACTAAAACTTTGGTCTAGCATCCTTAGTTTTATTTTTGTTTACTTTTTTTTTTAAATTTTTGAGAGGGAGCTCCCAGTAGCGGGGGAAGGGTGGAGAGAGGGGGAGAGAGGGAATCCCAAGCAGGCTCCGCACTGTCAGCTTGGAGCCCAAAGGAGCCTGAATCGGGGGCTCACAAACCCTGGAGATCATGACCTGAGCCAAGGTCAAGAGTCCGATGTTGAACTGACTGAGCGACCCAGGCACCCCGAGCACCCTTAGTTTTACAGTAATTCCCAGATATTGTCAATTTCACCTAACTTCAGCATCCAGCTCCAGAAAATGGATATTTTTAGTGCTACTTTTACGGCTGATAGAGCCATGATGGCATCTAATAAAGTTATCAGGGATTCCTTGGGACCCTCTAATACCCAATTCACGTTCCAATGTGGCGTCACCAGTCACCGAAGTGCTCCTTTTCGGTTGCTGTCTCCGGCCCCAAGTGCTTTTTTTTTTTTTAATAAGTTATACTATGTATGTACAGGAACCATAAAGGAGCACTGAGCTGGCCAGAAACGATGGCTTCACTTTTAGCTTCACTTTCCCGACCGTCCAAACAACACGTGTGCACTGCAGAAAACTTGGGGAAGACGAGCAGGACCACGAGGCGGGAGGCAGGTCGCCATGCTCCCCTTCACCGCCTCCCAGCTCTGAGTCACCCGGGCTTGTCCCGTCCTGCCCCTGGCGCGTTTTTACTGCTCTCACTTTACCGGAGGAAACCCGCGCAGAGGTCGGCTCAGAGGTCACCCCCGAGAGACCGCCG
>NW_027551571.1:5991857-6030651 GCF_008692635.1 Crocuta crocuta | reverse complement strand
GACATCTACTCCCCGATTGGTCAGCAGGCGAGAGGCCCCGGCTTCCCATAGGCCGCACGTCTGCAGGCTTTGGGCTCCCACGCCCGCCCACCTGCAAGCCCCGCCCCCACTTCCGAGGCCCGCGCTCTCGCGGTCACGCCCTGAGCGGTTGCGCGTTTACTCCTCCCGCCCTGGCGAGTGAGGGGGTCCTAAGGGTCCGCTTCCCCATCCCCCAGCCCACACCCCCGGGGCTGGAGAAGCTGGCCCGGGGAGCCCAAGTGGTTTCCCCAAAGCCACTGCGCACGAGACGCCGCGCTAGGGATCATCCTGACACTACTAATGACAATACTAACGACCAACACGACCCCGCAGCCACGGGGCACCTGGGGCCGGGTGCCTTACGCTTTTAATCCAGACCGGTGGGTGAGGGGTTTTTAGCCCTGTTCTTCAGGTGAGGAAACTAAGGCCAGGGAGGCACGGAGGCCGCCCGAGGTCACACAGGTCCTTAAACTGCACAGCTAGAACTTTTCTCCCCCAATTTTTTATTGGGAATGTTTCGACAGACAAAAACGGCAAGAATTCTCCAGTGTTTTCACCCACCACCTAGGAGTCAACAGTCATTTCCATGCTGCCACGTTTGCTTTATCCCCCCCTCGATGGGTGTGTGAGGCTTTTGTTTTTTCTGGATCATTTGAAAGTGAGTTTCAGACACCATATGCCGCTTCACCCCAGATATTCAAGCAGTTTTCCGCAGAGAGATCCTGAAAGGAAGGGCACTCGCTAACACGACACAGCAGCATATTCACACCGAAGAAACTCACATTAATGCCTTACTATCCCCTAGTACCTAGCCCATAATCAAAGCCCCCCGTCATTTCAAGTGTATCTTTTAAGTTTGTCCCTTTTTTTTATTTTAGAGAGAGAGCTCGGGGGACAGGGGCAGAAGGAGAGAGAGAGTGTGTGTGTGTGTGTGTGTGTGTGTGTGTGTGTATGTATGTCTTAAGTGGACTCCACGCTCAGCTCAGAGCTGGAGGCAGGGCTCGATCTCACCACAGTGAGCCTGTGTCCTGAACCGAAATCATGAGTTGGATGCTTAATGGACGGAGCCACCCAGGTGCCCAGTCTGTCTGTTTGAAGTGCACACGTTATATTTGGTTATTGTGTCTCGGT
Organism: Crocuta crocuta; assembly: GCF_008692635.1. NCBI lineage: Eukaryota > Metazoa > Chordata > Mammalia > Carnivora > Hyaenidae > Crocuta > Crocuta crocuta. The sequence goes on along the minus strand of NW_027551571.1, from coordinate 6,029,502 downwards.
AGGCTCTTTTATTTAGAACAACTCTTCTGTTTTGTTTTTCTCAATGACACTGACTTTTTGAAGTTTAGGCCAGTTTTCTTGTAGAAAGTTGTACATTCTGCATTTGCCTGATGGTTTCTTCATGGTGTCATTCAATTTGTTTTTTTAACCCCTTGTATTTACTGTAAAATGGGAGTTCGAGCTAAAGGCTTTATTTAGGGCAGCACCTGGGTGGCTCTGTCGGTTAAGCATCTGACTCTTGATTTTGGCTCAGGCCGTGATCTCACTGTTGGTGACTTTGAGCCTCGCGTTGGGCTCTGTGCTGACAGCACCGAGCCCGCTTGAGATTCTCCCTGCCCCTCCTCCATTTGTGTGCGCATGCTCCCTCTCTCTCACAATAAATAAACAGTAAAGGCTTTCTTAGATTTAGCTAATTTTTTTTGTGGTAAAATATACATAAGCTAAGATTTGCCGTTTGAACCCTTTGCAAGGTGCAAATCAGTGCCGCTGAGTACCATCCATCTCCAGAACCTCTTCAGCCTCTCAAACTGAAATTCTGTCCCGATTACACACTGGCTCCCCATCCACCCACCCATCAGCTTGTCATAACCACCACCCTACTTTCGGTCTTTATGAACCTGACCGCTCTAAGTACCTCAGATAAGTGGAATCGTACAATATTTGTCCTTTTATGCCTGGCTCATTTCACTTAGCAGAACATCTTCAAGTTTTGTCTATGTTGTGGTCTGTGTCAGGATTTCATTTATTTATTTATTTTTTTAGTGTTAATTTATTTTTGAGAGAGAGAAGGAGGAGCAGAGAGAGACACACACAATCCCAAGCAGGCTCCAAGCTCTGAGCTGTCAGCACAGAGCCCATTGCCAGGCTTGAACTCATGAACCGTGAGATCATGACCCGAGCCGAAGTCGGATGCTTAACCGACTGAGCCACCCAGGTGTCCCTAGGATTTTATTTATTTTTAAGGCTTCATAATATTCCATCATACAGATAGATGATAGATATTCTATTATTCTATTCATGAGATTTCCTTTCTGCAGTCCATCTGCCCCTTCTGTCCATGGAGTTCTTTTGTTTCCCCACCAGTAGGAAGCAAGTTTAGCCCTTCTCAAAATCATGAGCTACTCCCGGTATGGCTCCAGAGTATCCCCTTCCTCCCTCTGAACTTGACAGTCCCCTTTCACATCTTCAGGATGCTCAGAGTCCTCTATTGAGGAAAATACATTCGAGGGAAGCTGCAAAACGGAATATTTCATCCCAAGTGTGACTTGTTAGCTGTGGAATTTCGATAGTGGGGCAGTAGGCAGAGGGTGGGGTTGAGTCAGCCTCTTTCCACCCTTTAGTCTTTTGCCAAGCACAGAAAACCTGCCCCTGGACACGCACCTCCCCCCCAAGTAGGTCTTAGGAAAACGACCCCCAAGGTGACTCCTTCAGGGCGGGACCACCAAGGCCTTTCCCTGGCTTTCCTTGAAGCCCCTGCTCTGATCTTCCTGCTCCCAGGACAAGCCCTGCCCCCCTCTCCGAAGTCTGAGTTTCGTCCCTTCCCAGCTATGTCTGAAAGAGGATTTCAAGGGTTGACCTGAAAAAGAAAGAAAAATAAGAATGGAAGACCACAATTTTGCAGGCCTGGGGTCAGTTTACTTCCTCATGACCAACCTCAGCTTCCTGCTGGCTTGTTACTGATAAGTTCGTCTTAATAGCCTCCTTCCCTGGAGAAAAGGGCTACAACATTGACTTCTTTCTAAATACAGTGGTGTGTGTGTGTGTGTGTGTGTGTGTGTGTGTGTGTGGAGGGAAAAGGGACAGCAGCTTTAAATGTTATTCTGAACTGGCAGCTTTAGAACAACCCATGCAAATAGGTTTTCAAGTGGGAGTAAGTGCTGCGTTGGTGAGGTGAGGAGGGCCGACTGGGAGGGGAGGGGAGGCGGGCAGAGCTCAGCTTCAAACCCTGGAAGCCACACTCACCACCCATGCATTGCAGCTAAATAATAACTTCAGGAGGGGGAAAGCAAAGCCCAGGCAAGTCAATCCTACAAAGTTCTGATGACTCACTTTCTAGAAGTTCAGCCGCTTTTAGACGAGGTCAGTGTAGGGGAGAGGGGACCGATCCTACATTCAGGTGGGAACTCCAGCATCGCTTCTTATTTATTAGATGACCTCGGACAAGCCACGTGATACTTCTGAGCCTGTTGCTTTACGGATGAAATGGGCCCGATCATTCCCTACCGCACAGGGCTCTCCTAAGGATTAAATGGAGCAGGATATTTAAAGCGCCTTAAAGGTGTTTTATGGAAGTCCCGTCCCCTCCATTTAGCGAGCCCGGCTGACCTCTCTCAGTCACTTGAAATAGGAAACTGAAGCTATTCTAGTGTGTGTTTCCCACTTCCCTACCTCCGTTTCCAGATCCTCAGTTACCCACAGCCCAGGTCGTGATCCCAGCTCCTTCTGTCCCTATCTTGTTTCTGATTCCCGCCCCCCCCTCCCCACAGTGGTCCTTAGTGCAGATGAGCAAGGCAGAAGCGTGGCCTCCCACACCACCCAGGGGGCCGTGTCTGGCCGGTAAAAGTGGGGGCAAGGCTCCCTCCAAGGAAATGAAGGAGCGACTCACCAGGAAAAGGGGCCAGACCAGACCCAAGTGTCTCAACTCCACCAAGCCCCCCCCCATGCCTCCGGCCTGATTCCTGCAGTCAAGGTGGCCGTGGGGGTGGGGAGGAGGGAGGCAGGCCAGGTGACAAACGTTAGTTGAATTGCATGAACGAGGAAGACGAAGCCTAAGCCTCGAAGCCTCCTGGCATAGAGGTCGTGAACCTGGGCTGTGAGTCCCCGCTGCCCCAGGAAAGGTCTCCAGAAAGCCCTCACACACTGTCCTTGCCAACTCCGGTTAAACATGGCCAAGCACCTGATTCAAGCACAGCCTTGGGCCAGAAGGCTCTAGAGATGCTAGAAGCGTTTGGGTCAAAAGCCCAGGCTTTCTCTTATTTAATGAGCAGGAAGATGTCTTTGAGCTTCACCTTTTCATTGTTCTAAGGGTCCTCGCATTTACTAAAAAGAGTGTCTCTTAGATTAAATGTTAGCTCTTTAGAATTTGAGTCCTGACGGCTCTTACAGAGAAAACCCAGGCCCAAAATGGAATCACTCTTATTAAGATCCCCAGACTTAATACCTAGACTTAATACCCAACCTAACTACAGTGTCAACCGCCCCCCCCCCCACACCCCGGAATGTAACCTTTAACCAGCAAGCCTGGAATTCACTGGTCGGCACTAGGAATGTTACAGATAGAGGCTTTCGGTTAGTTACCCTTAGGAGGAGGACCAAGCCAGAAACAGTGGAGTCGTTGTTACTGATTTTCTTCTTCGCTCTCCCTTCCCACCTTGACAAATCTTCCCTTTTCTGCAGCTTGATGGTGCTTCCCCCCTGCTCGCTGGCTGGGATGCTGCCTGATTCATAAGTCAGCTAATAAAGCCAATTAGATCTTTAAAATGTGCTCAGCTGAATTTTTGTGACTTATACAACAAATTAACTATTACTGGACTCAGACATCAATCAGGGCCATGCGGCTGGCAGCGCCTTAAGCCCAGGGAGCAGCTCCTTGCTTTGCTCCAGTCCCCTTAAGCTAGAACTTTGTAATTAGTTTCTGTGTAGCTCACTCAGACCTGGGCAGGAAATGGTTAAACAGGAAGCTCTGCCCCACCTCCCCATCCCTCTCACCCCACCCCCTTACCCCAAATAGATGCAGCTTTTTGAGGTGGGTGTTAACCACAAAGTGACCCTAAAGAGGGTGGATACCTATTCAGCCTGGGTCCCAATCAAGAAATTGCTTCCTGGGGCACCTGGGTTTTAGCTCAGGTCATTGATCTCACAGCTTCATGGGTTCGAGCCTCGCATTGGGCTTGGCAGTGTGGAGCCTGCTTGGGATTCTCTCTCTCTCTCCCTCTCTCTCTGCCCCTCCCCCACTGTGTCATCTCTGTCTCTCCCAAAATAAATAAACTGGGGCGCCTGGGTGGCACAGTCGGTGAAGTGTCCGACTTCAGCTCAGGTTATGATTTCATGGTTTGTGAGTTCGAGCCCCATGTCGGGCTCTGTGCTGACAGCTCAGAGCCTGGAGCCTCCTTCAGATTCTGTGTCTCCCTCCCTCTCTCTCTGCCCCTCCCCCACTCATGCTCTGTCTTCCTCTCTCTCTCAAAAATAAATAAACATTTTAAATAAATAAATAAATAAACAAACAAACTTTTAAAAAATTGCTCTCTAGCCAGAATACAGACAGTTCTCGCCTCACAGCCTGTCAGAGCTCTGCATCCTGGACAGACTTGCGGACTCAGAGCTTCAGCGAACAGCAAGAGGCCAGGACCAGGCAAGCCAGCTGGGGATCCGTGATTTTCTTTTTCGCTTCGGTAGGCAGCCCCCAAAACGATGTTGAAAAGCGGCGTGCCCCTTTGTACACACTCAGCTGGCATTCGAACTTTGTCATCCTACGGTTAACTCCATTGCTGAGGATATAACATCCACCGTGTTGCAAATATTAGCATTTTTGAAAGCCTGACCCGTGTGAATTTCAGAACCTTAACCCCACAGACTTCTGCTAAGTTGGTTGTGCGTATTTTAAATTCTTGGTCTGTCCCTTCTAATCTCTACTTTTTGATGGTATTTGGAATCCAGTTTGTTGTTTTTCTTTTGAAGTAGTTTTACTTGGGCCCGAGGATCCCATGTTCCCCTGGGGCAGTGTCAGCTGCTCAGGGACTGGCCAGCCCTGAAGGGTGCTGGAGGGGTGGCCCCCCACCTACCGTGAGCCAAGGACTTCCCACTTCTCCAGATTTCACCTTCACCTTCAGGAAAAGAAGCCCCAGCCTGGGGGGAGCCCCTCCCACAGCTGCTGNTTACCTTTAAATATCCCTAGAAGCCTTCCAATGATAAAAATGGTATATTTTTATTGTAGAAAATTCAAACAATATAAAATTGTGTAAACAAAAGAGTACGTGCTGCCCATAACAACAAGCCCCAAAGATAACGGCAGAACTTTCTTTTNAAGTGTGGTCCTTGGTGAAGGGGTTCTAGAGCCAGGCTGCCTGGATGTGGCTCCCAGCTTCCCCACTTGCTAATGCGCATCAGTTTCCCCAGTTGTGAAAAGAGCCTAACAGTATCTAGAACCTTCTTCATAGGATAGTTGTGAGGATTAAATGAATCCGCAAGCGTGAAGCACTTAGGGAAGTTCCTGGAACATCAAAGGCACCAGGTAAATATTAGCGGCCATTATTGTGACTAACCAATCGCCCGGAACAAACATTTCTATCACCTCCAGATTTTCGCTATTATAAACAACGCAGCAGGGGCGCCTGTAGGGCTCAGTCGGTTGAACATCTGATTTCAGCTCAGCTCATGATCTAACGGTTTTGTGGGTTCGGGCCCCGCGTCGGGCTCTGTGCTGGCAGCTCAGAGCCTGGAGCCTGTTTAGGATTATGTGTCTGCCTCTCTCTGTCTGCCCCTCCCCCGCTCCTGCTCTGTCTCTCTCTCTCTCTCAAAAATAAATAAACACTAAAAAAAAAGTTTTTTATAAACAGCACTGCAATGTAGACCTTTGTATTTCTTGGAAGTGGAAGTACTCGGTCAAATGGTAAACTTGTAACATTTGGGTCGGTGCCATTGAGCTGCCTGTTAGAATATTGGCCAGTTTACACTCACTGACCGTGAACGGAAGCGCCCCTTTGTGTGTATCCTGGCCATCAGTCTTGTATGGATGGAAACTAATATTGGCTTGTTGTCTTAATCTGAATTTATTTGATTTATTAGTGAGGTTGAATATGGACACATGGATACTTATCAAATGTCCCTTTATATTTCTTCTCTGAATTTCCTGATATTTGTCGATTCATTGGTTGAGTTATTCATTGTTTTCTTATTGATTTATAGGAGCTCTATTTGGTTTGAATGAGACCTCTTTTTCTATTACATATGCAGCAATTATATTTTCCTGATATTTCATGTATGTCTTATCTTAAAATTATAACTTTTTCTTTCGAAATAGTTTAAGACACCCAAGAAGTTGCACAATCAGTACAGAGATCTGATGTTGCCTTCGCCCAGCTTCCCTCAATATCTTACGGAACCATAGTGGATTGTCAAAATCAGGAAACTGTCCTCGGTGCAATACCAGTAAGTAAATTTTGAAGCTTATTTCAGTTTTGCCAGTTTCTACAGGCACTTCTGTGAGTGTGTATGTGTAAATGGTTCTTGGAAATTTGGTCATATGTGTAGATTTGAGTCACCCTCACCAAATCAGGAGACAGAACTGTTCCCTCACCACAAATAAAGTCCCCAGGTTACTCCTTAATAGTCCAAGCCACCCCCTCTCTAACTCCTGGCAATTACCAGTCTGTCTCTATCACCGTACTTAACAAATTAGTTAGATAATATTTTGTTTTTTATTGGCTATGATCTAATCACATAGGCACGTTTATTACAGGAGCCTTTTTTTTAAGAATTTTTTTTTTTTTTTACATTTTATTTATTTTTGAGAGACAGAGAGAGACAGAACACAAGTCAGGGAGGGGCAGAGAGAGGAGACACAGAGTCCGAAGCAGGCTCCAGGCTCCGAGCTGTCAGCACAGAGCCCGACGTGGGGCTCAAACCCACAAACTGTGGGATCATGACCTGAGCCGAAGTCGGACGCTTAACCGACTGAGCCACCCAGGCACCCCTAAAAGAACCATTTTTTAGTATGCTTATTCTTTTATTTTTTAAATTTTTTTAAAAAATGTNCTGATGCGGGGCTCGAACCCACGAACCGCGAGATCATGACCTGAGCCGAGTGGGACACTTAACCCACTGAGCCACCCAGGCGCCCCTAAAAGAACCATTTTTTAGTATGCTTATTCTTTTCTTAAATTGTATTTAAATTCAAGTTAGTTAACGTATAGTGTAATAATGATTTCAGGAGTAGAATCTATTGATTCATCACATATAACACCCAGTGCCATCCCCAACAAGTGTCCTCCTTAATGCCCATCACCCATTCAGCCCATCCCCCACCCACCTCCCCTCCAGGAACCCTCAGTTTGTTCTCTGTGTTTAAGAGTCTCTTGTGATTTGTCCCCCCTCTCTGTTCTTATCTTATTTTTACTTCCCTTCCTCTATGTTCGTCTATTTTGTTTCTTAAATTTCACATGAGTAAAATCCTATTTATCTTTCTCTGATTTCACTTAGCATCATACACTCTAGTTTCATTCACGTTGTTGCAAATGGCACAATTTCATTCTTTTTGATCGCTGAGTAATATTCCATTGTGTATATATGCCACATCCTCTGTAGCCATTCATCCGTCGATGGACATTTGGGCTCTTCCCATAACTTGGCTATTGTCGATAGCGCTGCTACAAACATTGGGGTGCATGTGCCCCTTTGAATCAGCATTTTTGTATCCTTTGGGTAAATACCTAGATGGAATCTTTCAGGGTGTATCCTTTGGAGATTGGCTTTTCTCACTCAGTCCTAATAGCTTGAGGTGACGTGGATCCTGTCTGTTCCTTCTCATTTCCGAGTGGTGTCCCCGTGGTGTGTTTTTTGCATAGGTTTTGACTATTGCAAATAAAGCTGTTACGAATACTCAACCGTAGAGATTTTTGTGTGCATATATGCTTCCATTTCTCCAGGATAAATACTCAAGGGTGTAATTGCTGGGTCATTTGCTAAGTGTATATTTAACTTTAGAAGGAACTCCCAAGCCGTTTTGTAGAGTGGCTGTGCCTTAACATTCTCACTGGCGATGAATGCAGTTCCAGTTGTTTCCTTTCTTCTAAACACTTGGGTGGGGCGCCTGGGTGGCTCCGTGGTTGACCATCCGACTGCAGTTCAGGTCATGATCTTGTGGTTTGTGAGTTCGAGCCCCACACTGGACCCGCTGCTCTCAGTACAGAACCTGCTTCAGATCCTCTCTCCCCCTCTCTCTGCCCCTTCCTTGCTTTCGCTCTCTCTCAAAATAAATAAACATTTTAAAAAAACCTATTAATACCATTTATGGCATCTTCTGCCATTCAGAAGTTTATAAGTGTTTATGTGGTGAAGCTGTTAAATCTTTCCTTTTCTGGTTTCTGTTTCTTTTTTTTCTTTTTTTTTTTTTAAATATTTTTTTATTTATTTCTAGGAGAGAGAGAGACAGCGTGAGCAGGGGAGGGNGAAAGTCGGATGCTTAACCGACTAAGCCACCCAGGCGCCCCTTCTGGTTTCTGTTTCTACTGTTCTGCTAAAACACCACACAAAGATACATTTTCTCATTGAACACTGATGACTTATTTTGTACACTTGAATCTCTGAGCTGCTGAATAAGGTTGAGCTCTACTCTACTTTTTAGTAGCTGGGCTCTACTTTTTACTTCTTTTTTGAAGATTTTGCTTTTAAGTAATCTCTACCTACAGCGCGGGCCTCGAACTCACAACCCAGAGATCAAGAGTCACACGCCCCACCAACTAAGCCCTCCAGATGCCCATGAACTCTGGTATCTAATTGATAGATAATTGTTCCAATACCCTTACTGAATAAGCCACTTTTCCTTTATATACTAATTTTAAATGTATCTTTATCCTATAAAGCACAGTACTAAATTTCCATATGTATGATTTCCTGATTCTCAATTATGTGTCATTGATCTATTATCATATTCTTTTAACTATTGTAGTTATATAATTTATTTTCTATGTCTGCTAGGGGATAACTTTCTCATTATCATTCTTTTTTCTTTTCTTTTCTTTTTTTGAGTAGGCTCCACAACCAACACGGGGCTTGGACTCACTACTCAGAGATCAAGAGTCATATGCCCTACCGACGGAGCCAGCCAGGCGCCCCTATTTTTCTTTTATTCAAGTATTTCTGGCCTTTTCCTGCACGGTTATCTGTCCAGGTGAATCTTAACAATTCGTTTGTCAAGTTCCAAATTAAAACAAACTAGAACCAAGTACTAGAATTTTTAAAAAGTTTATTTATTTATTTTGAGGGAGAAAGCACGTGCACATGTGCGGAGAAGGGACAGAGAGATAGAGGGAAGGAGAGAGATTCCCAAGCAAGCTCCATGCTGTCAGTGTAGAGCCCGACTCTGAGCTTGAACTCACCCACCATGAGGTTGTGACCTGAGCCGAAATCAAGAGTCGGATGCCTAACTGACTGAGCCACCTGGGCGCTGTCTAGAAATTTTAAATTACAGTCTTGTTGAGTTTATAGGTAATTTGGGGGAAAATACTATCTTAGGCAGTGTGTCCTCTCATTCATGAACATGATAAACTTCTTCAGTAAGGTTTTGCTCAATGGCCACCAGTAAGTTTTATACTATTCTTCTTGGAGATTTTGCACACGTCTCGCTGGAGTTAAATCTCAGATCTTCATACCTTAGTGCTTGGTCCTTCTTTGTGTTCCCGGGCCGTTCCAAGCTGACCCCCACTTAGAGCCCTGGGGACAGCTGTTCTCTGGGCTGAGATGCCCTTTCTCCTGGTCTCTTGCGCGGCTCGTCCTTCTCACTTGAGTCTCAGCATCGTGTCGCTTGCTTGGTCACTCGGACCCACCCCCTTATTGTACTTATTGTAATGTTTGCAAAGCACTAGTCAGTCTCTTGAATTGTTTTCTTTAGAATGTAAGCTTAGGACAGCAGGACCCAGCAAGCTCTTTACTGGGGTCCCCCTATGTTCTTGATAAATATTCACTTAATGAATGATGGAGAAGAGAATCCATGATCGAACTTCACATCGCCTTCTCTGTCCACAAGAGCCTGTTGTTGATGTTGGATACATATGCTTTATCACAGTCAATAAAAGTCACTGTTTTCCTAGATCTCACGGCGCTTTTAGGAGAAGTGTCGCATTTAATCACACACTCTTGGCATCTCCCAATAAAACTGGGTGATTCTTCTCCTTAAATCTGTCCGTACAATTTGCTGCGTTGCATCCTGGGATGATATTAATAATAAAAGCCAACGAACACACAGCCTTTACCGTATTCTGGAATGGTTCTTAGCGCTTTTTGTATTTTCATAGATTAACTCCTGACAACCCTATGAGGTAGCCATATCGTCATCCCCGTCGCACATATGAAGAAAGTGAGACACCGGGGCTATGTAGCTTGCCCAAATCAAACAGGCGAAACTAGAATTTCAACCCTACCGTCTTGTTCCTGATTCTGTGCTGCTAACCACGCAGTGTGTCTGTCATGATCTTTTATTTTACTCTACTAGAGCCAAAAGGCTTGTTTAGATGTTGCATCAGCCACACACACAAAAAAATATCGTTCATTTTTTAAAGTTTTTTTTAATGTTTGTTTATTTTTGAGAGAGACAGAGCATGAGCGGGGGAAGGGCAGAGAGAGAGGGAGACACAGAATCTGTAACAGGTTCCAGGCTGTGAGCTTTCAGCACAGAGCCCAACCCGGGGCTCGAACCTGCGAACCCTGAGATCATGACCTGAGCCGAAGTCGGACGCTTCACCAATTGAGCCACCCAGGTGCCCCTAAAATGTTGTTAATTCTTAAACTATGTTCTCTATTCTCATATAGTTTGTAATCCAAGTAGTTCATTAGAATAAAATTAAGAATCTTCACATGTTTTTCTTTGCTCTGATATAGTTTACATGATCTGTCTCTGGTAAGTTTGATGTAAATTTGCCTGTAAACACTATCAAAGATTAGCACCTTTTTTGGTGCAGAAGGAGGTAAATTTTTGATAAGTTTTTCACTTCCGTCTATGGGGTGAATATACTCAGTATTTCCGTGGGCATTTCAGTTAGGAGTCATTTGAGAAGAGCAGAAACTACCACAGCCGATTTAAGCAGAAAAGGGGTGACGGGGAGGAGTCAATGCTTACAAAATTAGTGCAAGGGTGGGAGGGGTGGAGCTTCGAGGAGCAGCTCCCAGAACATTGTAGAACTGGCCTCCAAGGGCTGCTCCCAGTGGCAGGGCCAGAGGAGTGGAAATGGGAGGCCAGCGCCCCAGCGCAGGGTTCAAGTCCACACGGCTTCACCAGGACCCTTACCGCCGAGCGGATGCTCCATGCCTTTCCTCTGGACACCCGTGTAGCTATAAACTGCCATCTTTTTCTTTGAGCTTTTTATTCGGAAATAATTTTAGATTTGCAGGAAAATTGCAAAGATGTCACAGAAAGTCTCTACATACCCTTCATTTAGCTTCCCCTAATCATGACATCCTGCATTTGTTAAAAGTAAAAAAAAAAAAAAAAACTTTGGTACCAAATGATTAACTACAGACCTTATTCATTCCCATTCCACCAGATTCCTCACTGATGTCCTGTCTGTTCAGGATTTAATCCAGGATCCCACGCTGCATTTAAGCATTTTTTTTTTTTTGTAAATGAAATTATTTAAAAATAGTTGTTTAATGCTTATTTATTCTTGAGAGAGAGAGGGAGACAGAGCGCAAGTGGGGGAGGGGCAGAGAGAGAAGGAGGCATAGAATCCGAAGCAGGATCCAGGCTCTGAGCTGTCAGCACAGAGCCCGACGCGGGGCTCGAACTCACCAACTGTGAGATCATGACCTGAGCTGGAGTCGGATGCTCAACTGACTGAGCCACCCAGGCGCCCCTTTAATGCAACTAATAATGCCTTTCTATGTTCTTTTGACTATATTTTGACCAAATTCCACAGAGTTAAGTGGGTGTGGTCTCATTTTTGCATGTTTTTCTAAGTAGTCTGAATTTTTGGTTTTGATTTTCACCTGATCTGAGTGATTTAGAAGGTGAAAATTGTTAATTATCCACACAATTTGATTTCGATTTTAGATATCTTTTCATACCCACTCTTTGTTTTTCCTGCATTGTGATCAGAAAATGTGGCATGTACATTTTCCTTTCTTCAGGTTTTTAAAAATTAAAAAGTACACGGGGCGCCTGGGTGGCCCAGTCGGTTAAGCATCCAGCTCCTGGTTTCAGCTCAGGCCATGATCTCATGATTCGTGAGATCGAGCCCCGTGTCAGGCTCCGTGCTGACAGCGTGAGCCTGGTTGGGATTCTCTCTCTCCCTCTCTCTGCCCCTCCCCTGCTCATGCTCTCTTTCTCTCTCTCTCACTCTCAAAATAAATAAACAAGCTTTCTTTTTAATGAATAAAAATAAAAAACTACAGAAAATAACGTAATGTTTAATTTTTTGAGGGGCGGCCATATTGTTTTCCATAGTGAGCGCCCCCTCCTACCTCCCCCCAGAGTGAGCAACGGTTCTAGTTTTACCGCGTCCTCCCCTGCGCTTCTTATTTTTAATTTTTAAAAATAATAACCATTGTGGCTTTAATTTACGTTTCCAGCATTAACTTCTTTTTTAATATTTTATTTCTTTCTGAGAGAGAGAGAGAGAGAGACAGCATGAACAGGGGAGGGTCGGAGAGAGAGGGAGACACAGAACCTTGGAAACAGGTTCCAAGGTCTGAGCTGTCATCACAGAGCCCGACGCGGGGCTCGAACCCATGAACTGTGAGATCGTGACCTGAGCCGAAGTCAGACGCTCAACCGATTGAGCCACCCAGGCGCCCCCAGCATTAACTTTTATAGGAGTATTTTAACAGATTGACAATGCAGATTGGAACAAAATTGATACCGTTATGCATTGCCTATCACGTAACCCTATTTGATGAAGAAGGTCGAAACCATTTGACAAGAGACTAGCGATGCGTTTGAAGGGGGACATGGAGACAGAGGGGCCATGACTTGAGAGCACGGCCGCGGCATCAGACAGACCTAGCCCTCTGCCCTCTGCCACGTCCTGGCCGTGCGACCCAGCAAACTGCTTCCTCACTGCGCTTCCCTCCTCGTCTGTCAAACGGGGGTGGTAATACATCAGCAGGGTGTGTGAGCCTTCAGCGGAAGGCCCTGTGGCATTGGGCACAGCGCCTGGCATTCGGTCATCCTCAGGAATGGTAGCTATTATGAGGATTGAGTTTTGCTCCGGTGTTTTCCAAGCGCTCCCCCACCCTCGTAACGGGAGAGCCTGTATATTGCCCATGGGACCCAGGGGAGGGGACACTGCCTTCTCCGCTGGTGCCCGATGGGCAGGCCCGGGGTGGCTTATCTAGGCTTGGCCCCCAGGGCTGGGGACAGCACTGTGGGGAGATTACGGAGGCTACAGACTGGGCTTGGCTGATCTGCATTTTCAAAACCTGCAGAATCACACTCTGGGCGGGTCACCATAACTCAAAGTGTCAAGAAAGTGTTCCAGGCAGTCGAGGGCCAGGATGCCTGGATTCCACACTCAGTGCTGGTCCTGATGACTTTGACCTTCACTGGTCTCATCTCATTTTTTTTTTAATGTTTAATTATTTATTTTGGGGAGAGAGACAGACCATGAGTGGGGAAGGGGCAGAGAGGGAGGGAGAGAGAACCCCAAGCAGGCTCAACACTCAGCACGGAGCCTGATGCGGGGCTCGATCTCACAACTGGTCTCATCACATGCAAGCAGATGTCCAGGTCCTCGCAAGGCCCTCAAGGTGGATGGGTCAGCTCCCCACCTGTCATCCTTGCCCTTGAAGGTACAAGAGAAAGGCCATGACCCTGGCAATTTCTAGGCTCTTAACCCGTTAGGAATGGGCAGCCGACTCAAGCCTTCCTAAGGAAGCCCAGGTTCAGGCCATTTGTGGGCCTTGGGCAGGAGAGAAGCTCTGACCTCCTGCAGCATTTAGAGCTTAAAGAATTGAACTTGAGACTCAGAAGCACAGAGTGGAAAGTGGACTCGATGCAGAGTGAAGCAGAACCAAGAGGAATATTCTAAGAAGGCTTCCGGTTGCAAGTAATAGACACTGGAGTAAAAAGGCCATTTATGTGCCTCTGCCCCACCTCTGGCGCCCCCGCTTGGCTGTGCCCACACGCCCACCCCCATGCGTGCTAACGCCTAAGCATCTCCCGTGTGACCCTCGTTTCTCACCCTCCTGCCCCTTCTAAGACCAGAGGTGTGTGTGTGTGTTTGAGGCCCTCCGGTTCTCTGTAAACAGTTCAAGGAGAACTAAAGAGACGGCATGGAAAAGTTCTAAACATTACTTAATGTTAGCTTGAGTGAAAAAAAAAATCCTACTGATATTTAGTTCTTTAAAATCTGAGCAGGGGCGCCTGAAGGGCTCAGTCATGATCTCACAGTTTGTGGGTTTGAGCCCCACATTGGGCTCTGTGCTGACAGCTCAGAGCCTGGAGCCTGCTTCAGATTCTGTGTCTCCCTCTCTCTCTGACCCTCCCCTGCTCACACTGTCTCTCTTTCTCAGGAATAAATAAAACATTAAAAACAAATTTAAAAAAAAATTAAAAAGTAAATAAATAAAGTCTGAGCAGTGGGGGGCATCTGGGTGGCTCAGTCAGTTAAGCGGCCGACTTCGGCTCAGCTCATGATCTTACAGTTTGTGAGTTTGAGCCCCATGTCGGTCTCTGTGCTGACAGCTCGGAACCTGGAGCCTGTTTCAGATTCTGTGTCTCCCTCTCTGTCTGCCCCTCCCCAGCTTGCACTGTCTCTCTCAAAAAAAATAAACATTTAAAAAATCTTTTTTAATCTGAACTTTTTCCTTACTTTCTCATAAAGAGACTGGTGATTAATGTAGGGCCTGACAATAAAAGACATAGCTCTGGGATTTAGACAATATTCCCTTAAAAATATGTACACACACACACACACACACACACACACACACACACCCTCTCCTACCCCTTCTGGAGCACATGGCTCAGCCATCATTTCTAGGAAGTCGCCTCCTGTCTCCCTCCTCCTCTGTAGTGTGTAGTGGGGTCTGTCCAACTTGGCTCTTGAGGTGGCCGCACAAGGCCAGGGCTGATTTTCAGAAGCACCAAGGACAGCTGCCATCTTGGTTGGCTGTACAGGGTCCCCACATGGCCCAATTTCCAACTCTGCAAACTTATCCCTCAGAGTACTCCTTGACAGAGGGTCACCCCTTCATCTCCTTCCCAGAGCAGATTCCTTAGCAGGTTGAAGACCCAAGACGTCTTGCAGAGAAGACCCCGTTAGCCGCAGTAACTGGGACAGGTGGCCTGTACCCCTGGCTCCCAGACACCGGGCCCACCCCCTGGCCATCAGCCCCCGGACCTTCCTCAGCTACAGGAGGAGGTGTGGGAAATAAGGCCCCACTCCACTCTCACTGGCCCTTCCAGGAAGACAGAGAAGCCATCGAAGCCCAAGTTGTTTTTTCCAGCGCCATGGGGGTGCCAAGAGGGAAGCATTTGAGCCAAAACAGATACACCCACACCTTAATCCTGCCCTTTATCTCCCACTCTGGGACCTTCGGTGAGTCCATTTATCCTGACCGGTGGTAAAGACGACGACCCCTGACATTTATGGAGGACGCACTGTGCGCCGTGTTGTGCATCTGTCTCACGGTCGAGGCTGCTGACCGTTACGGCCTTTACACAAGGCAGAGCTCACTCATCCACACGTCAGGGGCTCCACGGCTTGAACATGATACTTTTGTCTTTGTGAATAGACAGAAAGCTCTTATTAATCTCCGTATTTCCTACAGCTGTGAGCACGATGCCTGCACATGGCAGGACACGATAAATACTACATTTAGTTAAGTGCCGTTGAAGGAACAAGTTGGCGACGGTGCGGAGTGTTGGGGGAGGGGGTGGTCTCCTCAGCCCTCCTCAAATGAACGCACAACCCAAATCACAGAGCGCGCGTTGCAAAGGCTATAGGTCAAGTCCACGGCCACTCTCACACCCTCAGCCCTGCCCAAGACCCAGGTTCAGTTGGAGCAAGGACTGGAGTCCCGGAAATGGATACCACTAATGGTCGGCAGGGGGCGCGCTGGGCGCTATGTCAATAACCGGTTCGTTTCCTCCAGGCTGGAGGCAGAACGGAAGGAGACCTCTCTCTCCCCGGCTGCCTGGGAGCTGGTATAAAACACCACCTAAAGGAGACGCTGGAGAAGGGAGCTCAGGACTCACGTTCGCCTAAGAGCAGTGACACAGTTGTTCGTCGTTTAGAAGCCTTTGGGACATTTTTGTTGCAAAGGAGATATTTTTGTTCCATCGCATAGTTATGCATACAGTCGTGTTGAACATCAAAAGGGGCATGAGCTCGGACAGCAGCCGCCGCATGACCCTGGGCACGTGACTTACACCCTCCCCAGGCCTCAGCTTGCTCGCCCAGAAAGATGGCATTTAAGTGTCATTTGAGCTCGGACAACTGATTTCTACTCCACCTGATGAGTCCAGAGCCAGAAGGTAAGTAAAGTTGTGCGGTGCTTAGGTCGTCTGTCCTAGCTGTCACCGGGACAGTGGCCCTCAGTAAACGTTCACTGGCACCAACCTTGAGCTGATTATACGTTCTCAGTTCTGTCACCAAACTTTCTTGGGAGCTCTAGGGAATAATTCCCTTTTTTTCATTAAATCTCTGGGTGGGGGGAGGGAGGGAAGTCTATTTTGAATTTTAAACAGTCACCTTTTACAAATGCGGTTTTCACTCTCATTCTTTGAGTGCTTTTTCTGGGCCAGACACCTATGTGCTGACGGCTTGGCACACGTGACCACATTTAACCGTATTCGTCTCTCACGACAACACGGTGATGCAGGAGTTATTTTTTGGTTGTTTTTAGGTGCAGGAGTTATTAATCTCCATTTGATGGATGAGGAAACTGAGGCACAGTGAGATTAAATAACCTGGGGGCGCCTGAATGGCTCAGTCAGTTAAGCGTCTGACTTTGGCTCAGGTCATGATCTCCTAGTCTGTGGGTTCGAGCCCCGCTTCNTGGGGGCGCCTGAATGGCTCAGTCAGTTAAGCGTCTGCCTTCGGCTCAGGTCATGATCTCCTAGTCTGTGGGTTCGAGCCCCACGTCGGGCTCTGTGTTGACAGCTCAGAGCCTGGAGCCTGCTTCAGATTCTGTGTCTCCCTCTCTCTCTGCCCCTCCCCCACTTGTACTCTGTGTGTGTCTCTCTCTCTCAAAACTAAATAAACGCTAAAAAAACCCATATAATAATCTTCCTGAGGCTACACTCAGACAAACTCACATCTGAGTGTTTTCATGGCCAAGTGCTCCTGCCCTTTGAAGCTAGCGCTTGAGAACAGACCCTATTTGGGTTTTGGCCTTGTCTGGACATAGTGCATGTTCTGCTCTGGATGAACAAAAACGTATAAAAGGATAGTTCTGTGAGCAGTTTGCCCAGGCTTGTCCCTGGAGAGGAAAAAGTGGCTGTCATTCACCCGTCTCCCACACTGATCACCGTCCCGACAACTAGTTACAGGGGGCCAGGTACTGCTCGAGGTGCTGGGAGCCAGCAGGGAACAATATAGAAAAAAATCCCCATCCCTGGGAATTTATATTCCAGCAGGAGGAACACAGAGGCAAACGATCAACATAATCAATAAGTATATTACATTGTATGTTAGCAGAAGGGGCTACGGAAAGAAAATAGAGCAGAATAAAGAGGGTCTGAAGTGTAGGGTGGGGGTGCGCTTAAAGTAGGCCTCCCTGCAATGACGAAATGGGACTGTGCAGGATCCATCCATGTGGCCAGACATGAGCAGTGCAGCTTTCTGAGGGACACAGATGCGGTCAGTGCAAAGGCCCTGGGGTGTGCATGTGTTTGGCATGACTGGGGGTGGGCAAGGAGACCAGAGAGGCTGGAGAGGAAGGAGAGAGAACAATGGAGGTAGTCAGAAGTGGTCGGGATTGGGGCGTCTGGGGGGCTCCGTCGGTTAAGCACCTGGGTGGCTCAGGTCATGATCTCACAATTCGTGGGTTCGAGCCCCACGTCGGGCTCTGTGCTGACAGCTCAGAGCCTGGAGCCTGTTTCAGATCCTGTGTCTCCCCTCTCTCTGCTCCTCCCCCACTCGAGCTCTGTCTCTCTCTGTCTCAAAAATAAATAAAACAAACAAAAAAAATTTTTTTTTAAAAAAGAAGTGGTCAGGATATGTGATCGGAAGGCAAACCAAAGCAACTGCTGGTGTGGGAAGATGGGGTGTGAGAGAGAGGAGCCAAGGGTGACCCCAAGGTTTTTGGCCTGAGCAACAGGCACAATAAAGAATTTAGGGAAATGCCGTAGCATTAAGAAGAGGCCGGCTGGGGCGCCTGGGTGGCTCAGTTGGTTAAGCCTCCGACTTAGGCTCAGGTCATGATCTCACGGTTCGTGGGTTCGAGCCCCGCGTCGGGTTCTGTGCTGACAGCTCAGAGCCTGGAGCTGCTTCAGATTCTGGGTCTCCCTCTCTCTCTGACCCTCCGCTGCTCATGCTGTGTGTGTGGCTCTCTCTCAGAAATAAATAAAAAAACATTAAAAATTAAAAAAAAAAAAGAGGCTGGCTGCTCTGTCCTGTTTCCCCACGGCCTCCATAGACCTTTGTCCCGGGGTCTGGGTGACCTGCCTGGGTCACAGTGGGAGGGGCCAAGAAATAAGGCAGTCTGACAAAATTGTCTTCTGATGTGCCAAGATAGAAAAGGCAGCGGGACCTCCTTTAATTCTCCTGAAGAGTTAAGTCCACAAGCTTTAAACGTATTATTTGGAGATCACCCGAGACCTGTGAGCAGCTGCTGCAACCGTACACGGTGCTCCGTGTGGCACCAGCTCCCCCCACCTCGCAGCGATGACAAGACCAAGATACTGACCGTGGGACCATGCTGTTGACGTTCCTGCAGGCTCGGTTCCGATTTCCTGACCCCTCCCCACGGCGTTTTGGTGACACGGGGCCCCTCCCTGTGTCCCGTTCCCGACTCCTTAGTCTCCGACTGAGACACTTTCTCCGTCCGCTTGTTAGCTGCCTGGCACGTCTCTTCTTTCCTCTTGGGCTCCAGGTCTGGACGAGGGTCCGGGGTGGGCGGTGGGACACAGGGGGAGCTCTGGCCACCTGCCCAGGCAGCCAGCACCAAGAGAGGAGGGGCGCCTGGGCGGCTCAGTCGGTCGAGCGTCTGACTTCGGCTCAGGTCATGATCTCACGGTTCGTGGGTTCGAGCCCCGTGTGGGCTCTGTGCTGACGGCTCAGAGCCTGGAGCTGCTTCGGATTCTGCGTCTCCTTCTCTCTCTGGCCCTCCCCAACTTGTGCTCTGTCTCTCTCTGTCGCTCAAAAATAAATAAATGTGTAAAAAGAGAGAGAAAGAGAGAANCGGCAGCTGTCGGCCTCGAAAACTGCCAATCCCTGGACACCCCACCACTTCTGATCAACAGAGCTGGGGGGCACCAGTCGGTGGAGCAAGTGACTCTTGATCTTGGAGTTGTGGGTTCAGGCCCCACGCTGGGTGCACAGATTACTTAAAAAAATAAAATCTTACAACAAAACAAAAGCAAAAACAAAAGCCAGAGCTGGGTCTGGGAGGCAGCAAAACCCCGAAGGCTAAGGAAAGGCGCTCCTGAACTCCACCAGGATCCAATCCTGACTCGGCAGTTTGCTCCCGAGGCTGAAGAACACCGCCTCCATCACGTAGGGAGAGCCTCTCTGCCGCTCCTCACCCCACCTCACCCCTCCCCCGGGGCCCCCCCACCCAGAGTTCTGCAGCCTGTAGCCAGAGGCACCGGAGTGACTCGCTGAGTGCTGGGGTTTGGAACTAAGACCCCTGCGGTGTAGCTGGCATGGGTCCAATCAGGTCAGTCCAGTTACCATGGCAACCCAATCCGCTGCAGGAGCCGCTAGTGCTCAGGTCTTATTTGGACTTAGAGCTGCAACAGAGAGACCTGGAGATGGCCCGCTGGTCGTGGGGGCTCCGCGCACACTCAAGTAACTCTCTTCTGCACTTGGCCTAGAGGTGGGCGTGGGGGTCACACACACTGAAGATGGACCGGGGTCCTTCCAGGAGGTGGAAGGTGCTGACCCAGCCTCCGTCTTGGAGAGAGTCGCCTCAGAGGACGAGGGCGAGTGCTTTATACATGTGACCACAGCTAGTTGTGCTACTGTCTGCTGGTCTGCTGGCTGGGGTGGCTCGCTGGTGATGGAGGTCACGGCCAGGAGTCAGGACACCCGGCCGTAGTGTTGGGACAGGTGTTGGGGGGCACGGGCTCTGCAGTGAGGCTGCCCGAGGCTGTGGCACTGATGAGCTGTGTGGCTGTGGGCAAGTGTCTTGGGCTCTCTGAGCCTCGGTGCCCTGCCTGTCAAATGGGGGGCTATAGGATCTACCCCATAATGCTGCCAAGGGTCAGACCATCAGAACCGTGCAGAGTGTCAGGGCTCTGGAGCCCTCAGTAAAATGAAAGATCTGAAATCCTTGTGGCGGGACCCTGGGTGAGTCACTTTTCCTTCTTCGGGACTCTGTTCGAAGCGTGTGCTTCCCAGGAGGCTTCCAGGGCCAACGACACGCGCCCGCGTTTGCTGTGTGCGTGTCCTCACGGTGGCTGTCTAGAACACAGAGCCGGCCGGGGACCATGAGGCGCTCCGAGTGGCAGACTGGGGAGGGGAGATGAGCTGGGCGGGAGACCAGCCTTTCTGTATCTGAGGGTTTCATTTTGTCCAGATGCAGGGTTTTGTTTGTTTTTTTTTTTTAACTTTTGTTTTATTTAGTTAGTTAGTTTTGAGAAAGAGGGAGAGTGTGTGAGCAGGGGAGGAGCAGAGAGGGAGAGGGAGAGAGGGAATCTCAAGCAGGCCCTGCGCTCAGTGCAGAGCCCCATCTGGGACTTGATCTCACCGACAGGGAGATCATGACCTGAGCCGAAATCAAGAGCTGGACACTTAACCAACTGGGCCACCCGGGTGCCCCCAAACTCAGGATTCTACTTAAAAATCAGGTGGCTGTTTTCCCCACTGGAGCAGTGCTAAGTACCCATGAGGGCATTTGGAGAAGGCGCTAGCTCTCCTTTCTCTGCCCGCACCCCCAGGCCTCCAAATGTCCCGTGCCTTGCATGCCTCCGGGCCTTCACCTCTCCTTCTGGACACTCATCTTCTCTTCCTCTTTTAAAACCCCGCTCTGGGGGCGCCCGGGTAGCTAAGTCAGGTAAGCGCCCGACTTCAGCTCCGGTCATGATCTCGCGGTTTGTGGGTTCAAGTTCCGCACCAGGCTCTGTGCTGACAGCAGAGCCTGGAACCTGCTTCAAATTCTGTCTCCCTCTCTCTCTGCCCCTCCTCCACTCTGCCTCTCCTCCCCCTCAAAAATAAAAATAAACATTAAAAAAATTTTAAACCTCACTCTGTTGTTTTCTCCATGACGCTTTTCCTGAGCTCTGTCAGAGCTACTCACTCCTGTTAAACCTCCTTCCTTTATGTTTTGTAACTGTGATTTTCCATTTCTCTCTTTACCTTGATTATTTATTTAAAACAGCAGTCTCTCCCCAAGTTCCTGGAAGGTAGGGATTATGGATCATTTATTTGTTTGTTCCCCAAATTCATCATGATGTGCTTTACAAATGTTTATAGAGTTAATTACATTGAATACATGGGGGTGTATACTTGTTCGAACAGATTTTCTTTTCCGATGGTTTCATTTTGGTATAAGTTTGCTTTTAGTTTAAGGAATCAAAGCATAATTGGATATGTAGTCTTCAATGCATTACAATAACTTTAATCTATTCCCCATGTTGAGGGTTGCAAAACTGGAAATCAAAAAGGTTTTTCCCCTTATTTGTGTCTGAATGAGAGAAAGAATGAGGGGGAGGGGAATGCCTCCAACATTTCATCTGTGATGAAAAACTATAGACGTAGAGGGGCGCCTGGGTGGCTCACTCATTTAAGTGTCTGACTTCCGCTCAGGGCATGATCTCACGGTTCGTGGGTTCGAGCCCCGCGTCGGGCTCTGTGCTGACAGCTCAGAGCCTGGAGCCTGCTTCGGATTCTGTGTCTCCTCTCTCTCTGCCCCTCCCCTGCTTGTGCATGCGCTCTCTCCCTCTCTCTCACTCAAAAAGTAATAAACATAAACATTTTTTTTTAACTGTAGAAGTAGAATGTAGACTTGCAGTTCTAGCTTCTGGTTCATACAAAAGAAAGAATATAAAAATCAGGAAGGCTGTTTTGTCTATAAGAATCTTTTACTCAGGATTGCATAGCTCAACACCCTCACCCAATGCCTCTGGTGAGAACACAGTTAGGTATGAAGGCAGAAATAAGTTACTAAAGATCGCAGGTGGTTAATATTAACTTCCTTTTCTTTCATGAATAAACTATCGTCCGGAACAAATGGGTGAAACTCAGAGACCTTTCAACTAAACCAGGCATCGGCAAACTTTCTGGGAAGGGCCAGGTGGTAAATATTTTAGGCTTCGCAGGACAAAGGGCCTCTGAGGCACCTACTCAACCCTTCAGAGTGCTGTAAAATCAGCCAGAGACGCACATGAACGAACGGGCACACAGCGGTGTCCAATAAAACTTTATTTACAAAAACAGGTGGAAGCTGGGTTGGGCTTTCTGGCTGTGGTGTGCCGAGCCCTGAATGAAACTCTCCATCTTCAGGTGCGCCCATCCGTTCTCTTAAACGCAGGTGCACGTATAAACAGCCAACCAAGTTGTAAGGTTACTATGGTGTTGCAGTTTTATTATATTTTATAATGTTTATTTAGTTTTGAGAGAGAAAGATAAGCAGGGGAGGAGCAGAGAGAGAGAGAGAGAGACAGAACCTGAGAGAGAGAGAGAAAGAGAGAGACAGAACCTGAAGCAGCTCCAGGCTCTGAGCTGTCAGCACAGAGCCCGACGCGGGGCTTGAACTCACAAACTGTGAGATCATGACCTGAGCCGAAGTTGGACGCTTAACCAACTGAGCCATCCAGACCCCCCCAGGTGTTACCATTTTAACACAGAATCAAATGGGTGGAAACAAATCAAAACCTGAGTCTGAGTGGCAGCTTCCGATCCAGAATGATGGCTGTGGCTTCTTGCAGGGGGGGGAAGGAGGGGGAGCGGGGCAGAGCCCACCTCCTGCTGTCACTGGCCCCTTCCTTGCCCAGCCCCCCACCGTCTTCAAGGAGAGGGAGCCTGGGGCTGTGCTGATCTACTGCGGGGTTGGGAGAGCACAACACTAGCAGGACCTTGGGCCGGAAGTGTGGCAGAGAAAGCCTGACACTGCCCCAACTGGAAGTGTTGACTTGTAATCGATGTAGGACAATAAATTTGCTTTTTGTACCAGTCGGGAGATTTTTCGTGGCTTACTGTATTAGCCAGGGTTCTCTGGAGAAACAGAACCCACCGGATATAAAGAATGACATATACATGGGGCGCCTGGGTGGCTTAGTCGGTTGAGCGTCCGACTTTCGCTTAGGTCATGATCTCGCGGTTCGTGGGTTCGAGCCCCGCGTCGGGCTCTGTGCTGACTGCCAGCTCAGAGCCTGGAGCCTGTTTCAGTCTGTGACTCCCTCTCTCTCTGACCCTCCCCTGCTCACGCTGTCTCTCTCTCTCTCTCCTAGAAATAAATAAAAATATTTAAAAAAAAAAGAATGACATATATGTAAGAGGAGGCTTATTACAGGCATTGCTTACGTGCTGGTAGAGGTTGAGAAGGCCCACGGTCTCCCGTCTGCGAGCTGGGGACCCCGGACAGCTAATGGCACCATTCAGTCCGAGACCAAAGGCTTGAGAATGGGGAGCGTCAATGTCCAGAGGCAGAAGGAGACGGGGGCCCCAAGTTGAGAGACTTCGCCCTGCCTCCTTTCTGTTCCGATGAGACCTTCAGCCACATTGGTGAGGGCATCTCCTTACTTGATCTGCCGATTCAAATGCCAATGTCTTCTGGAAACACCCTCCCACACACTCCCAGAAATAATGTTCTTACCAGCTGTTTGGGCATCCCTTAGCTCAGTGAAGTGGACACATGAAATTAACCATTACAACGACAATAAAAGTAACTTTTACCAAAAGAAAGTTAAAAAAAAAATCTTAGTATCTAAGAATATATTTAAGACAAGCCCTGTTATTAAACGTATTTCTGTTTAACAACCCCAGTGAGATAGAGTAGGGTGGTCCTTGGAAGCTGCAAACCTGCCTGTACTACTCTCCAGAGCCCTGCACAGAGTTCACAGAGTCAAGGGTAAATTTCTTCACCACGGAGCGCAGTGAGGCGAGATTATGTCACGGTGAGGAACGCTCCCCGGGAGAACTGGCTCAGAGCAGCAAATACTTAGTTCTTACTTGGCTCCATGTCCATCACAGGTTAGCCAGGGCGTCTGCTCGGTGGCCTCCCCTCTAGGAGCCCAGTGACAGAGCTGCCACCATTTTGAACACTGCCATCACTGTGGCACAGAGGAAGACAATGGAGGTCTTTCAGCAGAATCGATGGCTGTAGTCCAGAAGTGACGCATTCAATGTTGCTCACGAGTCACTGGCCAGAGATTATCCCCGGACCACCCATTCCAGGAGGGAAAGTGCATTCCTGCCATCCACCCAGGAGGCCACGTTTGCTATCAGACGCAGCATTCTAGATCTGCCACATTACTCCAGTTTCATTAACCATCTGTGGCAGGTCTAGTTTGTAAGAACATGGTTAGGAATCTGTGCTTCGATAGGGTGGAGGGGGGACTAAGAGAAATTCTCTGGCCAGAGAGGGTAAAAAAAGTTAGTTTAAAATGAGAACAGGGGGCGCCTGGGTGGCTCAGTCGGTTAAGCATCCGACCTCGGCTCAGGTCACGATCTCACGGCTCATGGGTTCGAGCCNCATTGGTGGGTTTGAGCCCTGCATTGGGCTCTGTGCTGACAGCTTTGAGCCTGGAACCTGCTTCAGATTCTGTGTCTCCCTCTCTCTCTGACCCTCCCCTGCTCACACTGTCTCTATCTCTCTCTCAAAAATAAATAAAACATTAAAAAAAAGTTTAGAAAAATGAATAAAATGAGAACATTACCGGGGCACCTGGGTGGCTCAGTCAATTAAGCATCTGACTCAGGTCATGATCCCACAGTTTGTGAGTTCAAGTCCCGTTTTGGGTGAGCACCACTTTTCTCTGTCTCTCCTCTCTCTCTCTACCCCTGTGGGGTTCTTTCTTTCTCTCTGCCTCTCAGTCATGTGCTCTCTCATTCTCTCTCAAAAAAAAAAAAAAAATGAGAGCATTACCTTGATGACTCAGCTATTTAAACTTCTGGGTTAATAACGGCAGAGGAATTGGTGGGACCTTAGCTAGTATCAGGAGGCAAGAATTCCTGTCCCCTTCAAGGGTCCTTCTAGCTGAGTTAAGAATCAAATTGACAAGACACAGGATAGCAGGAAGAAAGCAGATTTAATATTGTACGTACAGGGAACCCACACAGACCTGGAAATTCCCCAGACAGGCAAAGAGAGGTGTGCACGCCGTTCTGAACTAAGGAGACCAGGGAAGGGGTCTCAGACTTGAAAGGGAAGGACGGTAATTCACAGGAAGATGAAAACACATCCATGTTTGGAAAACCGGTGTTTGCCCTGCTGTACGGCTAGGTCACTCACGATAAAATGTATCTCAGGTAATAACGCTGGTTTCTGGAAAGCTCCTCTTAGATTCTGCTACATAGTTAAGGGAGGGGCAAAATTCCTCTAGAGGCTGTAGGGTCTCGATTGCCTTCAGCTCAAAGCAATCCCCGTGCTGAGGTAGCTCATCTTGGGACAGCCCGCCCTCGGCCCTACGCCAGCCCACAGCGCGCCCTCCTCTGGGGGACGGACACAACCCTGATGCACAGGGGACAGCTGGGTGCATGGGCATGCCTGAACCGCAGCCTCTTCCTGCTCCCTGATCAGGCGCTTTTGTTCAGTAAATAATCTGTACAGCCCAACAGGCGGGGTACCAATTCATTGGTCAAAAATTCCACATAGGTCGTGGGCAAACAGAAATGATTGGTCACCCGTACTTACGTGGTAGCTCTGGGTACCAGGGTCAGTTTGTCTATTCTGCTAAATTTCTCAATATTTGGGCAGAGCTAGCTTAACAAAAAGACCATGGGGACTAGACAGACTTGGGTTCAAGTCCCTCTGTTGCTGCTTAATAGCTTCAAGACCTCAGGCTCCTCTGAGCCTCAGCTTTCCCATCCATCCAATGGAGGAAGGTAATATCTACCTTATGAGGTTGCGGAGAGGCTCCTTTAAGGAACAGAGGTCTGTAAAGGGACAGGGAAGTGCCAGCTGTGCCCCCCGGGGGGTGGTTGATTGAATTCCACAGAACTGGACGGGAGGTCCTTCCTGGCAGGATGACCTGCACAAACAATTGACGGGCATCCATCAGTATGAGCCCGCTGGGACTTCAATACTACTTACAAGTTAAAACACTGTGAATGACGGCCAGCAAACTTAATATTTAACCCGAGCTTTAACTGGAGACCTCTGTTCCTTTAGCTGCTCAGTTCACTGGAAAATTCTCAGGCCTCCCAGGAGAAGCAGAAATGAGCACATCTTCCTAGCTCTCCGGGGCCATGGGCTGGTTCGGCGCAGAAGTGACCAGCCTAACATAGCAGTTTCCACATCAGAGTCGCCGTTCATTGTGGGGATGTTTGAACTTAAACTTGGACATTTCATTAAAAAAATTTTTTTTATGTTTATTATTGAGAAAGACAGAACAAGTGGGGGAGGGGCAGAGAAAGAGAGGGAGACACAGAATCTGAAGCAGGCTCCAGGCTCTGAGCTGTCAGCACAGAGCCCGACATGGGGCTCCAACCCACAAACTGCGAGATCATGACCTGAGCCGAAGTCGGCCACTTAACCGACTGAGCCACCCAGGTGCCCCAAAATTCTTATTTCTGAGTAAGTAGTGCAAAAGAGTCCTGTAACTCATTAATTAGCCTTAATGAATAGTNCCCCCCCCCCCCCCCAGTGGTGAAACCATGAAACCAAATGCAAAAGCTTGGACACTGTGCAAGAAGACAATAGCAGTTATAGGAGATAGTGCCGTCCAAACGTATCAGCAATAATTGATAGCACTGTGTCCTCTCTCAAGTTACTGAGTAAGCATTAAAAATAGAAACATGGCTTGCCTGTGTTTCAAATGCGGTATCATTTTCTGACTATGAATACTGTCTTTCTGTATACTCAACAACCAGGCGCTACCCAGTATATCTTTCCTACATGACCCATTGGGAATGGTGGACCATTATGGAGGTCCTGAGCAGGGAGAGGGGGTCCGGAGAGTCCTTGAAGCAGGGTGCTTGGGCTGGGCTTTAAAAGGGGGGTGGTCCTTGGGCTGTGGTGACAAGAGGAACCGCTTCACCTCCACCAGGCTCGTTCTGTTGCCAAGGAAAACATCACGCGGGTCCCATCTCCTTGCCGCAGGTGTGGACAGCTACGGTTCTCTTCCAAAGTTCCATTTGCTCACTGCAAGGGAGTTCTTAGTCTCCAGGAGTTAAGCAGCTACGGCTCCTAAGCAGGGTTTCATCTTCCATCCCCCCCACCAGCCACCACCACTGCATAAGGAAGGCCTTTAGCTGGAGAGGTGTGGCCGCCATGCTTCCTTAAGAGGGATTAGACCCCATTTCCAGTCTCCCAACATTCCTGAGACTTTGCCAACTCCTCGGGACAGAGAGATTCTTGTTTCTTTCTAGAGATGATCTTAGGAGGTGTTAGTCATATGGGAAAGCTTAGGTTGTTTCCTTATTACGGGAAACTTCTAATAAAATCAATCTGGGTTTTTAGCATATTTGGTGGAAGCCAGGTCTTCAAATGTAGCTGATTATTTAATTTTTTAAAATCTTTATATTTGAGACAGAGCACGAGCAGGGAAGGAACGGAGAGAAAGGGAGATACAGAATCTGAAACAGGCTCCGGGCTTTGAGCTGTCAGCACAGAGCACAATGTGGGGCTCCAGCTCATGAACTGCGAGATCGTGACCTGAGCCGAAGTCGGACGCTTCACCAACTGAGCCACCCAGGAACCCCTAAAAGTAGCTGATTTTATTTTATTTATTTTTTAAACTTTTTTTACATTTAAAAAATTTTTTAACATTTATTTTTGATAGACTGTGAGTGGGGGAGGGTCAGAGAGAGAGGGAGACCCAGAATCTGAAGCAGGCTCCAGGCTCTGAGCTGTCAGCACAGAGCCCGATGCGGGGCTCACACCCAGGAGCGGTGAGATCATGACCTGAGCCGAAGTGGGACGCCCAACCGACTGAGCCACCCAGGCGCCCCATAAAGTAGCTGATTTTAAATGGAGTCTCAGAGTGGAAAGAACACAGGCTTTGGTATTACTGTTACTCACGCCAAGCGAGCTAGACAAGTCTAGGGAAACAAGATTGGAATCAAGAACAGCCAGAGAAACATCAGTTGCCCTGGGGATGAACACAGGGAGCTCTGGATATATTTAAACTATGTGTCACATGACTAGACTCCACTTGGGCAGAAGTAAAACATGTTTTCCTTTAAATGATTAAACTTAGTTGAACTTAGTTCAAGAAAATGTCTTTTTCTGTCTGTCCCCCGCCCCCCCTCCCCCCAGGCTTAAAAGAGTTTCAAGATGAGATTTGTTTTCTTAAAGAGAAAACTTAATAGCTTCCAAGTCAGACACATCGATGGACTTAGAACACCCAGATGACTTCAAATAACGATTTGGCCCATCTCCTTCATCTGGATGGTTAAGACTGCATGTCAAAAGAAAATTTTAAAAAGGGGGGAAGTTAGAAAACCTTCCTTGGTCTGTTGATAATAAAACGAATGGACATGAACTTGAATTCTGTGTTTATTCCATTTTCTCTGACAAAAAGTTTTAATCCTTCCTCCCTGAATGATAAAACAGTAACATTTCAAGTCGGTGGTTGGGAAAGGTGAGCCTAAATTACATTTTACCAATCCTTCTGCAACTCAGGATTCCGGTTAATGCCAAGTCAAGATGGGTGAGTAAGGCTCACGATGTTGGCACTGTTTTACTTCGGAAAAGTTGGGTTTTTAAGTAAGTGGGAAAGAGAAAGAAACCGAGTGTGAGTCCCATACAGGCAGAACCAACGATAACATCCCTAGGGTTGAAGAAGTTTCCGTATTTGGGGGTTAGTTCACCCAGAATAATAAGCCTTTTCTTTTATTATCCAATGACCAAAAGCTAGAATTAATGATCAGTACCTATTGGTATTTCCTTTTCTTTTTTTTTTTTTCTTTTTTTCTTTTTTTTCCTGGGAGGGGAGAGGATGCTTTCTCTGTTCCCATTTTTTGTAATTTTTCTTTCCTAACCGTGGTTGCTTTTTCTGATGCGGCATTTGGATGAGGGGCAGAGGCAGGCTCTGGGATGGGGCAGGAGGGGAGGCATGGGTGATGAGCTCACAACTCGCTCAAAGAAAGGCTGGAGGGGGGGTCACCCCTTTGCTCCTCAGTCTTAGGTCCCTCCGGGCGCGGGAGGCAGAGGGGCGGACATTTGAGGCCTGGGGGCCACTGAGATGCAGGCCCTGTTCATCATCTTAGTCCTCAGGTGTTTGTACCCCTTCCCCCGAGTTGAACCACTGAGGGCTGAGAGGCTCGGAGAGGCTCTGGTGGGGCACGGCTGTGATGTCACCTCCCTTCTCTCATCTCGTTCTCTCACAGGCCTGAGCGTTTGCCCGGGGAGTGTTTCCCGTAAATGAACGAAAAGGCCAGCCAAGGTCTCCCCGAGCCCTGGCTGCACGCGGCTGGTCTCCGTTCCGGGCGGCCGGGACCTGGCCGACTCGGGTCGCGGAGCTGCAAGGGGGTCCCGACCCCAGGCGGGAGGAGGAGACGAGGAAGAAGGCTGAGGAGGGGACGCTCCGCTCCGGATGTCCGTGACCCCTACCGCCCACGGGCTAGGACCCCACCCCCGCCTTTCGGCCGCCCCTGCTTCTGGCCCTCGTCCCTGGGCCTGGACCCCTCACCCTCGACCCGGATCTGCGCCAGGCAAGGTCTGCACCCCCGCATCTCATCCACGCCCCTCAAGCCCAGGTCTGCACCCTGGTGGTCCGTCGCCCCTCTGGAGTCCTCACTCCTCCACCCCCAGGCGAGCATCCGTACCCCCAAACCCCGGCCGCGCCCCCTCCCGAGTCCCCGGCCCCATTCCCGGATCGCGTCCCCACCCCTACTCCTGGTCCCTCCCTCCAAACCCCGGCCGCAGCCCCTACCGAGTCCCCGCCTCCATTCCCGGATCGCGTCCCCACCCCTACTCCNGCCCCGCTCCGCCCCCAGCGCCCCGGCCGCGCGCGCGCCCCCTCCCGCCTCCGCTCCCGCCAGGCTCCGTCGCCATGCGCGCTGCCCTGTCCCCCTCTGCCCCGAGGGTCACCCCCCGTCTCCGTGTCTCCGAACGCCTCCGAGGTCTCTGCTGATCACGCGGCTTCTTCCCAGACCCCCCCCCAATCTTCCCCCTCTCTGCTTCTTCCGGGTGCTGGTCTCACCGCCTCCAGTTTGGGGTGACAGCCCGGGGGATACACACCCCGTGGCAGAAATGCGGCTCCCGGGCTGTCTTCTGGCCAGACGTCGCCTTGGCCCAACATCCCAGACTCCTTCCAGCCAGGCTGGGAGCTGGGGGTGGGGGGTGGGGTGGAGGGGGTGCTGGCCCTTCTCTCTCAGCAGGAGGCTGTTAAGTGGTGGGACCGGTAGCAAACGGTGGTTCACAAGTGCCCTGTGCGTCGGACACATCAAGGTCCTTGCCTTGCTGGTGAGGCAATTCGCATGCTACTGGCTATTTTTGCCCTGCTGTGGGGTCTGGCTTTGGCTGCGCGATCCTCTCTTCCAGCACACTTGTCATAACAGCCCCGTTGTTCTAGAAAAGCAATAAAAATGAGCACTCCGGTTTGGCAGCCGTCTTCACTCCAGCAGAGCAGAATGAACAAGATCTTTACTATCAGCTCCTGGGCTTGGGGGGGGGTACGCCAAAGGCAGCACCCCCCTTCCCTGGAGCCCCCACAGGCCTTGCCTAACTGCTGGGGACCGAGGGGCAGGGGACGCGAGGGAAGTGTTTTCCTGGGCCACCACCGAACTGTAGAGCCCTGAAAATGCCCCCGTGAGGGCTGGGGAGGNCACTGGATTAGTTCACGGATTCCTTCAGGACGACATCACCATTCAGTTATATAACCCTGAAGATGGACACACAGCTGAGAAGCTGGGGGGAAGTTCCGAGAGAGCGTGGAAGCCATCATTTAGTGCTGGGGCTTCCGGGGCCTCGGAAACTTCCGAAGTGCAAAGGAGAAAGAACAGGAAGACTGGGATTGCCCTGACTTGGTGAGCAGCACAGTGAGTGTCCGGCTGCAGGGCCGCCGCACTCACTCTTGCAGTCATTTCTCTGTGCCCAGCACCGCTCCAGGGGTAAAGGGGACATGCATGGCACTGGGTCCTTGCCTGAAAGAAATCCTCAGTCTNGAGATCTGCAGACAAAAAGCAGAAGACGGTGCGGCGAGAGACCTGCGTAGAGTCCACAGGACAAGCCCCTGGAGAAGTCAGGGTGGCCCTCCAGCAGGGCAGTTGCCCCCAGATCTGGAAGGATCTGTGGCATTAATTAGCCAGGCAAACAAGCCGAGGAGCGGAAGGCATTTGTGCAGGGAGAACCTCGTGTGTGTGTGTGTGTGTGTGTGTGTGCGCAAAGGCAATGGGGCGGGGTCCACGGTGCACAGTCTGTGGGTGGCGTGGGTGGTGGGGACATGGGCTGAAGGGGCCCCGAAGGGTGCATGCCGTGCTGTCACAGGCGGTGCTAAGGTTTTCCCATGTTAAGGAGTTCGGATTTCATCATAAAAGCGCTGGGTGTCTTTGAAGCGGTCGGGAGTGACGTTCTGTCCACAAGCGGCTGTCGGGGGAGGGACGGGGCCAAGCAAGCCCAGAGCCAAAGTGGCCAGCCGGGGGGCCGCGTCGGTGGTCCGGGGAGCAGGTCCTGAGCGAGGCAGGACGGTCAGGGGGCTGCAGGGGAGAGGAGTCAAGAGGCACCTAGGAGGTAAAATGGGCCAGCTCTGGTTGTCCCTGTGTCCCTGTGTCATAAGTGTTTCCTGAGTGGATCCTAGAATCATAGATTATTCGATCTGCAAGAAAGCTCCTGGAGTCCAGTTATTTTCAGGTCTGGAAAAGACAAAGTGAAAAGGTCAAGGTCTCCTAATTTCCTGACTGTTAAGGTCACAGTTAGAAGGTTAACTGCCCGGACGCTCAAGTGTGGAGTTCATGCTTTTTGCTTTATAGATTATGTCCTTTGATTGTCTGGGCAATTGTACATCTTGTAAGACCTTCAGGGTTAGCAAGACAGCGTTGAGCTGGGAAAAAAAATTGGTCTTTCGATGGGTCAGTATGGAAACCCATATGGAGAAGTCGGACTTGCTTCAGAATGTTAGAAATCATGTTTCTAAGGAAAGAGCGAGTGCTTGATTGAGCAAGTTAATAACACAATTTAAATGATTTTAGGAGGGAGGGTGAAAACCTTCCTTAGGTTATAAATTATCTAGCATTTTGGAAGAGAGAGGAGTTCTTCATAAGGGAATCTCAAACTCAAGTGAAATTATCCCTTTAAGCACCCATGTTTAAACATTTTAACCACTGTTGATTAGAATTTCTTGGAGACTGACTGATTATGCGTATTGTCTCTGAACTATTATCCTGAGTATTCTGTATTACATGCGACTGTGTTCAAGAATAGTTAAAGCTAATATTTTAATGTGCAGTGGGGTCTCAAACGTGTATTAACTCTTTTAATCTTTAACATTATCATCATCCGTTTTTACTGATGGGAAAGAGGATACGGGCACAGAGAGGTCAAGCAACTTAGCTAAAGCCACACAGTTATGGCAGAGTGGGGATCAGGCTCTTGATAGTCGGGCTTCTGTAGCCTTATTATCAAAGTGTCCCCACCAGCTTCGATACCCGTGATGCCTCTCTGCCTTGGTCCACTGCCAGTCAGCAACTGTCACAGCCTCTCTGTGTCCCCTGCCCTAGAGGGCCCACCCTCTGAGACCTGCCTTTTGGGGGGTGGAATCACATAAGCACGAGGCTTGGTGACAATTGCTTCGGTCCATCAAGTGCTCTCTTTGGTCTTATTTCTTAATTCTTGGTTGTTTCCCTGATACAGTTAAGGTTACTGGATACGAATGAAGTATTGCCATGTTCTAAAACTGGAATTTTTTAAATTGAGTGTTAAGAAGTATTTCAATCAATCGTGTATATCTCTATATATGACATATGTCCCTTTCTCTGTAGAGGTATACATGAGGAGCATATAGCTACATAGAGGGGCTACTGCCATGGTCCTGGTGGCATTATGTTGACATCATAACAATATTATCAATCAATCAATCTTACAATATTCTATTTTGAATTTTTATACCTAAACTATTTCATAACCAGCTTTTCATATTGCTGCATAATGTTCTTTTTTTTAATTTTGTAAATGTTTCTTTATTTTTTTATGGTTTATTTATTTTTGAGACAGAGAGACACAGAGGATGAGCAGGGGAGGGGCAGAGAGAGAGGGAGACTCAGAATCTGAAGCAGCTCCAGGCTCTGAGCTGTCAGCACAGAGCCAGACGCGGGGCTCAAACCCATGGACTGCGAGATCATGACTTGAGCCGAAGTCGGACGCTCAACCAACTGAGCCACCAAGGTGCCCCGATGTTTCTTTATTTTTGAAAGAAAGAGTGAAAGCAGGGGAGGGGCAGAGACAGAAGGGGACAGAGGATCCAAAGTGGGCTCTATGTTGACAGCAGACAGCCCTAGGCAGGGCTCGAACTCAGGAAGCATAAGATCATGACCTGAGTAGAAGTTGGGCGCTTAACCAACTGAGCCACCCAGGCGTCCTTGCTGCGTAATATTCTTAATTATTATTTTAATAAATGCAAAATATCCACCGAATTTATGTATGTTAATTCACTAAACCATCATCTATTACGTCCTGGATTCGTTTCCAACTTCCTGCCCATGCCGTGTTAGGTGTGCAAGGATGAATTCCTTTTCCAAAATCAGTGGCACTTTAAGATCAACAGTATTCTGGGGCACCTGGGTGTCTCGGTTAAGCTTCCGACTACAGCTCAGGTCATGATCTTGCAGTTCGTGGGTTCAAGCCCCGCATAGCCTGGAGCCTGCTTCGGATTCTGTGTCTCCCTTTCTCTCTGCCCCTCCCCAGCTCACACTTTGTCTCTCTCTCTCTCTCTCTCTCTCTCAGAAATAAACATTAAAAAGATTTTTAAAAAAGGAATACGTTTAAAAAAAAGATCAACAGTATTTAGTGGAATATTGAAACTGAAAACTATTTAGGATGGGAAAACTGTGAGAAAAGCTAATGATTTGGATTTGTGTTTTACTAAGTTATTTAATCAAATTATAATTTTTTAAAAAGGCAGCAGTATCTCTGCCACTTCGTGCTCTATTAATTGGGGGAAATGTACCGTCTACTATTGATCCACACATTCAGTATGTATATATTAGAGCCCGTACACGTGCCAGTCTGCCTTGGGCGTTGGTTGTACATCAGTGAATCAAATAGACCAAACCTCTGCTAACATTCTGATCATGTTAAGTCCAACAGTGAACAAAATAAAGAGGAAGAGGGAGAGGGAGAGAGAGAGAGAGAGAGGGAGAGAATCCCAAGCAGGCTCCATGTCCAGCAGAGCCTGACATGGGGCTCGATCTCACGGCCATGAAATCAAGATCTGAGCTAAATCAAGAGTCTGCTGCTGTTGAACCCACTGAGCGAGCCACCCAGGCGCCCCTGGAGGGTTTTGAACTGGTTTGTTTCAAGGCTCACCCTGGCTGCCGCATTGGAGACAGAAGGGCCCCAGCTGGGAGCCCAGTTAGGAGGCCTTTTCCCCACTGGGATCCCTGAGAACACAGGGCCGTAGCGAGGGACGCAGACTACAGACAGAGACGCCCGTTTTCCCAGTGGATTGGCTCCGGGGTGTGTGAGACAGAAAAGGGCCAAAGGTGACCCCAAAGTTTCGGGTTTGAGCAGCTAGAAGGATGGAGTTGCTGTCGGCTGGCGTGGAAACGGGGACGGGACAGGTGAGGAGTGTCATTAATCAGAAACCTGGTTCCGAATGCGTTAAGCCTGACGTGCCTACTCGACACCCAGAAAGAGCCAAGCGGACAGGTCTTTGTGAGAGCTCGGCGCTCAGGGGCGGGGTTGGGTTTGGAGCCAGGAGTGTGGGAGGAGGCGGCAGGGAGGAGCTCAGAGCTGCGGCCGGAGCCCCGCTGGCCATGCTGGCACCTGCCTGGGTCCGGGGGCTGGGGTTGGAGCCTGTGAACCCGCGTGCGAGGAGGCGGAGGAGTGCGCACTGCCCCGGTCAGACGTGCGGAAGACGAGGGAACGTCCAGCAAAGGGGGTGCAAACCAAGCGAATGCCGCTTCTGGAAGCCCAGGGAGGACAGTGTTTCAGAAGGGAGGGGCGGCCAGCCCTTGTAAATGCTGCCTGATGGGATGAATGGGCTGACGCCCGGGAACTGACCGTTGAACTTGGCAATGGGAGGTCCCTAGTGCCCTCGGGAAGAGCGGTGGGGGGAGCCTGACGGCCGTGGTTCATGGGGAATGGGAGGCAAGGAGCCAGAGTGTAGTTACAGCTTCTAG
Organism: Crocuta crocuta; assembly: GCF_008692635.1. Lineage (NCBI taxonomy): Eukaryota > Metazoa > Chordata > Mammalia > Carnivora > Hyaenidae > Crocuta > Crocuta crocuta. Next base: position 5,994,244 of record NW_027551571.1, on the reverse strand, counting down.
GAAAGTTCTTTTTCCAGCGCAGGGGTAGTGGGTGGGCTGGTCCCAGGACGGGCTAGAGAAACCAAGTGTTTGCGGTTAAATGCGCTCGTGAAATTCAAGGGCACCCTTAAGGAGGAAATTTTGATGCCGTCCAATGAAATAAATTCAGCACCTTTGCTACCAGATTATAGTTAAGACTTTGTTCGCCCTGCCTGATAAATCTGGGTCGCTCTGGATCTAGGCAAGTTTGTTTGCTGGGAACTTTATCATTGCTGCAAATGTAGCAACACCTTTTGGTAAGAAGGTCTAGGCCAATAACGTCTTCTAGTGAGGCTGAATGAATCCAGCTCCCGCCATTGTGGCAGAGGCTCCGTTTTGATCTAGCGAAGGAAGGCCGGGACAGTTCTTGTCCGTTACCACCCGCCAGGACGTCAGAGTGACCCTGCTTCACAGCGGCTCGGGGGTGTGACGGTGAAAACAAGCGATCAAAATGGTTTGATGGCTGGAAAGCAGTCAGTCTGACTCTTGCTTTTGGCTCAGGTCATGATCCCAGGGTCATGGGGATTGAGCCCCATGGCGGGCTGGGTGTGGAGCCTGCTTAAGGTTCTCTCTCTGTTTCTCTCTCTCTCCCTCTGCTCCTCTGCCCCCCAAAAATCCCCCAAAAGTGATGGGTAGTATGAAAGACTTTTGGCAAAAAAGCCACTATTTTGAAGACAATTACCCTCTGTCTGCTTTTAGAGCTAACCTGTAGCAAAGAACACAGGTTTTTTTTGGCAGCAGCCTTATATAGTTTTTAATTAATTAATTAATAATTTATTGTCAAGTTGGCTGACATGCAGTGTGTACACTGTGCTCTTGGCTTCAGGAGTAGGTTCCCATGATTCATCGCTTACATACAAACCCCGTGTTTGTCCCAACAAGTGCCCTCCTCCGTGCCCATCCCCCCTCTCCCCTGCCCCCCCATCAGCTGTCAGCTTGTTCTCTGTATTTAAGAGTCCCTTATGGTTTGCCTCCCTCTCTGTTTGAAACTATTTCCCCCCCTCCCCTTCCCCCACCATCTTCTGTTAAGCTTCCCAAGTTCCACATTATGAGTGAAAATACATGGTGTCTGTCCTTCTCTGCCTGACTTATTTCACTTAGCGTAACAGCCTCCAGTCCCATCCACGTTGCTGCAAATGGCCAGATTTCATTCCTTCTCGTTGCCGAGTAGTATTCCATTGTGTAGATAAGACGCATCTTCTTTATCCATTCATCCGTGGATGGACTAATTTTTTTTAATGTTTATTTATTTTTGAGAGACAGTGCAGGTGGGGGACGGGCAGAGGGCGAGGGGGACAGAAGTTCTGAAGCGGGCTCTGCGCTGACGGTGGAGAGCCCAATGTGGGGCTCGAACTCACGAACCATGAGATCATGACCTGAGCCAAAGTGGGGCATTTAACCAACTGAGACAAGAACATGAATTTAAGTGGTAGTAAGTGGCATTTGATCAATCTAGGATTAATTGAAGAGTAAAACATAGTGTCGACCCCAAAATGTCGTGACTGTGTCGTGGAGGGCTGTGTAAATGCACAAGTGTCACTCAGCACGGAAGCCGTGCAACGGGGGCGTGGAGGGGTGTTACACACAAGGAGCCACGTAGTCCCATCTGAGGCAGGGGCCTTCCCAGCGGACCTGAGGCCTAAGTTGGTTCTAAAGGATCCGTCGAGTTTTCCAGCAGTGGGAAAAGGATGGAACGTTCCATCCAGAGGGAACGGGTGTAGAAAAACCCGGAGGGATGAGGGTGCAAACCACATCGCTTTGGGTCATGATTTCATGACCTTCTAGGCTAAGGGCTGGAACTTCAGCCTGTAGGCAGTGGGGAGCTGGTGGAAGTTTCCTGTCGTTTACTGTATTGAAATGTTGATTTAAAAACCAGAAGAGGTAATATACACGCACAAGAGAAAAAATGTAGAAGGTGCCCCAAAAAGAAGGTTTCCCTTCCGCTGTCCCCACCTCCCCCCCCTTCCCTAGAGATACCACTGTCTTTCTGGAGCCTCCCTGCCAGCCTCCCTTTACAAAGGCCCCAGGTGGCGGGAGGGAGGGGAAGGGAGGAGAGGAGACTGCAGGAAGCGGGGCGCTCAGGTAGGAGGGGACGGTGCTGCTCCAGGTCAGAGGCGGTGACACGTGGCTGTGACTCGAAAAGGAAGGGGAGGTTCTAGAAAGGCTCCAATGCTTCTTGCCGGTGTAGTTGAGTCCATGATGATGCTCAGTGTTGTGCAAGTTTGGTTTGGGGGGTGAGGCAGGCAGGTTCCCTTGGGCTGCAGACATTCACAAGCACTGCAGACAGCCCTGTGGACGCTGGGCGCGCGGTGCCGGGCGCTGTGGTTGGAGGAGAGGAATGCTGAGCCCGGGGGCATCACGCACTGAAG
>NW_027551571.1:5983666-5991852 GCF_008692635.1 Crocuta crocuta | reverse complement strand
AGGCCTCCGCAATTGCCACTGTGTCCTGGTGTAGAGGTGAAGAAATGCACTGGGCAGGGCGTCCTCCAGGGGTGCATGACCCCAGGGTGACTTTCTGGGACAGGAGATTGAGACTTAGGGGCGGGGACAAGCCCTACCTGTGCTCAGGTGAGGGGGGCCAGCCGTGGCTGGGGCAGGACGGGGTGCTCGCGTCCCTCCAGTGCCAGGAGCCGGCGACCAGCAAGGAAGGCAGCTCCCAGCCCGAGGCCACCAGGTCAGGTTGCGTGTCCACCCATGTCTGGGACCCAGGAGTCTCTTTAGAGTTTGAGGATCAGAGCGCTAGCCCTGGAGGGGCCTGAGGGACCTGAGGGCCACCTCCCGTTTAAGGCGGAGGCCTCAGCAGGAGGGCGGACACACCCGGTGGATGGGGAGGACCCCACGGTAGGGCACCAGGCCCGCTGTGGTCCCTCCCTGAGTCCAGCCAAGTCCTCGGTGTTTATAGTTATGTGAAAATGTATGTGACTGTGATTTATAAGGTGATAAAATGCTATATAAACGCAATTTATTGTCATTTCCCTCCAATCCTGCCCCTTTTAGCTTGGAGGGGGGGGGGCGGCCTGGCCTTCTTTCTCTTTGGAAACAGTCCTGAAGGCGTGGCCTCGTGGAGGGAGGGAGGGGCTCCAGGATTGGTGGTCTCAGAGTCAGAGCCTTTTTTTGAAAAAGTCTGGTTGTCAATTAACAACTCGGAACAGGACCCACGGTGGGGGTGGGCCCCCCCCCCCCCCGCAGCGTTTGCGGCCTGGGAAGCAGCGGAGTGGGGACAGGCGCGCCCTCTGGCAGTGATGGGAGGGCTGAGACCGAGGGCAAAACGCTGGAAATGACTGAGGGGGGGTCGGGGAGGTGGAGGTACCGCGAATCCCCTTACTCTGTCGTCTACACTGCATGTGTCCAAATATCCATACTGAAACGCAAAAAACCCAATCAACCAAACAAACCTGAGCTTCAAAGAAGGAGAATTCTTCAGTAATAAAGAAGGGGGAAGTCTACCCTTGCTGTGGAATATTACCCAGCAGGAAGAGGGAGTAAACTATTGGGGCACCTGGCTGGCTCAGTCCAGAAGAGCAAGCGATTCTTGACCCCAGGGTCATGAGTTCATGACCCCAGGGTCCGACATTCGGTGTAGAGTTCACCTAAAAAAATTGTTTTTTTGTTTTTTGTTTTTTAAAAAAGGGAGTGAGTTATTGACACACACAAGATGGATGCATCTCAGATTCACTATACTGAATGGAGCCAGAAAGAGGGTGCACGCTCTGTGATTCCGTGGGTCTTGGCTTCCACAGAGTGTACACGAATCTGCAGTGATGGGAGGCAGGTGGATGGTTGCCCGGAGACGGGAGGTCAGTGCAGGGGAGGAGGGGCCACAGAGGGCCTGACCGTGATGACCATCTATAGACATGTGTCGTGCCCACCAAGCTGGATTCTTTGAGCATCTGTGGCTTGTTTTGTGTCAATTATCCGCATCGTTGGTATGTGTATGTATATGTACATATAAAGCTGTTACACGTGAAGGGCTGATGGGGAGGACTCTCGAAACAAAAGAAGCAGAATATATATATTTTGGTAAATAAAAGATGAAGTGAATTTTCTAAAAATTAACCACTGATACTTCACCTTTCTCAAAAACCCTTAGTTGTAAGAGTCAGAGGAAACCGTAAAAGATCATCGTATTCACCCCTCCCTCCTCTTTTCTGCTTCTCCGGCAGCTCTGGCTGCTTCAAAGGCTCCGTAAGATCTCGGGTGATGACACATCCCCCGCCCGCCCTTACACACTCACGCGCTCCCCCGAGCTCAGCCCGGTTCCCACGGCCCCCCCAGGGTCCCGGGTGTGTCTGGCCCAGGGGTGGCAGGCGGCCAGCTGGCAGGCTTTGAGAACTTGTGTCTGCACTAGGTCAGGAGCGGCCGGCAGGGGCCGCTGTGTCTTTGCTTTTCATCCAAGTCCCCGGCCGCTTCAACAAAGCTGCGTTTCTGGAAGGGCATCTAACACATTCCGCATCTGAGACAGTCAAGTTAAAAGCTGGCCAGGAAAGGACCCTGCGTTCAAAACGCAGGCACAGGAAGACGCATCAGCACACGTTGAGCAGATGGAACAGAGTCGAGCCATCAGGGAAATTACAAAAGCAAGAGTATGACCTTCCTTCCGACCCCCGCTGTAGGTGTGGGGCTCACGGAGGGCGGGCTGGTGGCCAGCAGCATGTCCTCGTCAGGGGTAGGGAAGGCAGCGGCGAAGTGGAGACAGGCTGATCACGCGAAGGTTTGACCCTCGGTCGCCCTCCTGATGGGAGAAACTGCATTCGTCACAGCCCACAACACAGTCTGGGGGTCAAGGGAAAGGCCAAAGCCGGAGACAACAGAAGCTGGTTCCCACAGAAACTGACAAGAGAGAACAGGATGACATCATAAAAAGCAGCCCAAGGATGGTTGGCGTCCCGGGCATGCAAGGGGGCCCGGTGACCGGAGGCTGAAGGGAGGCTGGCTGGTATCGCTATAAGCGAGAACTTCCGTATGTGCCCACGGGAATCGGAAGCGGGGCCTGGAAGAGATCTCTGCGCACCCAGGTTCACAAGAGCGTTATTCACAGCAGCCGAAAGGTGCAAGCAACCCGACGGACGATCGCAGCGACAAAACACGGCGCGTGCCACTGCAGGGTATTATTCAGCCTTGGAAAGGAAGGAAATCGTGGCACGTGCTACAGCGCGGCTGAAACGCAAAGACACGTCAACCGAAATAAGCAAGATGGGAAAGGACAAATACTGTGCGATTCCACTTAGATGAAGGGTCCGCTCAGATTCATGGACAATAGAAGGGGTGGCTTCCCAGGGCTTGGGGTGTGGGGGGGCGCACGGGGGCGGGGAGTCGTTTAACGGGGACCGAGTTTCTGTTGTGCAGGATGGACAGAGCTCTCAGAGACTGCTTGCACAACAGTCTGAAGGTACTTAATGCTGAAGCGTACACCTAAAAATGGTTAAGATGGTAAATGTTAGGCTACGTGTATTTTATCGCAATAAAACTTTATTTTTTAAAACTAAAAAGAGCATTCGGACAGTCTGAGCTGCTCAGAAGGGATGGGGGGGTTCAGGAGGCAGTGGAGGGAAGTGCGTGTGTGTGAGTGCGTGTGTCACTTCCCGTCCTCTGTCTTTGCTCCACCCCCCAGAGGCAAAAATAAGTGTTCAGAGAAATGGGCCACGACATTGGCTCTGCGGTAGGAAGATCTCCCGTCGCCGGCTGCCGCGGCGGGCTCCCCGGGGTCCCCTGCACGGGGGCCGTGCACCTTGACCATGTGGCCACCTGCAGACGGTGCTGGGCAGGCAGAACGGCCGTCTCCGGACAGCGCAGCGTAGGAGGGACTGACCCCGTGTGCGCTTCCTTCCACCTCCCACCGCGAACGTTTCCCAAGAAACTTGTCAGAACTCATTTCTCAGGGAACAACGTGTTCCGGAGCCTCTCTCCTTACGCCTTGAAGACCAAGACATTCCCTGGGCTAACTCATCATGCGCCCCGGTCACCTTCCAGCGGGGCTTTGTCAGGCGTTACTCTAGACTGGACGCTGGTTCAGATACTTACTGGTCATCTCGAGGGTGGGTGTTACGCTGAGGATGAGCTGGTGGATCATCTCTCATCTCACAGCAGCCCTGGCGGGTAAGTCCCCATTATGCAGATGGGTACACTGAGGCCCAAAAAGCCTCACAGTCCACCCAAAGGCATATCATTATTCAATGGCAGAACGGGGGCTTGACTCCTTTTCTGTATTATGCTGTTTTTACTCTACTGTGCCGACTGCTGTGCAGATTTTAAACTCAACGTTATAGCAACCCAGTAACTTGACATACAACTTAATTTGGTAATTACTTTGCGTTTATTGTGTGCCCAGCTTGGAGAGCTGTAACCTTGGGAGAGGTGATACTCTTGCTGGGGAGGGCTAATTGGTTGATCACTAGAGGGCAGTGTCGTATACAGCATGGGTCCGATGATGATAGAAATGGTAATAGCTGACACTGAGAACTTACTAAGTGCCAGGCACTTTGGAATTACCTTAAACTATCTCACAGAAAGCTTGCTTTTCACATGGAAAACCAGGGGTGCCCGGGTGGCTCAGTCGGTTAAGCATCTGGCCCTTGATTTTGGCTCAGATCATGATCTCACAGGTCGTGAGTTTGAGCCCTACGTCAGGTTCTCTGCTGTTAGTGCAGAGCCCACTTCGGATCCTCTGTCCCTCTCTCTCTCTTTCTCTCTGTTCCTCCCTTGCTTCTGCTCGCTCTCTCACTAAATAAATAAATAAATAAATAAATAAATAAAATAATCAACTATGCAAAAGGCCCAGTGAAACCAGAAGAAATAATAGTCAGAAGGGGCACCTGGCTGCCTCAGTTGGTAGAGAGGGTAACTCTTGATCTCGGGGTTGTAAGTTCGAGCCCCACATTGGGTGTTGAGATTACTTAAAAATAAAATTGGGGCACCTGGGTGGCTTGGTCGGTTAAGCGTCCGACTTTCGCTTGGGTCATGATCTCGCGGTTCGTGGGTTCGAGCCCCGCATCGGGCTCTGTGCTGACTGCCAGCTCGGAGCCTGGAGCCTGTTTCAGTCTGTGACTCCCTCTCTCTCTGAGCCTCCCCTGCTCACGCTGTCTCTCTCTCTCTCTCTCCTAGAAATAAATAAAAATATTAAACAAAATAAATAAATAAAATAAAATTAATTGTTTTCATTTTATTTATTTGAGAGAAAAGAGAGGGCGTTTGTATGAGCACAAGAGAAGGGCAGAGGGAAAGAAAGAATATTAACCAGGCTCCACGCTTAGCACGGAGCCCAGTGTGGGGCTTAATTTCAGGACTCTGAGTTGATGACTTGAACCAAAATCAAGAGTCGAAGGGATGTGCAACCAACTGAGCCACCCAGGTGCCCCCATAATAAAATCTTTAAAAAGAAGTGTCAACAAAAATAGATCAATGAAGACTTCAGGTATTTGGATCACCAGGCACAGATTATAATCAATTTATGTTTATTCTGTTTAAAGAAAATACCTGCAAAGGATAAGGGCCTAGAGAAAGTGACCGAGTATATTTGAGAAAGAACCAAACAGAACTTGCAGAAATGGAGGCTGGAATAAACAAAGTTAAAGGTCCCGAGGTCTGGGTTAGCAGATTAGACAGACACAAAGAGAAGCTCGGCGAGCTGGAAGACAGAGCTGGAGAAAAGACCCAGAGCATAGCAGCCAGATGAGGGTCTGATCAAGGATGCTGCAGAAAAAACCACAGCAGATGTTATGCTGTAGAACAATAGAAACTTTCCTTTTCAATAAGGGAGCAAGACAAAGATGCCTATTATCATCACCTCTTTTCATGTAATGTCAGAAGTACGGAAAGGTTAGGGGGAAATCAAATGGCCATTATGTCCAGAGAATGGGAATGGGAACAAAAGCAATACAAAAAGAATCTGTAAATAGATTATTAAAATTAATATGTGAATTGGCAAGATCGCTGACCCCCCTCCCCCCACCGGTATGTAAATTTCTGTTACATTTCTGCAACAACAAGAGAGACAAAATAAAATTTTATTTAAAGGAGATGACGTAGGGGAGTCTGCGTGGCTCAGTTGGTTGAGCGTCTGACTTCAGCTCGGGTCATGATCTCACGGTTTGATTCGTGAGTTCGAACTCTGTTGGGCTCTGTGCTGACAGCTCAGAGCCGGGGAGCCTGCTTTGGATTCTGTGTCTCCCTCTCTCTCTTCTCCTCCCCTGCTCTCTCTCTCTCTCTCTCAAAATTAACAAACATTTAAGAAAAGATGATGTTGATGGAGCAACTGGGTGGTTCAGTTGGATAAGCATCAGAATCTCGATTTCAGCTTGGGTCATGATCTTATGGTCGTGAGATCAAGCCCCACATCAGGCTCTGCGCTGATCGCAGGGCCTGCCTGAGATTCTCTCCCTCTGCCCCTCCCCTCTTGCCTGCAGTCGTGGTCTTTCCCTCAAAAAAGAATTATTTAAATAAATTTAAAAAGAAAAAAGATGACATTGATCATAGCATTGCTGTTGACTGTGAATGGAGAAGATATCAGTTCCCTCCAAATGATCTATCATTTAATATAAACCCAACAAAATCCCCAAGATGTTTTCTTCCCATGGAGTATGACAAGTTGTTCTCAACACATATAAAGGCAAATGCAAAGAACCACGAGTAGTCAAGACTCTATTTTTTATTATTTATAAAATTTTTTTTAATGTTTTACTTATTTCTGAGAGAGAGAGAGACAGAGTGAGCAGGGGAGGGTCAGAGAGAGAGGGAGACACAGAATCCAAAGCAGGCTCCAGGCTCTGAGCTGTCAGCACAGAGCCCGACGCGGGGCTCGAACCCACAAACTGTGAGATCATGACCTGAGCCGAAGTCGGACGCTTAACCGACTGAGCCACCCAGGCGCCCATCAAGACTCTTTTTCAAACAAGGTGGCAGGACTCGCTTTAGCAGGGGTTAAGGCTCATTCTAAAGCTGTGGCTGTAGGGACAGGGCAGTGCAGCCACGGGGCGAGGCATCGACTGCCGGGAAAGCCCACAGACAGATGTGTGCTGCGTCTACGCACCCTTGTTCCGGGACCGAGAAAGCTTGGCCGAGCAGAGAGGAAGGTGGACGGTGACCCTTGGAGGTGGGAGACAGGGGTGCGGCCAGGGGGCAGGGAGTTGCTTTGTGCGAGCTTTGCCAAGTCACCCCCGCCCCAGCCCCGGCCTTCCCACCTGTGAAATGAGCAGATGGAGCTAGAAAGCAGGAGGGAAACTTCCCGGCGCTGGCCTGTCTCGTCCTGGGTTGAACGTGGTGGCCGTCGTCTGCCGGCAGGAGGCCAGAGCCTTGGGCAGGATGCGCCGTGGACAACCTTCTGATGCTTCTTCCTTTTGTCGCTCTCAAGGTGCCCTCAAGGCCGAGCGCTGACGACCCCCCGGGGAGCAGCAGCGTCTCCGGGTAAGTGCCAGGCTGGGGCCAGCACGCTGCCTCTGCCAGAAGCCACTCCTTGTTTGTTTGTTTGTTTGTTAATGTTTATGTATTTATTTTGAGAGACAGAGAGGGAGGGAGGGAGAGAGAGAATCCCAAGCAGGCTCCACATGCCATCACAGAGCCCGATGCGGGTCTCGATCCCAGGACCTGAGAGATCACGACCTGACGCTTAAGAGTCCGACGCTTAACCGAGGGGCCCCCTGGTGCCCGGAAGCCACGGCTCCTGTGTGGCCTCCAGCTGCCCCCAGAGCCTCTGTGTCTCACAGGCCACCGTCCGGATGCAGCCCGGTCTTTAAAGGGAAGGCCCGGCCACGGGAGTGTGCAGAAGTCCTGCGGCCTCGCGGCCGCGCTGGTCTCCCCCCGAGAGAGGCCAGCCTGACCCCCGTCGCTCGTTCTCTCTGGAACTGTGTGCGGTGGCGCATCTGTGGAGGAGACGCGGGCCTTAGCCTTCGGGAGCCTGTAGCCCAGAGGGATGGCAGATGGGTCCCCTGTCGTGCCATCACAGTTTTATCAGGAAAGGGCTTTTCAAACACCTGTGGGGGCGCCTGGGGGGCTCAGTCATGACTTTGGCTCAGGGCATGCTCTCGCGGTTCGNTCTGGCCCCCTGGCCCATTCCCCTCCCCACCCCCGCCCCCCTCCTGGCTTCCTCACCTCCAGTGGGAAGAGCGTGATCCGCCCTGCCCCTGGCACGCGGGTGACTGTGGCATTCAGGACCAGGGGCGTGAACAGGCGTAAAACTTCGGGCTTAACAGTGGTTTTTATTACTGATTCCAAATCCACTTCCCTCCGTGACCCCGTCCGTCCCGAGGCGCCAGGGCGGGCCAGTGAGTAAGGGGACTTGCGGCGAGGGGGGCAAGGGAGGCTGAGGGGCGTCCTGGAGTGTGGCCCCTTCACTCAAAACGAAGAAGGAAGAGCGAACTCATTCTTGGGGGAATTAACCCTTCTGAATCCCTCAGGTTGGTGGCGACTGGAGAAAGTCACGCGAATTCGCTTTCAAATCCCTGGAACTACTCCGCCGGGACTGAGCCGTGGGCCGTTCATTCCTCAGGGCCCACAGGCAGGCATGTCCCCAGGTCCCCAGGACGGAGCCCCTCAGGGAGCGAGCAGCAGGTCTCCTGTCCCACATCTGCTGTGGCTCCCGGTGTCCCTGGGCCCCCCCCCATGCAGCCCCCACC
>NW_027551571.1:5965233-5983527 GCF_008692635.1 Crocuta crocuta | reverse complement strand
TGTCAGAACCCGCCAGAGCGGCATTTTGGGGAGAAATATCCTAACATCTGCAGTTTGCTTTGAAATACCTCCCGGAATCACATGAAGCAGATGTGTGAGAAAGTAAATACGGCGAAAGAAAAAAAAAAGTATTTACTTAATCACTGAATCTACAGTTTCAACCTTTCTGTACCCTTGGAAGTCTTTGCAATAAAATGTTGATGAGAATAATCCTTCAAAGCCCAGTTGAGATATCTCCCCCCCCAAACTCCCTCCCCTCGGTGCTCATCAAGCTGGCGTCTCTCCCTCCTCTGTGGGCACCCAGCCTCCACGCCCGGGACCTGGAAAGTCGCAGCCACACAGGACAGCCCGGCTCACGCCCTCGCGCAGCCTCGGGAAGGCAGGACTCACCCCTGGCCCCTCACAGCACCCGGCACGTAGCAGGCGTCTCCCAGCCGCTTACTGAAAGGAGCGTTTGGTGTGAACCTGGGCCTCATGGGCCTTGACCAAAACTGAAAACCTTTGACCCCGGAGCCCTGATCACCCTTGACGACATCTGCGTCCCTCTCCTGAGGGACAAGGGCAGCGAGACGTGGATGCAGTAGGGCTGAGCTGGTCAGGCTGGCTTTGAGGACAGGGCCGGCCTGACCTGAGGTCTCTGGGGACTGGGCCACAGAAGCTGGGGCCCCGGGAGGGGAGGCCTGGCGATTCTGGTGGCTTCTGTCTGCACCAGCCGCTGAAGGTCACCCAGGCCAGCCCCCTGCGTTCGCAGGTGCGGAAACAGGCCGGGAAGTGGGGAGGCGCCCCAGCTGTCTGACGGGCCGGGTGGGCTCGATCTCTGGCACCGCAGTAAGGTCGCTGTCCCACACGTGCAGCGGGTGACTCTGGGCTGCAGACCTCACACCCCCTCCAGGCTGCATACAGCCTGCCGCTGCACCACCTCCCTGCTGTCCAAGGTTCTCGGAGAGGGGGGCGCAGTGCGGGGCAACATGACCAGGGAGCAGCAGGAAAGAAAGGTGAAGTTTGGGGTACAGGGCACCCCCCCAAAGCTCCCTACAAAGTCCAGAAAGTCAGAAAGGGGTGGACCATCCGGTGCAGGCTGGTGGGAAGCACTTTCTGGAGCCCAGGTAGCAGGAACAGGGGTCCGATGGTGGTCCCCTCCCCGTGCCCGGTCCTGTCCTAATGCAGCAGCTTGGGTGTGGCCCCCGAGGGCGCAGGCCCAGTGCGTCAGTCAGGCAGTGGGTACCTGCCGTCACGCTTGCTAGGCGCTGTGCAGCGTGCAAGATCCAGTGTCACAGGTCACCCGTGCATGGACTTATGTATGCCCTAGAATGAACTTGGAACCAGCTCCATTTTAGAAGAAAAAAACCCTGATGCTCAGAGGTGCAAAGGCCTTGTCCAGGGTCCCAGAGCTAGTAAGTGGCAGAGCTGGGATTTGAACCCCAGTCTTTTTCCACCCTGAGGGCCTGGACACTTAAACTCCCCAGGTGCTGGTGGTAAGGAAGGTCTTGGCAGATGATGTCACAGGCAGCGAAGCCAGAGAAACAGGCAGAGGCCAGCTCGCATAAGAGATGAAGACGGCATCCCACGCCCAAAGGGTTTCAGTTTCGGTTTGGGGATGGATGAGGAGTCCATGAAGGGGCCATTGTAGAGATGGCGAGTTTGAAAGGTGACGCTCTCTCTCCTGACACCCCTGTCCGTGTCTCCGGCCCGCAGAGCCCCAGACAGCAGCCACAGGATGCCAGACAGGCAGTCGGACATCTCTGCCATCTCGTATGACTACTCGGAGGAGCAGCTGATGGCCAGCATTGAGCGGGAATACTGTCGCTGAGGCCACCACAGCAGCCTTGCAGGCGGTCCGGCCCCAGCCCGTCTACACTGCTCCTCGGCCACTGGCCCCATCTGACCGGACCCGGGTCACACATCACCTCCCACCGCCCAGGCTCTGGCTGCAGCTGAGCCCCCTCTAGCACGAAGTTACTCCCGTCTCTTTCAAAACACCCGGCTTCCAGCAAGCTGGCTCCAGGGCTCAGCTGGGCGGACCCAAGCCTGGAGGAAGGCGCAGGGGCTGGCCCACAGGTGCGGGGCTGGGGGTCTCCCTGAGGCTCCTCTCGGTCCCTGGGGAGGGCTTGTCTACAAGGTCCTGGCCTTTTCCGATGGCCCTCTCTGCCTGGGCTGGGGACAGCTGATCAGCTCACCACGGCTCCGACCGCTGCCTTCTATGGGCCAGGGTGGGGCCTAGAGTCTGCATTTCTAACCAGCTCCAGGGGAGACCCTGGCTCCNCTCACTTGCAGCCACTTTCACCCTGTGAGCCTCAGTTTCCCCCTCCAGAAAGTGAGTCTTGGAGGCTCTTCCAGGCATTCTGGCCCCGACAGTCTGGAGTTAGATGATGCCGGGCTTCCGTGNCCCCCCCAGAAGCACCTGCAGGGCTTGAGGGCCGCCCGCTCTCAGCACACCAGGGCCTGACGGGACTGTTCTACTCCCTTCCCACCGCCTGGGAGGCCAGAGAGCCTGTGAGTGCTCCCATCTGACCAGCGAGCAAGCTGATTGGCCAAGGATGCCTGTGAGCCGCGGCAGGGCCAGGGCACCCCGGACTGACCTTCTGGAAGGGGGCCCAGGCGTGGGTGGTCGTGGAAGGCTCTGGGTGGCATGCTTCGGAGGCCAGGTGGCAGGTCCCTCCGGAGCAGCTGGGAAGGCGTCGGAACAAAGGGGCGTGTGGGGGCGGCGCCAGCTTTTGCCGAAGCCAGAATAGGTCTCAGCCGGTTGCATTTTACCAGCCACACAGCAGCCTCCCTGGCAAGATGCAAGAGCATCTCGGGAGCTGATGAAGGACCCCCTGGCACTGTCCCCAGACCCACAGGCCTGCTGCCGTCACTGGCTGCCGGGTGTTGGCATGAACTTTTATTACTTGACAAGAGAGACTTTGATGGGGTGTTCCGTGGCTGGGAGCCAGAGGCCAGCCGGCGGAACCTTCCAGCAGCTGCCCTCACACATCGACTCCGAACCTTGCCCGAGTGGCAGTGGCGCCCCATCCAAGCCCAAATCATTTCTTTGGATCAAAGATGAGAGCCATTACGATTCGAATCATACAAAATACTTCTTCTAAAAGAAGTTAGGATGTTATTTCTCACCCCCAGACAGACTAGGCCTTGAATTTAACGACGTAAAGTGTTTACAATTTTACACTGTTATTTTGTTAAAATGGAAAAGATTCAGGCCGTTTCCGAGAGAAGGACGCTACACCCCTGCCTTGTCTGGTGGAAACCTCCCACAACCCTGAAGGAGATGAAAGTGTGAAGAAAATAAAATTCCTTACATGGTTACTGCAGTCTGTGTGGAAGTCAAGGTGAATGCATGTAATCAAAGCAAAGCAGTCGTTCTTAGGTCTTTTTTTTTTTTTAATATCCTGAATACAGAAAAGTGTCTTTTTTTTTAATATTTAAATATCTATTTATTTATTTTTTATTTTTTATTTTTTTACAAATAGTTTATTGTCAAATTAGTTTCCACATAACACTCAGTGCTCATCCCCACAAAAATATCTATTTTTGAGACAGAGAGAGACAGAGCACAAGTGGCGGAGGGTCAGAGAGAGAGGGAGACACAGAATCCGCAGCAGCTCCAGGCTCTGAGCTGTCAGCACAGAGCCCGACGCAGGGCTCGAACCCACGAACCGTGAGATCATGACCTGAGCCGAAGTCTGATGCTTACCTGACTGAGCCCCCCAGGCGCCCCCGATGGTCCAGAGTCTTAGAGCCACTTCACCCTGGGCTGCCTTTCGTGGGCTGTGGCCCGCTGGAGGTCCTCCTCAATGCTGCCCGGGGCCACGGGAGCGAGCCCCTGCCACTGTGGGCCTGGCCCCTCCGCTCGGTGGCGGGTCCGTGCGTGAGCCGGGTCTGGTCTCTGTCCGGGAGGACGTGCTGTGTGTGGGGCCGGGACACCCATAAACACGCATTCACTCTGGAGAAGGTAAAGTCGACGCCCCACCGAAGGGCTAGTCCGTGTGGGTGGACGTTCTGTTCTGGCGATAATTAGGCAGAAGAAAGGCCTTCTCGGGTGTCAGGAGGCTAAACCACCTCTGAGGCTCTGAAGGTCGGTGCCCTCCTCCAGGAAGGAGACGGCACGGAATCAGAGCTTTGGTGTGGGGACATCTGGACCCCCTGGGGAGAGATCCGACCATGACAAGTGGGCAGGACTCTTGTTTTCTGACGTGCTGAGATCTTCAGTTTCCAGGGCTGGAGAGGAGAAGCTGCTTTCTCTGTGGGGTGTGGATGCCGGGAAGGAAAGGTGACACTTAGTGTAAGGCCCACTGGACACCCCGTGGAGCGGGTGCCTGGGGGTGCGGGTACCCAGGAGGCTGAAGGAGCGCGTGGCTTCGTGTGGCGCCAAGCAGGGGCACGGGGCTGCCCTTCCCAGTGTCGGGGGCCTGTGGCCTGCTGGCAACAGCGACACCGCTTGGCAACAAGAACCGCTGCGGCAGCGTCGCTCCTGACGTGGGCTGGCTAAGCCCCAAGAGGGCCACGGTGCAGGCGAAGCGGAGAAAGTGCAGAGGGCAGCGCTCAGTTTCCTACCACTCTGGCAGGAGAGAATCTGAGTGGCAAATACAAATAATACAATCTTAGTAGTAGCACCTTACGTGAGCGAAGCACGGGTCACAGAAGCAGTGTGTGAGTGTGTGCGTGTGAGTGTGAGTGTGCAATTTGTACAAGTACTTGAAGAGGGCGCGCTCCCCACCAGGGTCTGTGCGAGGCGGGCCCAGGAGCACAAGACACAGATGTGACAGGAGAGGGCGAGCAGGTCCAGGGGCCGCTGTGGTCTGCACCCTGCCGGCCACACGGCTCATGCGACCTTGGAAAACGTGGGGTTGGAAGTAGCCAGGCTCCCTGGGGAGGCCCGGGCTCTGGTCTTGGCCTCACTTTCCAGTGATCTAGGGATCGCAGCTTCCTCACTTTTGCAGCGGGCAGAGGCCGTCTGTCCATCCTGCCGCCCACGGTTACCGGGAAGCCTGAACGACAAACGGCTGGCTGGGAGCCCTGTCACTGCAAAGCCCATTTAGGTAAGAAGTGGGGGCCTGGTCGTGAGGAGGGGGACCCTCGGCGTAGGTGGAGGAGCCGGTCTGTGCTCCGCAGGAGGCCAGCTGGGGTCTGGGGTCTGGTCTACCAAGCGGGCACAGCTTTCTCGGGGACGCTCCGGCGGCTACACGAGGCCCCGTGACCTCGAGCCCCCCTCCATTTAGCAGAAGAATTCTGCATTTTCTGGTATCCCCGTATTATGTTTGAGAGGTGCCCCCAGCCTCGTGCTCACTGGCCTGGGGAGCCCGTGCTCAGTGGTGCCCCCTGGAGCCCAACCACAGGCTCTGGGTCTGTGAATAAGCACAGCTGCTTCAGGGTCCCGGCCATTGCCAAAGCCAACATCTCAGGGTCTTTTTGGGGAGGGCAAGGGCACGCCACCCCCTCTGTGATACTCTGGTAGTGGCATCCCACAGCGACACGGCCTGGGCACCTTGTGTCACGGCTCCCTGGATTTACACGCACAGCCATCTCCCTGGCTTTGAACATGGAGCCCGGTGGGCATGGGGCTGGCCCGGCCAATGTCCTGTCCCCCCATGACTCCCCTTTGTGCCTCCTCTGAGGAGCCTTAGCCTCAAGAGCACATCTCTATGTCGAGTCGCCCTTTGAGAAGCTGATAAAAGTGATGGTCCCCCTAGGGGCGCCTGGGGGGCTCAGTCGGTTAAGTGTCCGACTTTGGCTCAGGTCATGATCTCTCAGTCCGTGAGTTCAAGCCCTGCATCGGGCTCTGTGCTGACAGCTCAGAGCCTGGAGCCTGCTTCCCATCCTGTGTCTCCCTCTCTCTGCCCCCTACCCACTCACACACACACATAATCTCTCTCTCTCTCTCTCTCAAAAATAAATAGACATAAGATGGACCCATGCCCGTGTGTACACCGTTGTCTCCGGTTTCAGGGCATTGACGCCCCGAGGTCTGTGCACGCGAGGTCTGCTCAGGGACACCTTGGTGGGTCTCCAGGATTGTCTGTACCGTCCTGTCTTCTTCGGCGCTCTGTCCTTTGATGCCTCACCACCTTAGTGTCCCTGGACCGTCAGTGCCGTCTCAACCCAGGGACCCCTCTGGGTCCCGCCTGGTTTCCCCTCCCTCCACCGCAGCCTGGAAATTTCCTCAAGGCAGCAAACTGGGGGCAGCTGTAGTGTTCAGCCCACTGATCTCCTGTCTCTCAGTGGTGACTGTCTCTCATGGCCCAGAGGTCCAGTTCCGTGGAAACACTATCGTGCCCTCGCTCTTTCAGATGTGAGGGGGGTGTTCGGTTCTTACTATTCCTTCTTGGGCAGGAATGGGATCCGTATTTCTATTACTTTAATGTTCACGCTGCCACAGCTTGGCCCGTGGCCGTCCCTCTGAGTGGCTTCTTTGCTCTTTAGCACAGTCCCTGCCACTCTCGAAGGCAGCTGGCGATGCAAGAATACGACGTAAGCCCGTTCTGGATCTGTGGGCCCCAAACAGCTACCCTTCAAGGGGCCCTGGCTCCCCGGGGTAGGAAACAACTCAGGTTTTCTTCCACATGGGAAATAACAATGCCAGACACGGAGACAGGCGTGTGGTCTCTGGTCTTTACTTGGCCCTCATTTCATACATGAGGAAATTAAAGTTCAGAAAGGTAGGGTGTCTGCCGGCAACACGTGGCTGCATGGTTGGCCTGCCTCGGGCCACGTCAGTGCCGCCCACCAAATCCCTGCCGGCCAGGAGGCCAGGGCCTGGTGGGCGTCGCGGTGGGACGGAAGGCCGCCCTCCTCCCCGCCGCCTCTGCGCCGGGCCATCCGTCCCTCCGCACGCGCCCTTGGACGGGACGCGGGGGGAGACAGGACTGCCCACCTCCCCGCTTTTCCTATCAAGACCTCACAGCCTTTGCCTCCCAGACACCATCTATTTCTTAAAAATAATTTTTTTTAAATGTTTATTTTTGAGAGGGAGGGAGAGTACAAGTGGGAGGGGCAGAGAGAGAGGGAGGGAGGTACAGAATGTGAAGCAGGCTCCAGGCTCTGAGCTGTCAGCACAGAGCCCAATGTGGGGCTCGAACCCACGAACTGTCAGTTCATGATCTGAGCCAGAGTCAGACGCTCAACTGACAGAGCCACCCAGGCGCCCCAGAGCCCATTATTTCTTAGCACGCTCCCTTCTCTCTGCTGGCCAGCATCTCCTAACAACTCCTGGCCCAGCCTCACCCCTCCAGTCCCTCCAGCCAGAGCGATCCGACCTGAGCAAGAATCTCCCTCCCCCAACACTTAACAAACACTGAGGGAGTTCCAGAGCCTTGTAAGATGCCAGGGTTTAGGGACACAGACAAGCCACAAGGAGGGGCTGTCACCCCTGTCCTCAGGGGACGCACAGTCTATGGAAGGGGACAAACAGGTGAACGCAGGGGTGTGATTACAAGGACAGGTCCCTGAAAGAAGGCTGGGCAGTTAATTTGGCCAGGAGAGGCGGTGAGGTGTGGGCATGAAAGGGAAGTTGAGGAAAGGGGGAGAAGGGGCAAAGACCCGCAGCCTCCCCAAATCCCTCACCAGGATCCTGGGGAGTCTGGAGCGAGTGTGGCTGCTTCCCTATTTCCGCCCCAGGGGAACCCCCAGGGAACCCTCAGCGATGCTTGCCTGGCCCTCAGGGAAGACACCAGGCCGCCTCCCCACCAACCCCCGCCCACCCTGCCACTGGGGCCCTCCCACCGCACCCCTGGCACCTGCAGCCTGGGGTGTATGTCGGCATCTTTGTTCTGCTGTCCTGTCCGGGGCCTGGAAAACCTTCCCCTCACCTTTAGTTCAGATGTACCCCCCAGGAGACTTCTCCAGAAGCACATCAGCCCCTCACTGCACAGCGCTCCCTGACCCTCTACCCTTTTACCCTGTTTGCTGCTCAAAACGTTCCTCACGTGCTTTCACGTCTTACCTACGGGACTATGAGCTCTTCAGGGGCAGAAACTACAATGGGTCATCTCTGGGTTTCTGCCCCCAACACAGAGTTCATTAAATGCTGCTGGATGGTGGATAACGGATGGATGGGGAGTAGATGGATGGGTGAGGGGTGAGTGGATGGGAGGGTGGGTGGATGGGTGGATGGATGGATGGATGGAGGGGGGTAGGAGGATGTGATATGATCCCTGTCAAGGAGGAGCTTACATTTCAGCAGGCAGATTAGACTTGCAGTAAAATTCAACATGACAGATTTTAGTCTTAAAGACAGAATCTCTAGCCTTTTTTAAAAAATGCTTATTTTTGAGAGAGACAGAGCACAAGTAGGGGAGGGGCAGAGAGAGAGGGAGACACAGAACCTGAAGCAGGCTCCAGGCTCTGAGCTGTCAGCACAGAGCCGCATGTAGGGCTCAAACTCATGGACCATGAGATCATGGCCTGAGCCAAAGTTGGACACTTAACTGACTGAGCCACCCAGGGGCCCCTGGCAGAAACTCTAGTCCTAAGTCCAGAAAAGAGGGGCCCTGGGAAGGCCCCCCAGAGGTCGCCATCGGAACTGGGTGCCGAGAGCTGAGGAAGCATGAACACTCAGGGCTCCTGCTCTGGAGGACTGTCGTCTCCACTGCACACGTGCACCCCCGCCCAGCAGCACTGGGCCTGCGGCATCTTAACCACTATGCTTGTTGGCCAGAGCGTCCCGAGCTCAGCCCGACGTGCTGGGGAGCAGCAGCTGTTGGCAGGGCCAGCTCAGGACAGCCCGGGGACCCACGGACTCCTGAGTGAGAGGCTGAGGCCTTAGGGAACAAACCTCCCTCCCTCAGAGGGGGCTGTGTCTCACCCGAGTGGGGGGGTCCTGGTGCCTGGGCTTTCTCCCAAGAGGGGGCCCAGCTATTAGGAACATTCTCAAGTTCCTCATGCAAAAGTCCCTGAACAAAGGCAGGTTGGAACACGAGGCACGGTGGATGTGAGAGCCCGAAAGCAGAACCCTGGTGGCCACAGAGAGGACAGCAGGTACAAAGCCACAGACTGTCCCCTGGAAACAAAAGGCGTTCAGAGTCGGAGAGACTTTCCTAGGCGGACTGCGGAATTGCTAGGTACAAGGCCCATTATCATCTTTGATCCCCCGCCGCCAACCCCTCGCCTGCACGTGCACACACGCGCACACACGCACAGCAGCGTGGCCCACTGAATCGCATGCCAGGGTGGCCGGCTTTGGAAGGCAGTGAGTCCACAGGCCTGTGAAGACGGCGTGTGCAGTGAGAAAGGAGGCCAGGCGACGCCAAGGGTTTGCACCGGGACGCCCGAAGGACGGACTCGCTCTCTGTAAAGCCCGTGGGGTCGGCGGGGAGCAAGGCGGGTGTGGAGACGTTGCTCAAACGCACATCGTGTAGACAGCGGGAGAGGGGGTCCTGATGCTCAGGCGAGAGGTGCGGGGGGCAGAGACACACACGGGCGTCTCTACGGTGGAGACGTTATTTCCGAGTCACGAGACTGGAAGAGATCACATGGTTTTGGGAGGGAGGTGGAGAGGGGGTCAGGGAGAGGGGGCTGCGGGCGGAGGAGCAGACAGTGCAGCACGAGGGAAACGGGTGCGGCCTTGGGGGGCAGGGACCACGGGGCTGACCAGCGTGAAGACTGAGGCCCAAGCTCGGGGAGGTCTCTGCTCCTCTAGTGAGGTGTGGACGCGAGCCCGGCTGGAGTGGGTTTAAGACACAACACACCCCGAGAGCAGGAGCGAAGACCGTGGCTCTGCGATACACTCATAGATCTGGGCTGGAGGAGGGGAGGGGGAGGAGGGAGGCGCGCCCTCTCGTCCCACCTTGTCACGGGCTCCGTGGCTCTCACAGGCTCACCTGCCAGAACAAGAGCAGCATGACCGGGGGCGCGCAGACGCAGCCTCTTCGCTCATGTCCTTTGTAAAGAAGCCACCGAGGAATCCGCAGGGTGCCCTGGGTGCAGAGCAGAACCCGAGCCAACGGCAGCTTAGGCGGGGCCAACACACAATGAATTCTGTAGGTTCTTTCCCGAGAAGATGCTGGGTACCTCCTGGTGCAGCTAAATGACACAGGACACAAGTCCAGTTTTGCAAATCAAAAACGTTTTATACGATTCAAAGAAAAAAGCTACATCACACATGTTCATTTAAATAAGTCAAAGTCTGTTACATAAAACATAATTCTGAAACATTTAAAATTTTATTATTGAAACTACAAAAGGCTCAAAGTCAAAAAAGATCAAGCAAAATTGCTCAGGCAAGAAAGAGCATGGGGCGGGGGGGAGGGGGGGCCGCCACACAAGCTCCACTTCCGGCAGAGGTAACACAAGGCTCTGGTTCTCAGGACAGGATTTTCCAGATGGAAACTCTCCTAATTTATAGTCTTTCAGTCAACAAACAGAGAGAGAAAAGTTTATAGAAGGTATTTCTAAATCTAATCAGGAAATGGAAGTAGAAATCAAATTTTAACATCTCTATTCTTTAGAAACCACGCTGCCTAGAGAATGAAGTTTAATGCGACGAGCGACCCGATTCTCAATCACCTCGTATTCTCAGCACTAGGACTTCCGTTACTTTGCATAATTAAGAAGAATATACAAATTTAATGCCATTTACGACATACAGTCAGAAACGTTTATGCTGATTTAAGATGTAGGCGGAAGAGAGAAAAGGCTCAGGGTGGGGAAACACGAGCTACAATACATTTAATCATGGTTCTCTTGCAACCGGTAGGAATACTCAGCACGGAGGTGAACAAAAACGGGAAAGCCATCTGAATGGAACAGCCAGGGCTCAGAATCGTACGCCAGTTAGCAGTTGACGCTAAAGGGCGATTTACGGGCTATCAAGTAAACATACAGTGAATGACCAGGTGATGGTTACCATATTAAAGGGACCTGAACAGAAAACCTAATTATATTTATTTCATATTTCACCTTACCATCATTTTGATGAAAGTAAATGCCAATATAAGACGCAAAGGCAAGATCTAAGCACGCGCAGCACAATAAAGCCCACTCCCAGGCTCATGACGCGGGGCCGCATTCGTCCGTCCCTTGCGCGCCCCATGTTGCCTGGATTCCCAACACCGTCCAACAAAAGCAATACCCGTGGCTTCCCGAACACCTGGGTCGTGGTGTCCGTATAATTAGGACTTGTGATCACACGGATTCCGGGTGCTGCCAGGGGTCTCATTCTCTAGGTGGACTGCACAACACCCCATCCGAGTAATTCCGTTTGATCAATTTCCTTCAAATGAAATGAACGAAAGAGAAGCCGGTAGTAGTACTGCTGTTTGGTGTAACTTGCGTTTCCTATAGTTCTTAATAATTAAAGGAATTGGAATATTGGAGCTGGGCTGTTTGCGTGTACACTTTACCTCAGATAAACTGTACTTTGGTGGAAAGTTCCTCCAGCCAATAAGGACGTTTTCTTCTTCTCTAAGAAGTTACTTCTACTCTACCTACTCTAGAGTAGAAGTTACTCTAACACTATGAATAAGGCCACAGCAAAAGAAGTCAACTGACCATTAACGAAGGGGCTGGGTGTGAGTGCTTATAACATTACCTTTTTTTGGTGTTTGAGGTACAAACATGCAACTAAGTAGTTTGCTCTCGGCAGAGCAATGGCCCCCAAAACCACAGGCACTCAGATCCAACAGCAGCTCCCTGGTCACCGTGTAGCTATCAGGAATTTTAAATTATTCTCTGGGATACAGCCTTCACAAGTCACACCATGGACATAGATAAATGACTCGTTCTACTTAACCAAAATTTTAATTCCTTGGGCTACAGCCTTAAAGGAATGGTTGCCTGGAATTCCCCTTGAAAATGCTACGAAAAGCTGAATGCAAGTCCCCCCCCCCCATTTAAGAAGCCCCCATTCAACTAGTTCTGATTCGTAACAATTCTTAGATCTGAAGGGCCTGTTGTAGACTGGTAATTTCTTTCTTTTTTTGTCGCTGAATAATATGCCAAATTTACTAAAAGAGTTATTACGAAAAACACTATGGAACACCGAAAAGAAGACCGAAAATCACCTATCTAGAAAGTGGTGATTTGAACACCAACAATATAAATATTTTAATAAAAAACAGTATAAAAGTCAGTACCCTGTCTCATTTCTACAAAACGTGACTAGAAAGGCTGTAAAACCCCAGATTGTGTAAACTTTATTGCCAAAATGTCTATTTGAATGCTGGTGATTCAGATGCTCAAATTTTCTTCCATTTCCTCAAAAAAAAAAAAAAAAAAAAGAAAGAAAGAAAAAAAAAACTTCTGAAACTACAAAAGATATTGAACAGGGTCCCAAACAAAAAAAGTAAAGTTAATATACTTTCATCAGAACCAACTCCCCACTTTCTCCGAGCCCCCCAAGACCTTTTTTTTTTTTTTTTTGGAAGAGAAAGTCATCAGTTCCATTCCTGAAAGCTGCTTTGGAAGGTTCCCGCGGGCGGATGCCCGGCTGACCTTTCAGGCGGAGGCCGGCGGGGTCGCCAGGGGGCCCCCACACTTCTCTGTGGAGGCGATTCTGTTCAGTTTGCCAACCTCTGCCTGCCAGCCAGGCGCCTTCCTGGCCGTCATGTGGCGCCGCGCATGCTTCGTCAGGTGGTCGCTGCGCATGAAACGCCGCTCACACGCGGGGCACACAAACTTCTTCTCCCCGGTGTGAGTTCTGCGGTGGCGAGAAAGTTCATCGGAACGAGCAAACTTTTTATCACAGCCATCCCAGTTGCAGCTGAAAGGCTTCTCGCCTAAGAGGCAGGAAGATGCGCATGAAAGAAAATGTAAGTGCTCAGCACCTTACTGGACGGGGTCAACACATGTCATTTTTAAATTCTATTCATCGAAATCTAAGAAAGTAGTATCTGATTATTCTGGTATTGAGTTATTTTTTTTTTTAAATCTTTTGTAACTTTATTTTTGAGACAGAAAGAGACAGAGCATGAGCAGGGGAGGGACAGAGGGAGAGGGAGACACAGAATGGGAAGCAGGCTCCAGGCTCTGAGCCGTCAGCGCAGAGCCCAACGCGAGGCTTGCACCAGAACTGTGAGATCATGACCTGAGCTGAAGTCGGAAGCTTGACCAGCTGAGCTGCCCTGGCACTGAGTTACTCAAATGACAAGAAATCCTCCAAGATGCATTTCTTTCTGCCACACCCCAAAAACATAACACGTATGTCAGGGCCCAAAGATGTCAAACTAATCTCACAGTTCTAAAGATGTATTTTTTTTAAAGCTTATTTATTTTGAGAGAGAGGGAGAGGGAGGGAGAAGGGCGGGAGAGGCAGAGAGAGAGGGAGAGAGAATCCCAAGCAGGCTCCGCACTGTCAGCAGCGTGAGTCTGCGGTGGGGCTTGAACCCATAAACCATGATCGCATAACGTGAGCTTGAAATGGAGAGTCAGAAGCTCAAGCAACTGAGCCACCCAGATGCCCCCAAAGATACTTTGAAATAAAAATAAATCTTTCACTGTTATAGCTTGGGGTAGGGGGAAATTCTTGAAAGAATTCCTTCCCTGAAAAGCAGAGCCCCTCAGAGGCATCTACTCCCTCTGATGCAGCCGTGACCGTCAGGCCTGAATCCTGGACTCTGCTTCGCTGTGCCAGTGCGAGCTGCCACATGCAAGCTCTGGTGTGCGAACTAGAAACCGCCCGCCCGAAGCGCACTGCGGCCCCGCCTGCGCTGCAGCCCCCAACTCGTGCGGTCCCACAGGCCGTCAGCAGCCGTTCCGGCGGAAGGGCGGTCCCGGATCTAGAGTGTGTACGTTGCGCTGCGGACCCTGCGTGACCGGTGACTGCACTTACGGTTATGGAGAGTGTGACCGTCTGAAAGGGGAGTTTAACGAGCAGACTATTTAACCACAGCAGCCTTATAAACGCAACAGGAGAACAGTGACGCGAGGAGCAAGAGCGCCACGGAACGACAGCGCCGCGCTAACGAAACCTGCTGAGGCAGCAGCTCTCCCGGCGGCTCCCCGACCCCAGCGAGCCGTGCGGCCACCAGCCCACACGGCTGTGTGAGTATAAGCTTAAGGACGAATGTACTTCCTTGGTCACACTGTCCATATTTCAAGCGCATGCGGCTAGTGGCTACCTTAATGGGACAAAGAACACTTCCCTCGTTGCCAAAAATTCTACGGGACCGAGCTGGCGCGATTAAATAAAGAGGTCACTAAATAATTATAGTCACTTCTCTGAATGAAAACCTATGTATTTCCTCAAATAATAAAACTACATTCCCTTCAAATTCACAGATTTTTGAATTCAAGCTTTTCCATACTTTAGACAGACCTTTCCCCAGGGTGAACTAAAGTAGGTTACGCTGGTATTTACTGAATGTGAAATCCGCGTTTTCTAAAATGCTGCCAGACAGACTGAGGCGTCTCCTGTGATGTGGAGATAGAGGAGCGGTACGAGCATCACCTTAAAAACCTATCAAAGAGCCGCGATCCCGGAACCATACATTCTACCTACGGGGATGAGCACATGGCATGTTCTAGAAAAACCAATGATGGTTATACTACCAGTAACCCCCAATCCCTACAAGACTGTGAGGGTTTTTCAGGACCGGAGGGAAGAAGGCCAGATTTCCACCTTTCCCAGTGGTTTTCCCGAGCCCCTCCCACTGGAGGAAGGCTCCGCGTCCCCCGAGCCCAGGACCCGGTGTTCTCGCACCTACCGCTCGGGACTCACCTGTGTGAGTGCGGAGATGGGCCTTGAGGTGGGAACTTTTGAAGTAGGTTTTGCGGCAGCCCGGGACGTTGCAAACATAGTTTCTCCTTCGGGAAAAGTCTACCTGAGGGGCACAGTTCTGGCCGGAGGTGATGAACACTGGAGCGGGGGCCAGGGGCAGGAGCCTGGGGCCGCCCCCAGCCACCCCGCCGGGTGACGAGGCCATAGGCGGGGGCAGGGCCCCCTGCGGCAGGACCAGCATCACGGCCCCCTGAGGCACAGGCGGCCCCACGAACACAGGCCGGGCCACTGCAGCAGCGTGGGGTAGGATGGGCTTCGCCGTCCCCGCACACGCCTGGGGAGGGGGCTTCAAAACAGCCGAAAACGTGCCACTCTGTCCAGTCACAGGGATCATTTGGCAAAAGACAGGGGAACTGGGGACGGGGACAGAGATCACAGGGATGGCTTTCCTCGACAAGTCACTTTCATAATTCTTTGGTGAGCAGGTTTGAATCGCGACAGGCCACCCAGCCTGCTGGCCTTTGTCGGCGGGGACCAGGCCACCGGCCTTGTGCGAGCAAGGCTGGCCGGATGAGGGGTCCGTGGCCAGCGGGCGGTCTGTGAGCCGTGTGGCCAGCAAAGCTTCCAGCCGTCCCAGAGACGGTGCTTCTCCTCCTCCGCTGACGGAAAGCTGGCGCTCTTGAATCTGGGCGGCAGGAACGTGGCCAGGAACTGGACTCCCCGCCGTGTGGCGGATGACACTTGTCACCACGGGCCTGCAGGAGGGGCTGCGGGCTGGCTCCGGGGACTCTGGCTGCGAAGCAGGAAGCGCCCTCTCCGCCTTCCCGCTCAGCACTTGGGCTGCGCCAGCAGAGGCTGGGGGCATGGCCGTGACCATGCATGCTTTGGAATCAGTTACTTGGGAAGGAACAAGTGTCCCTGTCGATGGCTCCACGAGGTCAGGGCTCTGAGGAGGAGTCATGCACTTAAAAAAAAAAAAGTACTGTGTGAAAAGGTGGTCTTGGTTACAGTTTCAAGGGGACTTAAGTTGGGTCACGCTGCCCCCAGGGCCTTTAAAAAGTATCTACAAAAGCCTCATGGAAGCCTGCTCACCGGCAGGGCGGCTTGCAAGGCTCGGTGAGCAAGGTCACTTTCCAGGCTCCTCCCCCTTTCCTGACCTCGCCCAAACCAGTCAATGAGCTTAGTTTTAAGAACGTCAGTGCCACTCCTGGCCTTGCATGGCAACTGAAACGAGCCATTAACTATTAGGACCACAGATGAGAAAACAAATTTATATTCAAAATAAGAGCTTTTCACAATGATTTCTGATTCTCAATTAAAAACCACCACCCCAGCGTGAGCCATTGCACACACTTATCTAGTGCCTATTAGACGCGAGGTAAAAGTCTGCTGGAACGGCCCCCCGAAGCCACGCTCTCACCAGTGGCCCTGCCTGAACGACGCCCCTCTCGCAGCGCCCGGCACTTCCCACTCCCGGTCGGCCTCCCGGCGGCAGGGCCCGGTGCCAGCGACTCCGCGAGGGGGCTCTGGCTCACTCTTTGGGGAATTCTCCCACTGCCCACGAGTCCCTTCCCCCCCCTCCCAGGTCTGCCTGCCACGCTCTCCTTCCAGGGAGCTTCCAGCGCAGCACCCCGAGATTCTGGTCCTTCACCTCTGTCAGCAACTGGCCGTTCTCAACTTTACAAGCCGAGAAGCAATTTCTCCCAGCAATTCCGTGGCTCCAGCAAGGTAAGGAAACACAAACCAAAACCTTGCCTGACCACACCCAACCCCTACAGGTAAGAAATGGGTTGCTCTGGGGAGGCAGAGGCCAGAGTGGGAACCCAGCTAATGAAGGCTGGGGCCAAACACAGGCTGTCTCCACCCGTATTTCCTGATCCCAGACTGGGTCATCCAGGGTGGAAACTAAGTCCCCACCCTGGAAATCCCCAGGGAAGCCAGTACGTTTTACTTCCTCACATCCATCTGTAGGTTTCATCTTATGCATGTTGTAGCCCTGTGGCTGCAAGCTGGGATCTATTAATGGAAAGAGCGTATTTTCCAGGGATGAGAGCTTTCATCCTGAGGACCCAGAGGTCCTGCCCTTGACTACCAGCATCCCAATGAATCTCCCACTAGTTCTTCAACACATTTATTTAACATGGCCTAGTCACTACATAAGACGCTCTTCTCCCCACTTCTTACCAGAGTCGATAAAGAATCGAAGTCCTTTGGTAGCTCAGGTGCGGCTGTGTCAACATGCACCGAGGCAGTGACATCCCCAGAGTCAGAGACAGGTGTGAGGGGTCTTATCTTTAACAGTTCCCCTTTCTGGGATCTTTGACCCCAGGCGCTCATGCAAACAAGCGCCTCAACCGCTTCGATGTCATTCTGCTCCAAGACGCTGCACGTAGACCTTTCACTATCGTGCCGCTTCCTCTCCAGGATCGACTCACATATGTCCATGATGTCAACCTAAAGGCGACACAACACAGTGGTTTCTCAGTTCGGGGGAAACTGAGAGGGCAACCCCGATGGGTGCGAGGATACGCACACCAAGTGTGCGCACTATGCACGTAACACACACACGAGACTCCACACACAAACCCTGTTTCTGTACAAAATATGCCAACGGAACATTCATGCCAATTTCACTGAAGCCAGCATTCTGACGAGTGAAGACGACTGGGCTTGGCTGGCAAGTATTTTCCTCTGAAAACCCTGANAAACAGGCTCCAGGCTCTGAGCTGGCAGTCAGCACAGAGCCCGACGCGGGGCTCGAACCCACGAACTGTGAGATCATGACCTAAGCGAAAGTCGGACGCTTAACCGACTAAGCCACCCAGGCGCCCCCCCGATTCTTAAAAAAAAAAGTTACGTTCATGTTTTCCTGCAGGAAATGACCAGTAAGCCTTTAATTCCTCAGGTGTAAGCCCCGCGGGAGAAACTGGCACAGGCTCGGGTCTTCCGGGTTGTCAGAGCCACCCAAAGGGGGTCCCTGCAGGTGCGTTTCTGCAACTCTCTGAAGCCCTGAGCACAGCTTTCTAAAGTCAGGGCATCACCACACGCAAGACCTGCCGGGGGCTGAACGCCATGTGTGCCAGCAAGGTGGAGCTCATGCTGGGGGAGCCCTGTTTCCCAGACGCAGGAACACTCAGCCACTCCTTAACACCACAAGGCTAGGCAGGAGATAGGAAGAATTTTAAAAATCTACTGCAACCCAGGCGATGGACATCTTTCCTGCAGGTCACACTGGTCTTTCAAAGCAGGAAGGGGGGACAGAAGCAACTGGAATCAACTAATCCCTTCCCAAAGGCCCTTTAAATCTACAAAGACACACGTCTGCACTCAGCTCGCCTAAGCATCAAATCCTTTTGTCCAGCCAGGTCCCCCCAGAGCACACCAGGGGCGCGACCGCCTCTGGCCCAGCTTCTGACCGCTGGGTCCCCAGAACCGTGAGATCACAGACATGGGGCTGAGGGCGGCAGGAACGGAGGGGCACAGCACACCCTGACCTCTCTCGGGCCCCCAGGATCCTCGAGTCTCGACGACCAAGGTTCTAGCCGCCTTCAAGCCTGAACACGAGGCGGCCAAGGCTCAGGAAGGAAGCAACCCACTTCACCTCCCCCACCCCGCCTTCTTCCGCCCTCTGTCTCCCACCCACCGTA
>NW_027551571.1:5963486-5965171 GCF_008692635.1 Crocuta crocuta | reverse complement strand
AACGCCCGGCAGCCAATCCGCGCCGGGCCCTTGCGCCGCCGGCCAATGGGCGCCGCGGGGAGCCGCGTGATCGGAGCCTGGCCGAGGCGTGATCTGGCAGGGCGGGCAGCGGCACGTGTTTTGGTCCGAGTGAGGGGCGGGGCCTGAGGACCCGGAAAGTAGGGGAAAGGTCCCGGCGGCCGCGGCGGCNGGGTACCGCCCGCAGCCTGCCCAAGCGCAGGACCCGTGGAGCGAATTGGACCCGCAGGAGGAACCCCCGGGTTTTGCTTGCTCGTTTGTAATTTTTCTTAATCTGTCGTCGGCTCCTCGGCGTGCCTCCCTGCCCGGGAAGGGATCTGAAAGCAGGCTGGCTCCAGGTGAGAGCCCTGCATCCGAGGCTCCTTTCAGCAGCGCCCCAGAGCCCAAGCTTCTAGGCCTGAGTCTGCCTTTGCCGTCCCTTCCCCAGGCAGCTTTGGGCCGCAGTTTCCACTCTTAAGTGGGGGCCGGAGAAACCCACCCGTTCTTCCCAGACCCGGTGTGAGCATCACCTCCTCTAGGAAGTCCTCAGGCCTGAATGAGAGAGATGTCCATTGACATCTTTCTTTTTCCCTGGACTTGGGTTGACCATGCTCTGGGTGTGGCTTAGCCACTTCTGCAGCTCTGCGTTCTTGAAGATCTTGAAGATCGGGGACCAGTCTGTGTGCCTTTGAACCCCTACCGCGCGCAGCTCAGCGTGGGACAGCCTTTCACCCCCTTGCGCTGCCACCTTTGCTGGGCTCGGAGGTGGGTGGGCACCGCTAAGAGGCAGAGGCCACAGTGAAGAGTCCTCGGCCCTGAAAGCCAAGGGCAGGGCAGGGTAGAGGGTCCCTGTGCTCTGAGCGAGAGAAGCCCTGGGCCCAAGGGACAGGCGACAGGGGCGGGCAGGACCTCCCCCTTATACTGGGGAGGCCCCGGGATCTGACCACCGCTTCTGCCTCACAGGCCTGGTTGGGTAGGAGCGGGATAAGCTGGCCGCCTTCTCTCCATTCCTTCCTGTTATTTACTTGTCTCCCCACCAGAAGGAAGCCTCCCTGGGTTGGGGAGCTTGTCTGATGGGGTGCGGCCTCCCAGTGCCTGGCTCCCTGCAGACACACAGACTCCCGTTGGTTGAATGAGCCAATAAAGATGATCACCTGCTGCCCCACCCCTGCACCTCCCCGGGGAGGCAGACACCTCTGATTCGCGTCCTTGATGTTGAACTCACATTCTGCCCAAGTCTGGATTGCGCGCCCCTGGGAAGGGCATCACCCATCACCCCGATACTTCCACCCAGAAACCAGAGCCGCTTTGGCCCCTTCCCTTCCCTGCACTTGCTTCCTTTCGCCAATTACCTCCTGCCTGCCCTTCTCCCGCCAAGTATCTCTCAAATTACTGGCTTCTCTTCATCCCCCACTCCCGCCCCAGCCCGGCCACCGCCCTGCCTCTCCTGAATTCTGGCCACTGCCTCCCAGCATGTCTCGCTGCCTCCCGCCCGTCGCTTACGGTCTGCTCTTCAGCTCACTGCTGGGACGATCTTCTGGAAGGAGCGTTGGTACCTAAGTAGTGCGCACACCCTCGGCAGGCGTCCACGTGGCTACTGGACTGAACCTGGCTCGTCAGGCCAGAGTCTGTGACTGTATAACGGGACCAGGCCAGCGGTTTCTGCGCCCCGCTGACCAGTTCCCCCC
>NW_027551571.1:5946254-5963459 GCF_008692635.1 Crocuta crocuta | reverse complement strand
TACAGAGCGCTGCCCCCCACGCCCCCGCCACCCACATCTGGTCGTGTCACTCTCTCCTGCTTTGCACATGGCATGCCTTCCGCATCAGCACCCCACCCCTTCTCCACCTTGGCTCTGTGACACTGGTGACTCCCCGCTGAAGGCCTTCCTGGTTCCCATACAGCGGGACAACTCGGCAGAAAGCTAAGTGCAGGGTGTTTTGGGTTTTTTCTTTTAATGTGTATTTATTTTTGAAGGAGAGAGAGGCAGAGAGTGAGCAGGGCAGGGTGGGAGGGGGGCAGAGAGAGAGGGAGACACAGAATCTGAAGCAGGTTCCAGGCTCTGAGCTGGCAGTCAGCACAGAGCCTGACGCGGGGCTCGAACCCACGAACTGCGAGATCATGACCCAAGCGAAAGTCGGACGCTTAACCGACTAAGCCACCCAGGCGCCCCGGGTTTTTTCTTTTAATGTGTATTTATTTTTGAAGGAGAGAGAGGCAGAGAGTGAGCAGGGCAGGGTGGGAGGGGGGCAGAGAGAGAGGGAGACACAGAATCTGAAGCAGGTTCCAGGCTCTGAGCTGTCAGCACAGAGCCCGACATGGGCCTTGAACTCATGATCCCTGAGATCATGACCTGAGCCGAAGTCGGACGCTCAACCGACGGAACCCCCCAGGCGCCCCTCAGTGCAGGGTTTTGGAGTCAGACTTGGATCCGGTTCCCCGCTGTGCCAGTGTGGCTAAGTCAGGTGGCTGGCTGTGTCTCTGTAGAGTGAGGGGCCCCAGCTGCTCGCCATGAGCCTGGAGCCACATCGGGTCCTGTGCCGACTCCCGGGGCAGCAGGGAGCCCTAGAGGCTCAGACGGCGGGCCGGCTCAGACTCTTCCAGAACAAGGCCCTATCCCTGCCTTGTCTAGCCCGTGTCCCAGCCAGACGGCGCTTTGCTCATGCTGGTCCCCCCTGATTCCTCCCTCACCTCGACCCAGATACCGCTTCTCCACGAAGCCTTTCTTCACACACAGACACACACGCCGGGCTGCGGCTGCTGCCAGACCCGGGTACTGGCCCTGCCCGTAGTCCAAGAAGCACTGACTGTTTCCAAACCAAAGACACAAAGCATTCACTCGGAGCCATGACCAAGACCCCTCGTCGGTTCCAGGCCCCACAGACCCTCAGACGGAGTGTGGACAGCCTGCACGTGGACACAGACAACCCCTATGCTGTGTCTACGTGGACACGACACCACTGAGCAGACTGCCAGCAGCTGCGCGCGTGCTTTTACACATACACGGCAGCGTGGCGTCCGCCTCCCGGACCTTGCTTGCTGGTCTTCGAGCAGATTCCCCATCGGTTCCCGGAGATCAGTCTCGTGCTTTGTATGGGTGAAATAATATGACAGTATAGGAACGTGACAGCGGTTATTGAAGCACTCCTGGTTAAGTCACCAGGGTGCCTAGGTTGTTTCCAGCTTGCTGGGACATGGTGTCCAAGTGACATGTGCCCACAGGCAAGGAGACCCACCAGACCACCTCCTCCAGCTGGAACTGCTAGGCCACCTGCTCTTCTCTTTCCTTTCTGTCCTTTGGCCTTTGGGTAAATGTTATGGAAGCGCAGTACAGACACAGGAAAACGTGAAAACCGAAGGGTTTCCTGAATCTTCACAAAGCACCCGCTTCTGTCACGGGCACCGAGGGCAAGAAACAGAATTATCGGCCAAATCCTAGAAACCCCACCCTGACCCCACCCGGGATAATCCCTATCATGGTTTCTTTTTTTCTTTTCTTTCTTTCTTTATTTTGAGAGAGAGAGAGAGAGTGTGTGAGAGTGCAGGAGGGGCAGAGAGAGAGGAGAGAGAATCCCAAGCAGGCTCCACGCTGTCAGTGCAAAGCTCGACGTGGGGCTCAAACCCATGAACTGTGAGATTTATAACCTGAGCCAAAATCAACAGTTGGACGCTTGGGGGCACCTGGGTGGTTCAGTCGGTTAAGCATCTGACTTCAGCTCGGGTCATGATCTCACGGTTCGTGGGTTCAAGCCCCGCGTCGGGCTGTGTGCTGACAGCCAGCTCAGAGGCTGGAGCCTGTCTCAGAGTCTGTGTCTCCCCCTCTCTCTGACCCTCCCCTGCTCACGCTGTCTCTCTCTCTCTCAGAAATAAATTAAAAAAAAACATTAAAAAATAAAAATAATAATTCCTTTAAAAAAAAAGAGCTGGAAGCTTGATATTCTGTCTCCCTCTCTCTGTCCCTCCCCTGCGTNTTCTGAATTGAAGCTTGTACAAAGAAAACCCTTCAGTGGGCTCTCTTCTGGGCCTGGTATGTAGCTGCACGTAGTTGGACTTCATGTATTCTTGCTGCTGTAGAGCACACCATGATGCGTTGGCCCATTCTGTGGATGGCCATCACGATCGTTTCCAGTCTGGGGCTGCCATGAATAAAGCTGCAATTAAGATTTTGCTACATGAGGGGCGCCTGGGTGGCTTAGTCGGTTAAGCGTCCGACTTTCGCTTGGGTCATGATCTTGCGGTTCGTGGGTTCGAGCCCCGCGTCGGGCTCTGTGCTGACTGCCAGCTCGGAGCCTGGAGCCTGTTTCAGTCTGTGACTCCCTCTCTCTCTGACCCTCCCCTGTTCACGCTGTCTCTCTCTCTCATAGAAATAAATAAAAACATTAAAATAAGAAAAAAGATTTTACTACATGAGTGTGTGTATTTTAAATTTAGAAAGATTGTCAAATGTTCCTCCAGACACGAACTCATGCCTACTTATCCCACCAGCAATGGGCCGCAAAGCCAGTCCCCTATTTCTTCACTAATGCTGGGCCTTCTCAAACTTTCTGACCCTTACCAAGCTCAGTGGAAAAAAAAATGAGAACTCATCATGTTATGTTGTATTTCTTTGGTGGCGTTTCCTTCAGAGTTTTTCCTGTATTTAAAAGCCATCTTGATTTCATTTTCTGTGAACTCTGGGAAGAATTTTATTTTATTTTATTTACTTAAAAAGTTTTTAATGTTTACTTTTTGAGAAAGAGAGACAGAGCACGAGCTGAGGAGGGCCAGAGGGAGAGGGAGACACAGAATCCCTCTGTGTAGGCTCTGGGCTCAGAGCCCGACACAGGGCTCGAACTCATGAACAGTGAGATCATGACCTGAGCCGAAGTCGGACCCTCAATCGACTGAG
This sequence comes from Crocuta crocuta, assembly GCF_008692635.1. Lineage (NCBI taxonomy): Eukaryota > Metazoa > Chordata > Mammalia > Carnivora > Hyaenidae > Crocuta > Crocuta crocuta. The sequence continues at coordinate 5,960,312 of NW_027551571.1, read as the reverse complement.
TCACCGGGGTGCCCCAGAAGGATTTTTAAATGATGGTAGAGAAACTTGAACATGTTTAAATGCTGGAGACAAGGGGCCAGTGGAGAAAAATTAATAATGATGGGGAGAGTGAGAGAGAGAGAGAGAGGAAGAGAGAGGTTGGTGGCAGAAGGGGGTGGGGAAGTACGCGTTGGGGACGACCAGGGGCACACAATAGAGATGCCGGCTTTGTGCAGGAAGAAGGACTTGCCTCAAGGGAGACCAGGGGAAGGGAGAGAAAATGGCTGGAGATCCAGGAAGACTCTGGAGTGGAGAGGAGAGAAGGCCAGGGTGTTTACATTTGATCCACCTTCTTGGTGATATGGGAGTCATCTACAGGGTGGGGGTGGGGAGGGGCTGAGATTTGGAACAGACCTGGCCAGGGACAGTGACAGCGATTGCCCTCTGCGCTGAGGTCCCAGTCATAATGTTGGAGTGACCCTGGCCCAGGAATTCGGCTGCTGCCCTGGCTCCTGGTGTGACCGTGCTGGGTCACCTAGGATGGGCCTTTCTCATCTGTGAGCCTCAGCTCTCTGACTTGCAAAATGGAGGTAGATTAGCTCCGTGATTCTAATCAGTCCCGGACTATGATCAAGTTCATCGTCACGGTTTTGTTGTTTTCATGTAGCTAAGTACCACTTAAGGACGATCATTTATTCAGAAGTGATATCCTCTTCACGTTTCCTGGTTAGAATGTCTGTGCTTTAGGACCGCACGCCCTAACCTGTGAGGACAAAACACTGGCCCCCAAATTCGTTCTGAAAGTTTGTGGTCAGTGAAATGCCCAAATCTGGGGATCTCTGGGCTAGATGTTTTCTAGTCCATTCCATCTCTGATAACCGTGATTGTCCAAGGGCTGCCTGGACTGGCCTCCATGCTTGGCTGGAGGGGCTGACTTCAAAGCCTCAGCCAGAGGAAGCAGGTGGGTGGAGCTGACATTCCCCGCAGTCTGGCCTGTCGCCTGCGCCGCCCCCCTTCCCCCCTCCAACAGGCTGACGTGCTCCTCCTCCTGACCCTCAGTACCCATCTCCTGGGTCACTGACTGGCAGTCCCAGGCATTGCCAGTGCTTTGGCCTTGGCCAGAGCCCAGCTGAGGAACCAGGAGCCGCAAAGCAAAGCAGGCTGCGGGGGGAGGGGGCCAGGCGAGGAAGGAGCAGCGCAGGGGGCAGGCAGAGTAGGTGTGAGGGGAGAGCTGGCTCCCCATGGGGCCTGGGTCCCATCCTTCCCCTTTTTCCCCCTGGGTTGAGCTCGCTGGCTGGAAGCCACGCAAGCACCAGAATGTGCTGCAAACTGACCAGCCTGTTGGCTGTGGGCTGGCTGGCGAGATGACCTACTTAATCCCTGACTGACTCGGGGAGGCGTTAATGAATCACCAACCCACCATTCTCCCACTCGTTGGGTGATCGATCCCCCAACAACCGTGGGCATCTGCCACGGCCACGCCTAACACCTTAGAGCCCCTACCCCCGCCCCTGCGGGGGGCCCTGGCACTGGGGGCTCGTAGGGGTGGCTGGGGCGTGCATCATGCAGAGAAACCCACTCATTTTACACACACCACCTCCGCGCTGCATATGCAGTGGGTGCCCGAGAGCGAGGGAGCCTCTGGGAAAAGACTTGTGAGAGGATCCAGGCGGGCGGTTCTCACCCCGAGCGGCACCAGAATTCCCTGGAGGGAGTGTTAGCCCGCAGGCTGCTGGGCCCGGTGGGTCTCCGGTGGGTCTGACGATTTGTGTTTCTAACAAGTTCCCAGATGTCGTTGACACCACCGGTCCGGGGACCGTGCCGTGAGAGCCACTGGCCGCGTCCCGCTCCCTCGTTGTGTGAGAGGAGAAGCGGCCCCGGGGAACAGAAGCCACTTGTCGAAATCCCCCTCTGAGCGTGCACGGAGAACCTACTGGAACCCACACCTCCAAACGGACTCCCAGCTCGGTGCCTCCCTGGATGGATGCCCCAGGGCTGCTGTCCTGGGAACAGCCCCCAAAGAAACCTACGGAGGCCAGTGTGGCGCTGGACTACCTGCTGGCCTGGGAGGGCAGCCCTCCAAGCGTCCCCGTGACCACCCGGCCCGTCTGCCTGGCCGTCCGCCTGCAGCCGGGGAGGCTGCCAGCCTGGTTTCTGCAGCCGTCCAGCCGGGCAGCAGTTCAGGGCAGCGGGCCCGCGGCCCGTGCAGGAGCAGCTCACAGCGGGGCTNGGTGCCCCGTCCGTGCAGGCCCCCCAGGCTCAGGGCAGAGGACAGCGAACCCAGGAACCTGCTTCCCAGGGCTCCAGGGCACTGCTGGGCGGAGGGCACCGCGGGCTGCGGACCCCCCTCTGCCCGGAAGTCCCCAGCGCAGGCTGCAGTCCGGCGCCTCCTCGCTGCCCCCTGTGGTCTGTTCACCCGCATTTGTCAGAACCCCCACTTCCCACCCTGGAGGAGGAGCGGCAATGGCTCTGACCGCGGGCAGGCCGTTGGCTGGGCTCTGCCCTCCCCGGGAAGCTGGGGAGCCACCTGCCCGGACTGGTCCTGAGCCCCTTCCTGAATGTCCCCTTGGGGCGCTCTCGGACGTCCACAGAGCAGGGGGAGCAAGGGCTCCGTGCGCCCGGGTTGGGGCGCGCCTTTTCGTCCGCCTCCTGCCAGGGGGGACTCTGGAGGGCGGTGACATCCCTGCTGGTGCAGCTGGTCACCACGAGAGCCCCCAGACCCTGGGCGGGGGGCGGGGGGCACTGGATCCACGCAGTCATCAAGACGACAGCCTGGGGTTTTGCTGCAAAGCAAGCATTTCCTGCTGAAGCCTGGTGCTTCACATTTTTCTCTTCTCCCTCCCCCTCTCTGCTCACCTCTGCCTCTCCTCCGCCTCCCCTTCCTCTCTGTCACGGGGAGAAACAGTGAAAGTGGCTCTGATCTGAGTGAGGGGGTCCTGGGAGACAGGCAGGGCGGCTAGGGGCGAAGGCTCTGCTAAGCTCAGGCTGCCAGGAAAGGGGGTGTGCCGGGCCGGCCAGAGCTGACGCCCCAACTCCCGGGGAAACCGGCCGGATGCCCCTCAGGGTGGGCCGTGAATGCACCTGGCCTGCTGTTCCAAAATGCAGCCGGGGGCTGAGTCGTGGAGGAGGGGCACGGGGCTGGGCACAGGGCGCGCAGAAGAGGCCCTGGAAGGGGATGTAGAGCCTGGGCCGGGCCAGGCTGCCGCTGACTCGGCCAGGTCACCTGAGGCATGTGGACTGGTCCGCCGTGCCAGGCTGACTCGGGGGGCATGGGGGCCCGGGGGCGTCCTGGAGGGTGGCGGGGCAAGATCGCCAAGTGGCCACGCGAAGTCTGCCCTTCTAGGGGCATCCACTGTGCTGCCCGCGCAGACACAACAGGCGACCAGCTGTGGCACATGGCTCCCACGTGAGTCCAGGCCACCTCTGTTCCCGTGGGCGCGTGGACAAGGGCGCCGGCCGAGGGCACACCAGCTAACTGCTCCTTAAGCCACAGGGCAGGTCTTCTCCATCAGCACAAGGTGGGGCCTTAAGGTAATCCAGAGAAACGTCACTGGGAAGTTTGTAGCATAAAAAGTGTGTCAAGGATCAACTTGCATGTGAACGCTGAGAAAGCTTTGGGATTTGTTAACAAAATGCTTTAAGTTCATGCCAAGCGCTCCCGGTTTCTCACTCCTGTTATCAGGAGTGGGAACAGCGTGCGTATTGATGTGAAGTAAACGAGCGGTTAATCGTATTTGCCACTATTTATCACACGCGGTGTGCCAGTCACTGTCGGCACACGGTTTTCCCATGACCTCGTTTCATTTTTAGGCGGACTTTCCATCGTAGGCACAAATGGCCCCCATCTCTCAGAGGGGGATCTGAGGACGGGGAGGTTAGGGGACGAGTCCAGATCATACGGCTGGTTGGTGGTGGGGGGCGGGGTGCTCCCTGGCCTTGCCCGCGGGCCATCCTGTGCCGCGGTCTGGAAACTCCTTAAACAACATTCCTGCGGCTGGTCCAATTGAAGATGTATTTTAATAATTTTACAGAATAATTCAAATAAATTGTTAATATTATCATTGGAAAAGTAACCATCCTCATGATAGAAAACAGAGAGATACAGAAAAGTACATGCAAAGAAAGTAAGGCGGTTCCTGAGTGGCTCAGTCAGTTAAGCATCCAACTCTTGGTTTCTGCTCAGGTTGTGATCTCACGGTTCGTGAGTTCGAGTCCCACATCGGGCTTTCGCTGATAGAGCAGAGTTGCTTTGGAATCCTCTATCTCTCTCCCTCCTTTCCTCTCTCTCTCTCTCTCTCTCAAAAGAAATGAAAATTAAAAAAAAAAAGAAAAGAAACATTTTCTCTTCTCCCTCTCCCTCTCTGCCTCTCCTCTGCCTCCCCTTCCTCTCTCATCACATGGAGAAACAGTGAAAGTCTCCCCCCTTTTCCCTTCTAGTCGGCCTCCAACGGCAGGTCAGCAGCACCAGCCTTTTTTCCAAATGTAAACACACACACACACACACACACACACACACACACACACACACACGTTTTCTTTAGTTTGGGTTTGGCTTTTGGATATCATGCGTCCATCCAGTGAGGTACGTTTCACCTGCAGTTCTCTGTCCGTCCTGGACGTCTTCTGTCCAGCCCCACACTGGGAGCCCTCACTCTTTTGTTTTATGGACCCTCAGGAGCCCACTTAACACCCCAAATCCCAAATCCTCAGTCTCAATTAAAATTCAAGTAATTGGGCGCCTGGGTGGCTCAGTCGGTTAAGCATCCGGCTTGGGCTCATGTTGTGATCTCGCAGTTCGTGGGTTTGAGCCCCGTGTTGGGCTCTGTGCTGATGACTCAGAGCCTGGAGCCTGTTTCAGATTCTGTGTCCCCTCTCTCTCTCTGTTCCTTCCCCACTCACGCTCTGTCTCTGTCTCTTTTTCTCAAAAATAAACGTTAAAAAAATTAAAATAAATGAATAAGTGGGAGTAATAATGCTTCCCTAGCTGAGTTGTTTTAAGAATTAGAGGTTTTGTTTCCTTAGAGAAATCAAATCGCTCCCCCCCGCCCGGGGCAGGTTATTGTTTTGGTTTCACTGGGCCTGACCTTCCCCTGCTTTCTGACCGTTTGAGTGCAATGTGGACTTGGGGGAGGAGGGGACAGCTGGCCGCCTCGCTCCGTGGGCCCCTGAGGGCTCTGCATGTGGACCCCCCGCCCCCGGAAACCCCAGCAGGGGCCGGGCCTGGAGTCCCACTGGTGGGGAGGAGGCTCCAGAGCTCAGGTGTAGGAGACGAGGCCACCGATTTTGCACCCCCAGGCTGGCAGGCCGGCCCCCGGGCTGGGTGGTCCCAGGGAGCCCTTGGGGCGCACACTGCCCTGGAGCCAGGCCCTGGAGCATTTTCGGACCCCTTCTCGTGCACTTTGTTGCTCAGATGCTTCAGCACGGGGCTTGGAGACCATTCAAGTTCCCAGCCCCCGGGGTTCCTGGGCTCACACAGCTCTGGGTGGGGAAGGAAGGGAGTGGACAGGGTCTCACAGGCCCAGGGCATTCTTCTGGGTGGAGGCTGGCCGGAAGGGGTGCTAGAAGCTCCCTGTCCCACAAGGTCCCACTGAGGGCTTTGTCTGGTCCGTGGGAGCAGGAAACTCCCCACCCTGGGAAAATCCCTCCCAGCGTGTGGGTGGGCCTGGCCACCACTTCCCCTGCAGGGGGACACACCCACGCTGATGGCCTCAGCAGCCAGGCGGGAGGAGGTGGGGAGTGGTCATGGGGAGGCGGGCTCCTCTCTGCCCCAGACTCAGTTTCCCCTTTTGGCTATCAGAGGACATTGTTAGTGTGGTGCAAAGGGCTGGCAGAAATTCGGACAAAACAGCTCGCGTGGGCTTCGACCAACCTCTCTGGGTTCCAGCACATGTCTGGGCTCCAGGCTCGGGGAGCGGGGAGCTGGAGCCTTTGTTCTCCAGATGGCCCCATTCACGTGTCCCCACCCCCCGTCTTCATTTAGGGGGCATGAACAGGTTAAATGACCCCCACCCCCATCCGTTAATTCATCTCAGCTGATGGCCTGAGACAGCAAGCTTTGGCTGTCCCCACAGAGTACACACACAGTCTGAGGATGGGGGGCGGGTGGGGGACACGCAGGTGACCCGGCTTTAGGGATGGGACCAGAGGACCTAAGTGAAGTGGGAGGGACCTGAGAAAGACAGGCACTTGATCCTCCTGGCCATGTTTGAGCTGAGCCTCAGAGAGGAAGGGGAGGGGTGTCTGGGTGGCTCAGTGGGTTGAGCATCTGACTCTTGATTTCGGCTCAGGCTCCTGAGTTCAAGCCCCGTGTTGGGCTCTGTGCTGACAGCGCAGAACCATCCTGGGATTCTCTCTCTCCTCTCTGGCCCTCCACTGCTTGCTCTCTCTCTCTCTCAAAATAAATAAGTAAACTTTTTAAAATGGCAGGGACAGGAAAAGGTAGGGGTGTGTGTGTGTGTGTGTGTGTGTGTGTGTGTGTGTGTGTGTGTGTTGCAGTCGGGGGTGCAGAAAGCCAGAGGAAAGTGAGAAGATCGTGAAGACCTGGAGTATGAGAGGCTGGGAGGGATTGGTTTGCACCCCTCCCCGCTCCCCACAGGTAAGTGGGAGTTGGACAACAGGCCCATTTATAAGACCGGATTATCGAGGGCCTTTTTTATTTTTTTAAATTCTGACCACCAAGAGCAGGCACTGGTGGGGCTCCTCGAGGGGAAAAGGCAGTCACATTCGCATTTCAGAGCCATGCTTCTGCCCACAGTGTGGGGAGGGGTACAATACAGGGCTGGGGGCGGGGACCACCCTGCAGGCGCCAGAGAAAAAATGGGAGTGAATCAGTTTTCCGCGCTGTGTGACAAATTATCACAAACTGAGAGGCTTAAAACAACACACATTTATGATCTGCTTCCATGAGATAATAAAGGAGGAATCTGGGTGTGGCTTAGCGGGGTCTTTGGCCTCATTAATCTACAATGCAGGTGGCAGTTGGGCCGTGTTCTTATCTGGAGGTTCGACTGGGGAAGACTCTTGTTCTGTGCTCTCTCAGGCTGTTGGCTGACTTCTTCCCCTTGGTGCTGCACGGCTGAGGGCCAGTCTGCCAACCGGCTGTCAGCTTAGCTCCCAAAGGCTGCCTGCGGTTCTGGCCACAGGCCCTCTCTAGAGGCAAGCACACGACCCACACCCAGGAGCTAGTACGGGCAGCCAGCCACTTGCATTTCCCTCCCGGGCTCCCTCTTTCTTCCCTCTATTCTTTCCACCTTCCTGCTCCCCATTCAAGATGGTGGCTCTGGGCCGTTGCCTTGAGGGAGAACCAGATAGGACAGTACACAGAATAGGCTCACGAGCCTTTTCCCCAACTGTGGATTCCAAAAGCCTAAGCTCTCCCTTCAGGGAGTGAAAAGGACTCAGATAAGGCTTTTCCCCCAGCACCATCTGTGACACAGTCCCGGGTGTGTCTGCCTCCTTCAGTCCTTGAGCAAGAAAAGGTGCCCCTGCCTTGGCTGAGGGCCTGGAACGGGGCCTTTTGCTCCTGAGGTCCACGCTCGTGACACAGGGTTCTGGGCATGCTTCGTGTGTCAGGCAGGTTTCCTCCAGAGAAGCAGAAGCAGTGTGTGTGTGTGTGTTTACAGAGACACATGGGTATATACGTGTGTGTGTGTGTGTGTGTGTGTGTGTAGGGGAGGCCCGGGGTTATAGAGCAGGCTACCCTGTCCCCGGGGCTTCCCCCAGATGTGTGCACGGCCCAGGCCTCGGGGGAAGGACTTCTGATCAAGCCCAGGGGCTGAGCTAACAGTGGGTTCTCGGACCCCCTCTCTGCTGAGCGGCGCTGGCACCGGGCCTTACGAGCAGCGCCCTGTCTGCCCGCACGTGGGGAAGCCGCGGCAGTTCTCAAGGCCAGGCCCGGCCTCTGCTGCTCGAAAGGAAGAGAATAGAACACGGGCTGTGGTGCTTGACCCCGGAGGGCTTCCCACCCGGACGGCTGCCCTGAAGGTTAAGGCTGCGCCCCGAACCCTGCTTCCACCCCGCACGCTGCCCGCCTGGAGCTGCATCACCGTATCTGAGCCGCTGCTCCCAGGTGTCTGAGGTTGTCACACGCTGCACCCCGCTCGCGAGGGCTGATGGCACGCAGTTCCTCAGTTCTGTTTGCCGCGATGCCACATGGGTAGCTTGCAGCCTGCCGCGGTGGGAACATTTACAGCACAGAAATCAGCAAACACTGCAGATCAGCTCCGCGGGCTGGGGTTTCGGAAGCCCCTGGGCTGCCTCCGGGGCGGCAAGCGGGCGCTGTCCCCCAAGTTGACCCTCTCTGGGAACCGCGGCCCGGCCTGTGCCTCCCAGCGTTTCATAGAACCAGCCCCGTTTTCTAGTAACTTCCCGCGGNCGCCCCTACTCACCCGGCAACAGCTGTGTGTCTCCCGTTTGAGGGTGTGACCTCTGAGGCGTCTAGGAGGACAGGGGCCACCGCCTGGGTCCCTGCTACATCCTCCTCCCACGCCCCGGGCCTGGAACGTTTGCATGGATGTGTGTTGAGCAGACAAAGGAGTCGTGCAGCACGCACACGTGCACGCACACACACGTGCACGCAGCCTTCAGAGCGTGCCCTGCATGCTCACAGATCTCACTTACGTGGCAGCGCGCTGTGGCCTCCGGCTGGGGACCCCTGTGGCAGGTGCCCCCCCCCCCGTGGGAGGGGACAGCCCAGCTCCTGCGTCTCCGGGCCCTCAGACCCCCGCGTCTCCCCCGCTCCGCCCTCAGCAGCTGCAGGGGAGGAGGTGCGCCGTGGCCCCCGGGCCGCTGTGTACGCAGCCTTATCTCCCGGAGCCGAGCCCGGGCGCAGCCGGAAGCCCAGAGAAATGCCGCGTGTTTGCTGCTTTGGCTCCTCCAGGAAACCAGAGCCCCCTTCCCAGAAGGCCACCTGGCTCCGAGCCCGCTGCGCAGGCCCCGCTCTGGGGGAGGAGACGTCTGTGGCGGGACCTGGTGGCGGTGCCAGGACGGGCCAGGGCACAGCAGGTGAGGGGGGCGAACATCCACGGGAGGGCTCGTTCAGGGGAAGCCGAGATCCCCCTTCGCTCTGCGTGTAAACGGCCACCAAGCTGGGTCAGTAGCTTCCACGTCACCCCTGCTCGAGGCGCCCCCTCTGCCTGTCCCCCTCCCCACCCCACCTCATTTGCATCTGGATTTCTACCCCGGCCTTCTCAGGAGTCCCCTGCCTTCTGATGTCACCTGTCCCTGGTCCAGCTGGAGCCAGAATCTTCCGGTCCTGAACTTCCCCGTTCAAGGCCCCTGGGTGGCTCCACCCACCCACCCTCCAGGAGTGAGAAATCCAGAGTCCCAGGCCTGGGGCTGCACCCACAGCTGTGTCCCGCAGGGGTCCAGGGACGGACCGGGGAGGGCGCCCCAGCTCAGCGGGGAGACGCAATGGGAGGGGATCCCGCCCCTTTCTGGGGAAGGAGATCCTTGAAGACCTTTGAAGGAAGGAGGCAGATGGCTCTGAAAGGACACTTTCTCTGTGTCTCCAGCCCGAGTCCCTGCTCTTGGTCCCTGCATCGAAGCCGGGCCCACTTTGAAGCAGGTTCCCAGGCTTTCCGTGTTTTCAGCCTGCCAGTCATCCTGTCCAGCATCACCGTCACCTCCTCCAGGAAGGCTTCCCAGACCACAACCCCCGAGGCCTCTCTGTGTCGCCCCTGGCACTCTATCTAGATGCTGTTCACCTTTCTGAGAGTCCTTGAGACACGGGAGGGGTGTGTGTGTGTGTGTGTGTGTGCGCGCGCACATGCGGCCGCTGGACCCTTCTTATCTCTGGGAAACCCCGGTTAGGAAGTCTTAGAGGGAGGCGGCCTTGTCTCCTTCTGCAGAAGCCCCGGGTTAGTCCTCCTCACCCTTCCGGGGACCTCAGCCAAGCCTCCGCCCTGAGCGACACCTAGAGGGGGGCCCAGGAGGCCTGGTGGGGAGCCCTGCATCCCCTGGTGACAGGGAGGATGGAGGACGCACCCTGGGCAGCCACGGGTGTGACCCATTTCCGGGGCACGGCCTCGGCCATGGCTCCTGCCTATTTCCTCATGTTGCTTTCCCAGCTTTCTGCCTCAGTCAGAGTTTTCTCTGCAGCCAGGAGCCTGCAAGCCAGCAGAATCCCGGCCCCCACCCCCCCGGGCACAGCACCCAGCTTCGAGCCCGGGAAAGGTTAGCTTCTCCGCTTCCTCTTTGCCCTCGAAGGCAGCCCTCTGTCCCCAGGCCGATGCCCCACCTGATGGCGGATTTCCCTGGGGCAGAAACAGAACGGAGAAGCAGTGTCTCAGGAAGCAGGCTGTGTATAACTTCCCAGGGACACGGGGCCAGGCTCAGACAGCCCCTTCCCTGCAGCCCCCTTCCCAGAAGGCCAGGCGACTGGAAACCCGCCAGGCTGACCTATGCCCCCCCACCATGTGCACACACATGCATGTGTGTACACGCACCTGTCGCTGCCGTTGCTCATCTGGGCAAGCGCCACGTGAGACCGTGCATTACCCAGTGCTGTGCCCCCTGTCGGCACCGAGATCTCAGGGTGCGCCCTCGCCTGAGCACCCCTTTCCAGGGTTCTCTACGCTGGAGCCAGATTTGTTTCCCTGCCCGCCCACCGCTCATCCCCTTCCGCTCCTTGGGGCCAAACACCTCCCTGTTGTCATGAGGTTCTGCCCTCTGCCCCTCCCCCAGCCCACCCCCGGCTCTCAGGCCACAGTCTGGCAGTGTCTATGGGCAGGTGCTCCCTACCAAACCCTCTCCAGTGCCCTGGGCGTTGTCTACACGGCAGGCCTTTACTACACTGCTCGGAGGAAACAGGGACCCTGGATGGAGAAGCCCCTGAGTTCGGACTATGTTTTGGGAAACTGTGGGGCCAGAGAGTGTCCCTGGGAGGGAGGATTCCCACTCGGGGCCTCCGTCCGGCCCCGAACTCCCTGAACTCTACTCACCAGTTAGAATTAAGGGAGGCATCTTCGGCAGGAAGATCTGTGCTCTTTCGGGGCGGCCGTCGCCGAGTCTAGACCCGAGCTCTCGTATTACTGGTAGTGTTCGTTGGGATCGTGTGGCCTAGGGGACGGCCCCGCTGTGGACGCTCTGCTCGTTTATCCTGTGATTCATGGATGTTCTGAGGGATGGTCCTCTGAAAGGCTGCTGGTGTCTGACTCTTTATGAAAAGTTTGACGTATGCTGTGTTAGTTCACGTCCGTGAGGGACTACGATCTCTCTGTTCTGTGACAGTCACTTATTCTGAACCCCGGGTTGTCCTAGATTTGGGGAGCCCCGTTGAGCTGGCACTCGGGTCCGTCTGCCGTGTCCCTGTCCTCGAGCACGTTTTTGCTTTCTTCGCAACCACGTGCTCTGTGCTCATCTTGTGCTCTGCCCCACCCCCACCCCCACTCCTGGGACCGGCCTCTCTGCAAGGAGCCGGGGTTCCTTCTGGTGGAGAAGGAGCCTGAGATGCCCAGGTTCGGGCCCCGAGTGTGCCCACTGCTGTAACGGGGTCCCAGCTCCCAGGCCCTCTCAGCCGCCCTGGGACAGCAGCTACACACACGTGCACACACATATACCTGCAAAGTGTGCACATGCATATGCACACATGTACATGCACCACACACGCACATGTTCACGAAGCACAAGTGTGCACACGCACGAACCCGTGCACACACACGCACACGCGCGCACACACACGCATGCACGCACACGCATACACCCATGCATGCAATACCCCTGCGCGCGCACATGTTCACGCACGCACAAGTGCATGCATGTGCACGCACACACATCTGCACACGTGTACACGCACACACGCATGGCGCACACACGCACGTTGATGTTTACTCCTGTATCTGTAAACATTGGAAACTTGAGCTCCCAGAGGAGCATCTCCAGTTCCAACCAGCGGTGCAGGTGCGCCCCAGTCCTCTCCTTTTCCGCGGTTTTCCAGCTCGTCTCCGGCGGGGAGAAAGCCGGCTTCCGTCACCAGTCACCTCTCACACCACCCAGGGAACTNTGCCCGGCCGTCCCCCCCACCCCCACCCCGCGGCCGCCTCGTCACCGCTGTCAGGCTGGGCGGCAACCTCCTGGCCGTGCTGTGGGTCCACCAGCCGGACACAGACACCTACCTTGGCTGCCTCACCTAAGGGCCTTGAACCTAATTGGTCAGGGAAGGAAGTGAAGTGGACGGAGGGGGGGCAGGGGAGGAGCTGCTATTTGGTTTGTTTTTGTTTTTTAGTGCTGCTATTTCTTAAAAATGTTTTTTTAAACATTTATTTATTGTTGAGAAACAGAGAGGAACAGAGCAGGAGCGGGGGAGGGGCAGAGAGAGAGGGAGACAGAGTCCGAAGCTGCTCCAGGCTCCGAGCTGTCAGCCCAGAGCCCGACGCGGGGCTCCGACTCGCAAGCTGTGGGATCATGGCCTGAGCCGAAGTCAGATGCCCACCCGCCTGAGCCCCCCGGCGCCCCAGAGCTGCTATTTCTTCATAGGAGGTGGAGGGCAGCCGCTCTGTGCCGGCAAGTTCTACTCACAGTCCGCGCTCGCACTGAGCGCTCACACAGCGCTTAGCACCTTACACACCCCATCTTCGTCCTCGCGCAAGCACGAGCCGGGTTTTATCACTACTCTGTTTTCAAACTGCAAAACCCGAAGCTCGGGAAAGGCGTGGTGACCGCCCTGTCACCGGCAGCGGGCCCCTGCCCCTGGCCCCCAAGCTCTGGGCCCTCCTCACCGGGTATGAAGTCCTTTGAAGCTCTGGATAAGGGCTGCAGTCACCACGCCCCTGCCCCAGAGCCCGTGAGCCCGGAGCTGTCCCTGCGCTGTCCACGTGGGGATAGGAAGGGGGCAGCCAGGCCAGGAGGGGGCCGGGGGGAGGGGCGGGGCAGGCAGAGCTGCAGAGCCTGGGCTGGGAAGGGCGAGGAGCCTGGAAGGAAGGCCAGGACTCTGTGGGTGGCCCGGGGATGGGGACGCCACCGCCTGCCTTGCTTGCTAAGAAGTTCCCACTGCTTACCCAGGCCACTGTCTCTGCTCTGTCCTACGGTCCCCAAGCANGTCCCCGAGAGGCTGGGGGAGGGGCAGCCAAGGCGGCCTCCCTACTTATCTCCACCTCTCTGCCTGGGGATCGCCTGGTCCCCCCGCCCTCTGGGAAAGTGGCTTTTCCTGCCCCTCAGGCGGGTGTGAGGAGGTGGGAGCCCCTAGCCCCCTGCACCCCGGCCTCCGCAAAGCCAGCTCTTTGCTCCAGGGTCCAGGCAGGACCTGGGGTTGGGGCTGGGGGTCACCAGGGCACAGTTTGTCTGGCCCCCGCCTACCTCTGTGCCTCGGTTTCTCCATCCATGCCTTGGGCTCAGGAGTGGGAGGACCTGCAGTCATATCTGGGCCCTGCGTCCCCCGCTGCGGCTCTTTGGGGGAAGCCCGTGTTGTCACTCTGTCTTGAGGGAGGTGCCTGGGCTGTGAGGGGTCGGGGAGCCCCACGGGGCAGTGAAGCCGGGAGCATCGAGGTTGGGGTATTTAGAAGCAGACAGCAGAGGCTGGGGACACAGAGAGGCTCCCATGACGACGACTGGGAGAAAGTGGGTCACTGAGGCCCCCACGTCAGGGCTAATGCCCACCAGCGACCTTGGGGGGCTGGGAAGGGAGCTGAGGGTGGGCAGGGCGGGCACTGTGCTGACCCGGAGCAGCTGCTGGGGGCCTCAGTGCACAGAGGGTGTCCCCCACCCCCATCCCGCTGCAGGCTGGTCCCGGCGATGGACCTCCTTGGGGACCAGTTCCCTTCCCTGTTTGCTAGTGTGGCCTTCAGGCCCAAGCAAGGGGGCGGGGGGCAGGAATGGCCCGGGAAGCCCTGTGCCAGCAACATGTGACTCCTGTAAACTTTAGGGGCCTGGAATCATCTGGAGGCCCGAGCTGGAAGTGGGGGAAAGGTCTCAGCGTCGCGCCAGCTATGGGCCACGCGCCAGGGCCAGCGGGAAAGGCAGCCGGTGTCCAGCCGGGCCAGACACCCACAGGCGGCCCCTGCTGGCCGTCAGCCACCCGGGAAGGCTGCGCCAACCTCACACAGGCCTGGCCAGCATCTGGCCCCCCAGGGGGGGGTGGGGGGG
>NW_027551571.1:5945540-5946229 GCF_008692635.1 Crocuta crocuta | reverse complement strand
GCTCCCCAGCCGTCTGCGGGAGGGGTCCTGGAGCCGGGGCCGCGGGCGGGAGCAGGGGGCAGGCAGAGGGGGTGTGAGGCTCCTGGGGGGCTGCCCACTAACTGTCGGTCCTCCGCACCTGCGGGCAGAGGCTGTCAGAGGAGAGGCAGGGACAGAATGGAGAGGGGACCCGGGGTGCTCGCTGTTGCGGGGTTTCCTCCCTCAGCCAGGCCCGTGCACGCCAGGCCACAGCCTGCTCTGAGGACAGATGCCAAAGAATAAAAATGAGGGGCGCCTGGGTGGTTCCGTGGGTTGAGCATCTGACTTCGGCTCAGGGCGTGAGCTCACGGTTCGTGGGTTCGAGCCCTGCATCAGGCTCTGTGCTGACCGTTTGCTCGGAGCCTGGAGCCTGCTTCGGATTCTGAGCCTCCTCTCTCTGCCCTTCCTCCGCTCATGCTCTCTCTCTCTGTCTCTCAAAAATAAATAAATGTAAAAAAATAATAGAAATGAAAAATCCAGCTGTTGGGAGTGGGATGGACACGGCAAGGGCACTGCTGTCTTCCGAGAGCCAATGCCATGCGGCGCTGGGGGGGCTGCGAGCCCGCAGGCTCAGCCCCTGCTGTGGGACGTGGGGGCAGGCCGCCGACCCTCTCTGAGCCTGTGTGCTTCTTTGTGAAGTGGCTATAACGACCTCTGCACTCGCACCTCAC
>NW_027551571.1:5932092-5945447 GCF_008692635.1 Crocuta crocuta | reverse complement strand
ACTCGCATCTCACGGCGTTGCCTGGCCTTGAGTCGAGCCGATAGAACAACCCGGAGCAGTTCCTCCTTTCCCTGGGGCCCTTCTGGGGGGGCCACTGTCTCCGGGGCACCTTTGCCCCCTGGAGCCACAGTGCCCGGCGCGCGGCCTGCAGGGCACTTGCTTACTCTTATCACAACCAGCAGGCAAACAGAGACAAAGTGCCCCGTGTTGGCACCTGGCGACTGGGCCATCACGTGGGCCACCAGGCTCCCCTCGGGCTCCGTCTGCAGCCACGGGACGTGACATCTGCTGCTCCGTGTGACCCAGTGGGACACGGGAGCCTCCCACTTCTGAGAGCCGGGGAACTGCGGGAGACAGAGCGGGCTGGCCTCAAGTCCCAGGGGGCCGGGAGCGCCGTGGCCGCCTGCACCCCCTCCCTGCGCAGCTGGCCCGCTGGCTGCCCCCCTCACACAGGTTGCCCGCAGTGCCCACCTTGGGCTCAGGGTCACCCCTAGACACTGCCCAGGGGTGAGGAGCTGGGACAGGGGGCCTGCACACCTCCCAACTCCTTGACCTTGGGTTTAGTCAGAAGAGGAGGGCTGCTGGGTTCTCCTGGGCCCTCGGCTTCTTCCCAGGGACCTCAGGCCTGAAAGGGAGCAGGCGTGTGCATTTGTGTGGGAACACAAAATGTTTCATTAGGAATTTATATTTTTAGAGCAGTTTTAGGGGCGCCTGGGTGGCTCAGTCGGTTGAGCGTCCGACTTCGGCTCAGGTCATGATCTCGCAGTTCTGGGTTCGAGCCCCGCGTCGGGCTCTGTGCTGACAGCTCAGAGCCTGGAGCTGCTTCAGATTCTGTGTCTCCTCTCTCTCTCTGCCCCTCCCCTACTCGCACTTTGTCTCTCAAAAATAAACATTAAAAAAATTGAGCGGTTTTAGGTTCACAGCAAAATTGGGAAGGTCTCCCACACAGCCTCCTCCCCGCACCTGCACAGCCTCCCCCACCAGAGGGTATAATTGCCACACCTGTTGAACCCACACGACACACCTTTATCACCCAAGCTCCACAGCTGACATTAGGGCTTGTTCTTGGTGGTGTACATTCTATGCGTTTGGACGACTGTGTAATGAGGTGTGGACAGGTAGCCACCGTTGTAATATTTTCACTGCTCCATGGGGTGCCTGGGGTGGCTCAGTCAGTTAAGCGTCCGACTTGAGCTCAGGCCCTGATCTCATGTTTTGTGAGATAGAGCCCCACATCGGGCTCTGCTGTCAGCGCAGCGCCCACATCAGATCTTGTCTCCCCGCTCTCTCAGCCTCTCCTCCCTGACTCAAACATAAACATTAACCAACCCCCCCAACAAAGATTTTTAAAAAACTGTTTTCACTGCTCTGAAAATCTTTTGTATTCTACCTATACTTTTTAAAATGTTTATCTACTTTTGAGATAGAGACAGAGTACGGGGGGTGGGGGGGGGTAGACGGTCAGAGAGAGAGGGAGACACAGAATCTGAAGCAGGCTCCAGGCTCTGAGCTGTCAGCACAGAGCCCGACGCGGGGCTCGAACTCAATGACTGTGAGATTAGGACCCGAGCCACAGTCGGACGCCCAACTGACTGAGCCACCCAGGTGCCCCTGTATTCTACGTATTCATCTGTTCCCCACACACCCTGGCAACCCCTAATCTTTTCAGTCTACATCGCTTCACTTTTTCCGGAAAGTCCTATGGTTGGAATCACGCAGCACATGGTCTCTTCCGATTGGCTTCTTTCACCCAAAAACGTGCCTTGAGGTTTCCTGCTCCATGTCATTTCATGACTTGTGGCGCATTGCTTTTTAGCTTTGAAAATGTTCCGCGGTCTGACGGACCACGGTTTGTTTATCCGCTCACCTACCCAAGCACATCTGGGGTGTTCCCAGGTTTTGGCAATTAGGAATAAAGCGACCACGAACATCTGTGTGCAGGCTTTTGTGTGGAGCTAAGTTTTCAGCTCGCTAAGTTTCAGCACCACAGAGCGCGACCCCTGGATCACATGGTAAGAGTTTTAAGGGGCCACCCAGCTGTCTGAGTGTGTGACATTTGCACTCCCGCCAGTGAGCTTCTAGTAAGTGTGCAATGGTAGCTCCCTGTGGCTCTAATTTGCTTCTCCTCGAGATCATCTGACGTGGGGCATCTTTCCACATTCTTCCTTGCCATCGGTCTACCTTCTTTGGTGAGGTGTCTATTTCAGGTCTTTGGCCTATTTTTTAATCAGGTAGTTTGTTTTCTTATTGTGGAGTATGAAGAGTTCTTTGTATATTTTGAGTAACAGTCCTTCATTGGATGTTGATCCGCAACTGTTTTCTCCCAGGCTGTGGCTCGTCTTCTCGTTCTCTTGACCTTGCCTTTCACAGAGGAGACCTCTGTGATTTTAGTCAAGTCCGGCTTGTCAATTCCTTCTTGCGTGGACTGTGCTTTGGTGTTGTATCTTAGAAGTCCTTGCCGCACCCAACGGCATCTAGGTTTCCTCTTGTGCTATCTGCTAGTTTTATAGTTTTGTACTTTACGTCTAAGCCTGTGATCCACTGTGAGTTAATTTTTGTTGACAGTGGTAAAGGCTGTGTCTAGATTCATTTGGGCGGAAAGCTCTGTATCCATTCCAGAGGGTAACATGTGAGCCCACTGGCACTTTCTGTTCCCGCCCTCCTTTACGGTGGCCTTGCGGGAGCCATCTGCGTGATAAACTCCCTGGTGAGTTTTAAACTTCTGAGACCAGAAGGAATCACGGCCCCTCCTGCAGATGGTTGTTCACAGACCCAGACGCGGTAACGGGCCAGCTGGAGTCCTCAGGCCTCTTTGCATCCCAGAATTTCCCTGATCGGCGGTGGAGGTCTTGACATATGCTGAGACAGAAAGGGAGGAAAGAGAAAGAGAAAGAGAAAGGAAAAGAAAAAGGGAAAGGAAAAGGAAAAGAGAAAGAGAAAGAAAAAAGGAAAAGAAAAAGGAAAAGAGAAAGAGAAAGAAAAAAGGAAAAGCAAAAGAGAAAGAGAAAGAAAAACGAGAAAGAGAAAGAGGAAAAAAAGGAAGGTTCTCAACAGAAAAATTAAGTAAAAAACAATCATCTTGCACTTTTTAGTTTTTACCACTTAAGATTTTCCCCCAAATTAAGGAAAGTGTGCTTTTCTTCAGTAGGGCAAACAAACCAGGTCATGCGAGAAATAGCTAGAGAGCAAGTACACGACGGGACTGTGTACTTGCTGGCTGTCCTCGGAAGGTCCCTGCGCTCATGTGGGAGGTGGTTTCCCTGGGCCGTGGGCTTAATTTTCTGTAAAGAATGACAAGGGAATCAGGCACGGAAAGGAGTAGAGTCCAGAAGTCAAACTCCACTCCGATCACGGAAACGACCCTCCTGCTAGCATATGAACAGCACTGAAACCTGAACTTGGGTGCACGCCTGGGGATGGTTTGCTTGAGGGAAAGCAAGTCCCACCTTCTCTCCCAATCGCTGAAAGAAAACCCGCCTGCCAGATTCCCTCCCCTTCCTCAGAATTCTAGAACTTGGAAAAGAGAGTGGTAGAGTTCCTCTTTTGCAGCAATGTATGAGAGAACGTTCCAGAAAGAACAAGTGATCTTCCAGGGGCTGCTGACTAGTCATTCATCTCGCAAACGCTGGACTGCTCGGTCCGTGAAAATCTACCGATCATCACACCCACTAGCCCCTCAGTGGGAATCAGATGACATGCTCAAAACATCATAATTCAAGGAGGGAGTATTTGGCTTTTTTAAAGTGTTTATTTTAAGAGAGAGAGAGAGCGCGCAGGGGAGGTGCAGGGAGAGGGAAAGAGAATGAATCCGCTCTGGCAGCATGGAGCCCACTGCGGGGCTTGAACTCACAAACTGCGAGATCTGAGCTGAAGCCAAGGGTCAGACGCTTAACCGACTGAGCCACCCAGGTGCCTCCTTAAGGAGGGAGTGTATTTTTTTATTTAAAAAAATTTTTTTAAATATAATTTATTGTTGGCTAACAGTGTATACAGCGTGCTCTTGGTTTGGGGGACAGATTCCCGTGATTCANGGCAGACACAACATACCCACCCAAGTGCCTACAAGGTACCAGCCACTTCTGTAGGGATTCGGGACTCAACAGTGAGCAAGTCAGACAAAACCCTTTATTCTGCTGGAGGGAACATTCCAGCAAAGGAGGCAAACAGCGAAATAACCTACTGAAACATACAGTAGGCTAGAAAGTGACGAGCTACGGGAAAAAATAGAGGTTAAGGGGGCCTAGGGGCGTGGGGCAGGGGTGGAGGAGGGAGGCTGGGGCCGGACCCCTGAGCTCTTGCGACTTGTGTTCTCCCCTCTGCACACACGTACTTCCTAAGTGTCTGGAGAGGTTGCTATTTCCCGCCCGCCTGAGCACAGCCTCATCCATGGTGGACCGACTCCATGTCCTGTGGGTGTAAAGGAAGCCAAGGCCCTGCAGACGAGGCTGACTCGGGCTGGGGGGTCAGGAGAGGCCCGGGCTGCCAGAAGGGGTGTAACTGTGGCCCTGAGAGCCGCAGGCCAACGGCCTCTGATGGTCTTTCCAGAGAAATATATTTGCCAAGAAGGGGGAGCTGAAGACTCGGCCTTTTACTCATCTTTTTCTTAATGCCACCAACATCCCCGGCTCATAGCATGTGCCTCCTTCGTCCTGGTCATGTGACACGGACAGACACCTACAATGTGACTTTCTGCAGAGAAAAACTGACGGCCAGTGCGAGTGGCTTTTATTCCCTGTACGCCGACATCTGCTGTCCACATCATGTAACCTCAGGGGACGAGGCTGATGATATAAACAGAAGTTCAAAACCAGCCAGAATGGCGGACGAAGCAGAGGCTGGGGAGTGGTCAGGGGTGAGGTCAGGAGGGTGAGTGGCATTAGAATGATTTTGGCGTTTCTTCTGAGTGAAATAGAAAGCCACTGACCGTAGGGTTTTGACTTAATCTGATTTACATTTTTAAAAGCTTATTTATTTGATTTATTGGGGGGGGGCGTGGCGCAGAGGGAGAGGGAGAGAGAGAATCCCAAGCAGGCTCAATGTGGGGCTCGAACTCACAAACTATGAGATCATGACCTGAGCTGAAACCAAGAATCAGATGCTTAACCAAAGGAGACCCCCGGGCACCGCTGATTTACATTTTAGGAGGGCCGCTGTGACAGCTAGGTTGAGAATAAATGAAGGGGCCCTGGCGGGGGGGGGGATACTGAGTCCAGCTGGGTGGTTGACTAAGTCCAGGCGAGAGATGGCGGGGAGCAATGGCGGGCTTCTGGATGTTTTCGAGAGCGGAGCAGCAGGCTTTTCCTAGGAGGGTGGGGGCAGGACATAGACAAAGGGACGGTGGGAAAGGCTCCAAGCTTTCTGTTCTGGGCAACCGAAGCACGGGATGAACATGGCCATTTTGCTGGTGGCCCTCTCTGTGCCCAGACCATGTCGGGTGGGGGCCGACGAGACGGGCCTGGCGCCTGCCCTGGAGGCTCGCAGTCTGGGGGAGGGGTGGAGAGGACAGCTGGACGTGTAGGCAGGTAATGACATGACACTATCGAGGCGCCTGGGGGGGGGGGTGTCAGCCTTTGTCTGAGGGTGCAGAGAGGAGAGTGCCCAGCAAAGCTCTCAAGCTGGCGATGGGTGAGCAGAGTCGCAAAGAACGGAAGTGAGTTCTCCAGCCAGAACCGAGAGGCGTCTTGAGGAAGCGAGAAAGACAAGGGCAAAAGCCAGTGGAGTGCGAAGGGCGGGACTTCCAAGGTCGGGGACTTGTGAGCAGGCTTCTCGGGGGAACATGCCCTTGGGGGTGGGGGCACCCACGGACACAGGAGGCGGTCAGGATGCGCCGCCTGCGGTTTAATCTGCCAGGATAAACCCAAGATGGCCGAGAGCTGGAAAGGCCTAGAAGAAGGTATGCCAGGCTGGAAGGTCCGACTGCAGAGAAAGGGCGGGCCAAAGGGGATGCCCCTTTCTGGCTTGGGGGCCGACACGGCAGGAGGCCCCAGAGACGGCGCACGATAGAGAAGGAAGAGTCCGGTTTGGGATGTGCCAAGTTCAAGGGCCTGGCGGCGAATGTCCAGGAGGGGGTTGGATCCACGGCTGAAGGGAGAGCTCTGGACTGGGGGAACCTGGGAGGTGCTGCCGTTCAAGGGCCCGGGATCAGAGGACGGAGGAGAGACCGCAGGCTGGCCCCTGGGGACAGTGACACTTCCTGAGCAGCGGGGCTGGCGTCAGGAAAGGGGCAGCGAGAAGTAGGAGCACCAGAGGGCCTGCTGCCTGGTGAACACCCCCTGTCCCTCCTCTGCCTCGCTGACCCCTTTCGGTTTCCCCAAAGCCCTGATTTCTATTTGGGAAGCCGGGTTTGAGAGAAGCCTTGCGTCCCGGGGCCATGAGGTTCACCAGTGGACACGTAAGCGGGCGTGATCCGATCGGAGGGAAACCCAGGGCTTTTGCTGGGACTCCTGTGCCCGAGACTCCCCCCTCTTCTGGACCTGAACCAAGAGACACGTCGTTTCAGGAGCCGCCGGCAACCAGCCGGAGACCACACGAGGAGGGCCAGACCTGGGATGAGGCCCCCAAGGGGAAGAGATTGGACTGCTGGTGACTTCAGGCTCCAGGCTCCAGCTTCCCCGCTCTTCCACTTCTCCGAAAGCGGGATTTGCTTTATCGTCGAACCAGCTTGGAGTGTTTCCGACACTCGCCACCAGAACCCTGCCGGGACACCCGTCACGAAAGCCAAAGGAATGTGAACGGTTCTTTAACGGCCGGCGGCCCTCAGAGAAAACAAGCCATCAGGTCACCGGTGAGCTGGGAAGTGAGCTGGGAAAGGGCGCTTCCCGGGGAAAGGCCACGTGACGGCGGAAGGAAGTGGAGGCCTGGAGTCAGACGGGCGTCCATCTCTTGAGAGCAGTGTCGCCCCCTCACCCTTTCAGCTGGGCGGGGGGCTACGTGCCCCTTTTACTAGATCTTGTGGGGATTCAAGGGCACTGTCGAGGGTCTGGCACAGGCAGACGAAGGGTACGGCAGGGACGGACGCGGGCTGCACTGAAGGGCACAGGACATGAGAAAGCGGGACAACGGACGGAGCATTTCCAGGACACACGTACGCAGTTTGCAAGCACGAATGGCCTCCAAACACAAACTGATGCTCGACTTCCCTCTGACACAGAAGGGCGAATCCAAGTGGGGAGATGTCAGGAAACAGACTCCCAGACTCGGGGGGTAGGAACGCGAAACGGCTTCGCCGAGGAGGGCCACCTGGCAGCGCCTACGGCGTATTGCGGAGCGTGGTCTCTGACCCAGCGCCCTGGTGCCAAGAACGTGAGCGCACACGTGGCGGCCTGTCCCCGGCAGCACCGTCTGTGATGGCAGAACCTGGTCTGGGCTCAGATGCCGGATGACCCCGGTGGTCAGAGAGTCCCGTGCAGTCAGGAACCACATCCAAAGGACGGTGAAAAATGAAAGCATTTGCAAGAAAAAAGAAAAACCAGTACACTATTTGTACGCCAGTCTGAAGAGTAGCTTCCATTTGCCTGAGGGAGGCCTGCGCGGCCGTGGAGACATGAGCCACGGGTACCTCTGGTGGGGGGTGGGGGGGAGGTAGGAAATGTCTCTCTCAGAGAAGTCTTCTCGTGGAGCTCAACATTCACTCCGATGGCTTATGTTCTGCTTTACCGTAGCCTGTGTTACAGTTACAGTAAGAGGGTTCAGACAGGACTCGGCTCAAGGATTTGAAGGGGGCGATGGCTAAAGAAGTTCGCGGCCAAGTGTGCGTGAGACAGAAGACACGGGAACGGAGAGGAACCACCCGTGTGCCTGTCGTGCCTCCGCACCCGCCGGGCCGGCCCAGCCCTTGGCCGTGGGTGTAAGGGCTGCCTACGCCGCGTACGGCCTGGGTGGCCCAGACGTGCCACGCGCTGGCGACCACCGGCTGCAGGTGAGAGGCCGATGCTGCCCACGCTGGATGACAGCACTACACTGCTTCCTTCCCCGAGTCAACAGACGGCCAGACACCAGGCGCGCGAGTGCTCTCTGCGGGGCCCTAGCAGGACACGGTCCCACATCTGCCTTCTCCGGGGGCTTGTTCCCGACCGAGTCAGGTCGGCCTCACGGAGCCCCCTCTCCGGGCGCGCTCACGGACTCCCCGCTTTACCGCGCGGCCCCGGGAACCACACCTGCCCTGTGGCTGCTGGTCTAGCCCGGACTCACCTGTGAGCTTCTCACCTGTCAACAGTCTCTCTGCGAAGTGACAAAGGGGGACAGGAACGCCGCTGAGTGCGGGAGGGTCAGGGAGCGGGAGGGGGCCCGCGGAGCTCCTGGAGCCTGGGAAACGCGGAGTCCCGCGGGAGGCTCTGAGCCAGGCTCTGGAACCGCTGGGGGACAGGGGCGGGGCCTGCCCCTAGATTCTTGACCTGCGGCCCAAGGACTAAAGTGAAAAATGAACAGATACCACAGGACATCCAGTGGGGAGTTCGTGTCATTAATCTGATCGTGCAGTCATTAGAGATTTATTTCAGCATCTCTCACACTGGGGGCCTTGGGTCACCCGAGTAAGCACACGACAGCTGTCTGATTTAGAAAGTCTGATGGACTGCAGCGTTACTGGCAGATTTTTTTAAACCAAATATTTTCTGTTAGGCTTTAAAAACTAAGAACGCTTATGATTTTAGGTCTCAAAGCGCTTACCTTCTTCAGCTTTAGTGGTTACATTTTGGTAATAACTGAAAAATCGTTCAGGGCTCCCTTATTTAACAGTTACGCAGGTCACTTCAGACACCTGTGAGGGAAAACTAAGACGAAGGAACAGCCAGCAGTGTCCGTTCGGGGCCCGAGGAGAATGTGCTAAGGGGAGCCTTCGCAGCTCCCCCCCGGTTCCCATCTCACACTGTGCATTGCCGAGAAACGGAAGGGGAAAGTCAAACGCAGAGACAGGAAATGACATCTTATGAAATAGATATACAAAATTTAATCCCTTTGGTTTAAAATGCATCTTCGGTGATACAATTAAAAACAGCAAACAAGACGAAAATTAATCTCATAAAACAAAATATAAAACAGTGATGACCCGTGTCCCATATCTTATCTTAGAAAACCAGCAATTTAGTTCACATACTTCATTAGAATGGCTTAACGTAAAAATTAACTATCAGTCCTACTTACACAAATGACCTACTCTAGCTCCCTGAACCTGGATACCCGTGATTTTACTTGTTATAAAATGATACTTTTCAGTACATTTATATATTTAAACGTGTGTACAAATGTCTCCTGCCATGGTTAATACAGTCTCATGAGCTCATGAATGCCTTCCAGAACGGTCAGCACACAAGACCATCAAAGCCTGAGGGCTCGGAAACCTGGTAAAGTAGGAATCACTTCCTGTAACAGGCAGATGAGGAAGCACTGCCTGTGGGGTCGTATCGCCCAGGACGCAACAAGCGCAGTGTGTGTTCTGATCACTGCGTGGTCCCGCTCTGGGTACACACGCCTGGGATCAGCGTCCACAGCAGATGGGAATCGCACTCATGGTTCTCCTTTACTTCATTTGTTAGACGGTGCAGAGATCCGAATGACGACCTTCTCGAGGGCAAACGGAATCTCTGCCCTTTGCGAAGGCTCTGCTATGCTCTGGGATGGCTGCTGTTCGGGAAAACACACACAGGCGTTTGAGGGGGTTCCGCTGAGCACAGTACTCCATCTGCTGGGAATACGTTGCCAAAAATAACTTAAGCCTTTCATCCAGGGAAAGTCTGCAAGGTAGACCTTAACTGCATTGCTTCACTCTATGTACACACACCGTGTTTATATATTATCTATCTGTATAAGACACGTATATACACATTTACAGACAGAGGCCTTCAAACATGTATTGCACTTACGTACAACGCAGCGTTAGCTTAACTGTAACCCATGTTAAGTTCTTCATAAGCCAGGCAGGTGACACGTTCGAGAAGGTCGCCCAGGGGGATTCTGGTAACATGCCCTATTCGAGTAAACGTTTTCGGGGAGGAGGAGGGGCTGAGGGAGAAAGGGCACATCCTGCCCTCAGCGGGTGCCGCTCCCGCGCCCCAGAGGCAGGCAGAGTGCGGCCGAGCTCGGGCCGGGGCGCGACACTCTCGAAGCCAAACCCATTGCCTTCTCTGACCTGCACTAGTGAGCAGGCCCAGTGACACTGAAGAGACGAACATCCCAATATTTTTATATAAATAACGTGGCAGATATTCTAAAGGTTCCCAGAGAGTCTATTAAATCTCAGGACAGAGTTTTCACTTCTAACCCTAAGTATCTGTCTCAGAAAATTCAGACAGAACGGCACATGGATCTCCCTGCCGCCCGAGGAGCGCCGCCGCGGTGCGCCCCACACCACCCGCAAGCCCAGGGCAGCGATGCAAGCACAGGAGTGCTTCCCGCCGGCATCTGCCCACACCTGCGATGTACCCGCTTCCCATCGGGAAGACCTACGCGAGACCTTCGCGACCTCGCTGGGAGTGGGGGGCCTGTGTGCCCTCAGATCTCAGTGAGGGTGAGTCTGTAAGACCCCCCGACCTCCTCCATCTGCAGCTGGAAGGTGTCCTCGTTGGAGTAATGCTTCACGATGTTGTCGTCCATGTTCACCAGGATCCTGGAAGAGAAGCGAGGCCCCTCTACTCATTCCTGCTGCCTGGAGCCGGACTAGATTCCACAGTCGGGCTGCCTCCCTAGGCCTCGATCCCCTCATCTGTGGAATGGGGGTGGCCACAGTGCCCATCTCGAGGGGCTCAAGTAAAGCTCTTATAATAGGGTAGGGCCTGGGATAAAACAGGCCACACCAGCTTCTTCATGGTCACTACTTCCGCACGTGGTCACGACTCGACACGCAGGCGCCGTCGCAGTGCACGAACCACGTCTGCAGAAGCAGCCCCGCGTCGGGCCGGCTTCAGAAAGTGTATCGGTAAAATTAACCTCAGGGATCTGAAGCCACAGCTCCCTGACAAATCATCTTCCCTCACAACATATCTTCAAAGTTTAACTGAGCTACTACTAAGTCCAACCCTCCCGGCTAGGCCCATCTAGAAAATTCCAATCAGGATCTGCTTTAGATTTAAGCCAAAAAATTCTTCTGCCGCGCTCAGCTTACCCACATCAAACAGCCTAGATGCTTAAGCGAAATAGCACTAAAAATGCTAATTTCTGGACAAAGCAGCAACGCTCTATGACTGAAAACATCATCCAGGACAGGAGAATACACCAGAAGGAACAGAGACTCAATCAGAACCAGGACCTCAGTGCTGACCTGCTACCTGATTGTGGACATGGCTCAGGCTCTCTGCACCTCAGCTGCCTTGCGTGTGAACTCCCGAACTCCTGGACATCACACCAGCTCAGAGGGGAGCTTAAAATGCGAAGTGCCTGGTCCGGCACCTGACTCACGAGGAGAGCTCGGTAAGTGGGGCAACGACTGAGCTTATCCTGACTAAATCGCACACTGCGCTCTGGGATTTGGAGCCATTTCACTGCTGCCAAGCAAGGGAAGAGCAAATAAACATTTAACTTGAAAAAAAATCCACATCATCTTAGAAAGATAGATCAATTTCGTGTGGAGAACTTAAGAAAAAATACATCCTTGCATTCATGTTTTTATGACTCCTCCTAGACTGGGCACAAACACGTGTGAATAGGGTTCACGTGACGTGGTATAACATTATTTAGATGTAGGAGACAGGCCAGTTAATGCTTACCCTTTTTTACATTTCTTGAATATTTTCCCAATCTTGTCATGGGGCACATCATATTTGTCTGAGATCTAGAAGAACCAAGAAAAATAATTACAAAATGCTAACCTCATGGCTTTAAAACACAAACTATAAATATTAACACTGCCCGGTCACTCAGCTTTCTGTCTTTCAAAAATGCACGTGCAAAGCTGTACACGAAACCACGCATATTCCGGGCGGGGCGGGGGTTACCTGCCTTCGGAGGNACGTCCTAAGTGTACTGTATGGTCATCCTTTTAAAAAAACGAGCACTTTATAGAGCTCGAGGTTTATAAACAGCGGAGCAGAAGCCCACAGCTGCGTGCCCACCACAGACGCCGGTGCCACGGCCTCACATCAGTGTGGTGCCTTCATCATCCGCGAGGAGCCAACGTCGCTCCAGCGCCGTGAACTAGCGTCCGCAGTTCACACGAGGGTCACACTCGACGGATTTTGAGGAGTGTGTAAGGGCACACAGCCACACCGTCACGGATACTGTGATCACGTGTGTAAATCAACACAAGTGACCGTCCTCCGCAGTGGAGACCCGCACTTCGAGCTCCTCGGGGCTGCGGTGAGGACGGACGTGTGTTCGGCACGAAGCAGGAGTTAGCTTCCCGAAGGGGACAAACGTCTCAACGTCCCACAGCCCACAAGAAACCTCAAAGTCCCTGGTGGCAGGCGAGGAAGGAGCACAGACTTGCACAAAACCGCCAGGGTTGCGGCTCCTGCGGCTGCACGCTGCGGGGGTGGGGGGGCCCTCGGCCCCTGCTGAGCCCCAGCCCTTCCACCCCCCTTTCTGCGATCAGTGAGGGCCCACACGGAGCAGGGACATCAGTACAGGGTGACGTCTGCAGGTCTCCTACGAGCGCCCAGAGGCTGTCTTTAAAGAGAGAGGATGAATCCCTCCAAGGACGAGCTGGCTCCGCCTGGACCCAACGCTGTACTTAGGACTGAGCAGGCCGCCCCGAGCCAGGGGCGCAGCTGAGCCTCCGTCCGAAGGGCAAAGCCCAAGGCAGCACGGAGAGAGGCGCCTCCCACTGCTTTCAGGCTCACAAAACACGCCTTTCAGACCAAATCCAAGCTCTCAGCGTACAAACAAATCCGCTTTTTTTTAAATGATCAGGTTTTTTTTTTATGATTTTTTTAAGAGTTTATTTATTTCGAGAGAGCAAGAGAGTCAATGCATGAGCAGGGAGGGGCAAAGAGAGAGGGAGGGCGAGAGAGGGTCCCAAACAGGCTCCGCCCACCAGCACAGGGCCCAGCGCGGGGCTCAAACTCACGAACCCTGAGACTGTGACCTGAGCCGAAGACGGAGGCTAAACCGCCCAAGCCCCCCAGGTGCCCGCAACAAATCTGCTGCTTTCCTGTACCACTGGGTGACAAGTCCTCGTGTTTGCGGGACGTCCACCAGGAAAGCCCAGCCCCAAGAGGCAAGTGACACTGACAGATTCTCCAGGGGCTGTGAGCAGGTTGTACGCGCACAGTGAAGCCTCAGCCGTTTTCATCTGTTCTCTCTCCATAACCAGCCGTTTGCACGGCTCTAAACGAGGAAGGGCCACCAGAGGACAAGGTAGGAAAGGGTGACCCAGGAGAAACCGCAGGGAGCTGAAACCAACACAAAGCAGAGGCTGCTGGTGA
>NW_027551571.1:5843669-5931958 GCF_008692635.1 Crocuta crocuta | reverse complement strand
GAGAGGCTGGGGCTCCCCCAGTCTGCTGACCCTGTGCCCTGCTTTCTTTTTCTTCATTGCATTTATCAGTGCCTGGAAAATTACTTATTAGTTTCTCTGCCTGTTTAAAAAATTTTTTTTATTTTGATAGAGAGAGGGAGTGTGCGCGAGCGAGTGCATGGGAGCCAGGGAGACAGAGAGAAGCTTAAGCAGGCTCCATGCTAAGGGCTCACTCCCCTGACCCTGGGATGACAACCTGAGCCAAGATCAAGAGTCAGACACTCAACGTGCTGAGCCGCCCAGGCGCCCCTTTGCCATTTTACTGTCCCCACTCCTAACCAGCATCTAAACTCCATTTGGCAATACGTCCCTTACTCTTGTAACCCTAGTGGCCAGAACAGTCTCGGGCATACAGCAGACGCTTAACAAATACTTGTTAACTGAACTCAACACACAGCAGTTGTCTGGGGAGCCACCGGGGACAGGCTTCCAGCCCGCTGACGCACGTGTTCTGAGCTCAAAGATGCCTGCATCTACAGGGAGGTGACGAGTATCAGGGTGCAGTGTAGACTCCTTAAATTCTATCCTGGAGCAAAGCCCAAGCGGGCTCCTTCTCATGCCGTCTCTCGCTCAAGTCCCGGGAGGCCGGCTGGGGTAAGTGTATTTGGTGCCAAGGTCTTGTGAGAAGGACTTGGGGTTATCATCGCTGCACGTCTACGTTTTCCCAAACAGGCTTTGGGTGAGGACTTGACATAAGCTTGGCCCCTCCCCAGGATCAGGAGTTTGAAAGGTCGACCGAGGAGCCATTGTTTTTATGTATGAAATTTTAAGATCTCTATTCAAAAATAGTTTTTATTAGTCTCTAAGCGGTTTGTTAAATGGCTCTCTCCCTTTAACCAAGTATGTAACAAACTGCGGCACAGATCAGGGAGCCCGGGGGGCTCAGTTGGCTAAGAGTCCGTCTTCCGCTCAGCTCATGATCTCACAGTTAGTGAGCCTGAGCCCCATGTCAGGCTCTGTGCTTCGGATTCTCTCTCTCTCTCTCTCTATCTGCTCCTTCTCCCACTTGTGTTCTCTCTTAAAATAAATAAATAAACCTAAAAAAAGAGTAGAATGTTTTAAAAAAATGAACAGAGAAAAACTGTTGCACAGACCATCACAAAAGCATGCGATTCAGGGGGCGCCTGGGTAGCTTAGTAGGTTGAGCATCCGACTTCGGCTCACATCATGATCTCACGGTTCATGAGTTCGAGTCCCCCGTCAGGCTCACTGCTGTCAGTGCAGACAGAGCCTGCTTGGGCTTCTCTGTCCGTAACCCTGCCCCCCACCTCTCCCCAGCTTCTGCTCTCTCTCCCCAAAATAAATAAAACATTTAAGAAAAAACCCACAAAAAACAAAAGCACTCAATTCAGTTGACTGGACATCGCTCAGAGGTTATTATCTACCAACTGGGACGCTGGGTGCACTGGTGTGAGACCCAGAGGGGCGGCCCTGCAGACAACTCAGGGCCACACGAGGCCGGGTGAAATGTGGGCCGTGCCACACAGTACGGGCTTCAGAGATTTCAGTATAACAAGGAATCTGGAAAGTGTGATACAATTTGTTTCAGATAAAGCTTCTACTTAAGTGGGCTTCACTTTCCGAAGAGGGTTTCCAAGTTTCTACTACTTACGGCCTCCATCAAGCCTTTCAAAGACGGAGTCTTAAGCATCAGGGCATCAAAGACTTCCTCTGACTCCTTCCGCACATACAGCAGCACTGCTTCCCAGCCAGGAGCACAGAAGGGGGAGAGAGAAAGGACGCGGTTATTCACACAAGCAAAATGGAGATCCTGGATAGTGGTTAAAATAAAAGGAGACCCCCGCATCAGGAACGGTAAACATGAACCAAAATCAACTCCATCTTGAGGAGTACGGCTCTCAGCTTCTGCTGTAAGTCCACGCTTCAAGCCAAGAGCTGGTCTGATGGAAGAATGCTCAAGAAAGTCAAGCCAGACAGGATTTGTTTGAGCAACTCATTCTTTTGACAGAGTCAGAATTCACTTCCAACTGAAAACTCCCACAAGAAATGGGACCCAACGCACCTCTCTTTGGTTCTTCTACCCGAGTCAGCTTAGCAGGGGTCGGAATGGCAAAATCTTCCTCTGATCCATACGGACCCCTTTTCAAGTTAGATCTGCAGGCAATTCAAACGATGCAATTAGGGACTCCAACTTAAAACATCACTTGCGGGAACGAAAAAGAGTTTCAGGGCACATCACTGGAGTTTAGATTTAAAATGACCTTGGCTCTTTACCTGGTCCAGCTTCCTTCATTTGTGGATGAAAACCTGACGCCCAAGGGAAGATGCTCACCGAACCAGCTCATGCAATTTAATGTCAGAGCTGGGACCTCCTCGGGTCCCCAGCCAGACGCCCTCCCCTGCTGCTACCCTGGCTCAAGCTGCCTTCTCAGGAGCGGAGGGCTTCGTCACAGAAAACATCTTATGGAGGAGGTAGGACTGGAGATACACACATAAAGGTGGTAACAGGAGACAACGTGTCAACAAAGGGGAGAAGTGTGGCCACAGAGCCAGGCTGCCTAAGACAAAACGCTCTGCAGGAAGGCAAATCCCGAAGCCTGGACTCTACTCTGGAATACCTCGATCGGCTGGCGATGAGGAATTTCAGACTTTATGTTGCAGGCATTTAGGAAATCTTTCAAAGTTTCGTGAAACAAGAATGCTGTCCTCAAAGGGTATGTGTGGTAAAGACCGGAGGCAACTCTGGGACCCGCAGGCAGAAGAACCTGGTAGGGGAATTCGGAAGGGCCAGAACACAGCAGTGTCTGTGCAAAGAAAGAGGGAAAAGAGACACTGCTGAGGAGTGACTGGCTCCAAGGCTCAGCTCACAGGGTGCAAGCTCTACACTGCGAGGGAGTTCGGTGGGTGTGAGTGAGAAAACGGTACGATAACTGCAAACTGCAAATGAAGAGAGTGAGCGCTTGGTTTTGAGCAGAACGACACTGCAATGATGGGGATTGGGCCCAAAATACTCCGTGTGTCTGTCCCAGTTTGGCGCGTCCCGGGCCTCCCCTGGGAGCACGTGCAGGCTCTGTAGGCAACACGGGTCTGAAGGGGGTGCCCAGGAGAGGGGACCGGCGCCTTAACATGGTAGAGCACTGAGGAGGGGTCTGCCGGCGTGGGCAGTCAAGGCCCGAGTGGGCCGAGAAGGGCGCCCACGTCCTGGGGAGGGAGGGCAGCAACAGGCAAGGTCAGGAGCACACCCAGGGCCGGCCTCCTTCCTAGAGAAGAGGCAGGTTCGCAGGCCGGGAAGGGGAAACACCAGCGCCTGGAAGACATCGTGTCTGAAAGTGAGGACGTGCTCAAGGAGCCGGGGCAGCGGGGGAGGGGGTCATGTCAGGGGTCTCAGGAGCCCCTTGAAGGAGTCCTGACCTACTGGGACAATGTGGGCAAGTAAATGATGTGCAACTTGTTGAATAAAGTTGGAAACTGAGTCCATACCGATAGAAAGAAAAAAATGAACAGATTCAAAGTCTGATGAGGAATGAGATTTTTAAGAGCCACAAAGCACCTCCGCACAAAACACTTACTACAAAAAAGCTTCACGGCAGAGGGGCCTGGCAGTCACCACCTTGATCAGGTGGTCAGAGCGCACAGCATCAGCAGGGGACAAGTGGAAATGATGCCACCTGACCAGACGCACTGAGGACACAGCATTGTGTGTAGGAAATTCCTGCCACGATGCATAATTACTTGAATCTGATCATGACAAAATGACGAACAAACCCAACCTAAGTAACGGGCTTCTAAGCTTCAGAAGTATTAGGTCAGGAAAGTCAAGGAGAGACTGGACAGTTCGAGGCTGAAGGAGGTTAAAGAGACAACTGAATACACAGTGTCTGAATTGGATCCCTTTTTGCTAGAGGACATTATTGGAACAACTGGTAAAGCTTGACTGGGGAAAGAGCACTGGCTGGGGCTCCCGTCTGGCTAATATCCTGACTCTCTTACGTGGGAGACCCTCCTTGTTCACAGGAAATACAGTCACGTGGTTAGGAACGATGGGTAACGGAGTCTGCAGCTTACTTTCAGAGGACTCAGGAAAAATTTAGTTCTTTGTATTATACCTGCAATTTTTCTCTAAGTTTGAGATTGTTTAAAAATCAAAAGAATTTATTGAAGCAAACAAAACAGGGGTGACTGGGTGTCTCAGTTGATTAAGCATCCGTCTCTAGCTCAGGTCCTGATCTCACGGTTTGTCAGTTCAAGGCGTGCAGCGCAGAGCCCGCTTTGGGTCCCCGTCGCCCCGTCTCTGTCCCTCCCCTGCTCATGCTCTCTCTCTCTCTCTCAAAAATAAACATTTAAACAAGACAAAACAAAACATAAACCTTACCCTTCACCCTCCAATTCTTCTGAGGCAAGAGGAAGGACCTAAAACCAAAAAAGTAGATGGCTTTTCAAGCGTATGCTCAAAATATTTTAGACCATAAGCGACTTATTCCTAAAATGAAACTAATTTTGAACGCGACCAATCTAGTACACAATCCTTTAGCCTTATTTTTCAATAACCAGATTCTTATAGGCATCTTGAACTCCTCTAACCCGGGGGTTGGGAAACTATGGCCCACGGGCCGAGTCTGTCCCAATGCCTGTTAACATAAATAAAGTACATCGTGGGACACAGCCACGCTCAGTCATTGGCGTGTTGTTTATGGCTGCTTTGGCACTACAATGCAGAGCTGGAGAGTCACATCAGACACTGTGTGACCCCAAAAGCCTGCAATATTTACTATTCGAGTCTTTACAGGAAAAATCTGCTGACCCCTGCTCACTGGAAGCTTCTCATTAGAGGGGCGCCTGGGTGGTTCAGTTGGTTAAGCGTCCGATTTCAGTTCAGGTCATGAGCTCACAGTCCATGGGTTCAAGCCCCGTGTCGGGCTCTGTGTTGACAGCCAGCTCAGAGCCCGGAGGCTGCTTCAGATTCTGTGTCTCCCTCTCTCTCTAACCCTCCCTTACTCACGCTATCTCTCTCTCTCTCAGAAATAAATAAAACATTAAAAAAAGATTTTAAGAAAAAACAAAAAAAGAAGCTTCTCATTAGAAACTGGAGACACTTCCAATGCCGCCCCCCCCCGGCCTGGCCAAGAACTCTTAAAAAGTCACGAGCCCATAGAAGTCTGGCCACAAAGCGCATGGCAGATTATCTTCTTCATGTTTTTTGAGCTCTGTATAGAAAGCAGGCTCCACGCAATGCAAGCTGCTATCTCTACTAAGCTCCTGCTCAAAGCAGGGTGTGGCTAGATTCACATTAGTTGCCACGACACGGCTATCTGGGTGCCAGCCGTGATTCAGTACCCGCAACCATGAAAAGAGCCTTGGCCATTCTTTCTGCCCGTGTGGTTACTACCCTAGGGACTCCCCTGGCTTCTCCCTCCTGCCCAGAACCACACGCGTTAACTCCACGAGATCACAGACTCAGACTCCAAATTGCGTTGCTATCCCAGCATCTTTAAGTGAACTAAGATACAAACGCGCACGCGCACATGGAGTGGGGCTGACGGGCCTGGCCCTGTATTTCTGCCACCGGTGCATGCACACCCTTTATTGCAAGGACACCGCGTCGGCTGAATATTCCAGAGACCGTGACACCGGGCAAACCTCACTACGTTTTGGCCTCTGTCTACAACGAATGCCAAAGGCTTCCTCCATGTTGAGTCTCAGCCCCCGCAGCCGCCCCGGGACCCCGGCTACCCACGTGAGTGCCCCGCTGCAGGCTGGCAAAGTGCGCGTCAGGAATGAAGAGGACAGGCTGAGTGTCAAGATCAATAAAGGGTTTGAAAACCGTGATATCCATCCGTTTGTGAGAGGGGAGCAGCGGCACTTTGACATCAGAAACTGGAAAAAACAAAACAAAACACCGGGGACGCCCCGGTCAGCAGCGTATATACATGGACTGGATCTAGGCCACAGAGTACTTTGCTCAGATTTAAGAAACTTAAATCGCAGCACTGTATAAGGTACACATTGCCTGAACAAAGAAAATCACAGTTCAAGCAAAGAAATATGTTGCTTATATTTATACTAAAATCAACTGAACATCTTACCAAAATCAGAAAAGGCTACTTTTAAATATATGGAGACACACGCACGCAGAAAATCAGAAGCAGCACATTTAATTTTTGTCTGAAAGGCTAAAACTTAAGACTGCACACGCAGAATTCGGAAGCAACTTCGCCTTAGCTCTCCCGATTCAACGGCTGACACTCGGACAGCAACGTCCTCTGTCCCCTCAGAACCCACACCTTTACACCTCCGACCTGACCTCAGAACTGCACCTTCGAGAGGTTCAGAGTAAGTACGACTGTCGAGGTTTTTTTATTTATTAAATTACAGACTCCATCTCCCCCTGCCGTCCGCCCTGAGGCACGCAGTGACAAGCTCTGCTGGGAGCCCGTGCTTGGATGCCGGCCAGGGAGCCCGGCCGGTGCGCTGCGGGGCCAGCGTCTGCTGAGCGACACAGGCTGTTTGCAGGCCAGGTGCTCGTGGCCAGTGTGCCACAGGCGCAACGCTACTGCCATACTGCGTTTCCCCTCGTGGTTGAGAGATACAGGATTTTGTGACTATGAATTTTGGTTACGGGGAGGGGAGGGGAGGGGAGGGAAGAAAGAAAGCCTTTCTGGTGAAATTGTCCAAACAGCAGCCCTGCAGGTTCTGAAATGTTAGAAAACCGCACGTAGGAGAACCACACTCACTTAGGAGTAAGGCATCCTGAATTCTCAAGGGCATTCTTCTTCTTCAAACTCTGGACAAGTCCCAATTTTATCATCAGCTATTCAGATAGAATTTGTGTTATTTTTCAGGACTGGAATCAGCAACCCGAACTAAAACTAACAGCCAAAACAGTCCGAAGTCTGGAAAAACTTAAGAATCCTTTCCTGTGGTTCCCCACGAAAATTCCTTAGTTCAGCCACTCAGCTGATTCTGTAGCTGATTCTGAAGCAATGCTACCACTTCACAGTGCTAAGTACCCACGAATGCATTTTCTGCTTGCAAAAATAGCCACGGTTCTGAACGGAAAAGGTCTGAAACACTTGGCGGAAACATTGCTACTTACAGGCATTCAACTGGGAGCTGGGGTCAGGACACTTGCCTTTTCTCTTGCTTTGCTTTCGTTCTTCATCCCTGATTTTCCGTTCAGCTCCCTGCAGGGCAAGAGAAGACAAGGCAGGATTCTGTTTATCTGATCCTCTTTTAAATGCTGTACTCTTCTCTGGCTAACGGGGGGAAAAAAATCTCTTGAGATGAACTCCGTTACTTATTATATTCATGGAGCTTACAGCAGTTTCCTCTAAAAGGCCTATTCTCAAAACTATGTTTAACTATGTGAAACCACGGGGAAGCAATATTTACTTAAGAAACCAGTAAAAAAAAAAAAAAAAAAGCAAAATTCCCTCAATAATGGATTTGGTCATGTCAAATGAAACGCTGAGAAAATATGCTAATGGACCAACCGCCTTCATAAACATCAGTGACTGTCCCCACTGCGTGGTAGACACGCTGACCCTGATTCGAGCGTACCTCCCTAAACAGGCAATAGTCGCAATGAAAGCTGGGATTCTGTCTTCTGAGGATCTGGTGTCAACCAGGTGACAGAGCTGACCAACTAGAACTCACAAGAGCAAGGATTTAACTAGAAGTCTGTGTCACCACTTACAAGAGAAAAGGTGGACTCCCTGGACTATAGAGAGGGCACAGGTACACGGTGTGTATCAATTACATGAATGGCAGTGCCATGCAACTGAACCCACAAAAATAAAACACTGTATTGATAACAAACATGACCTGAAATTAAGCAAGTATAATAAAAACGTAACTACGAATGAACCATTTTACTTCATCTGGTAGCATTTATTTCTGGGTGGTACAGGTTTCTTTACAAAGTTACCGAGTTAAACATGAACAAGCAGCTTATTTTTCTGAAAATAAATTCTCTAACAGCAAACAGAGGAAATAAAAATCACCCCACAGATCGTGGCACTATTATATAATTAAACCACATTTAAAGAACACAAACCACCTCCTGACACTTCTAGAAGGTGTTAACACGCTAACATAGTGGTAAACACACAATCGGGGTTTATGAACATTGCTATGCGCTGCTCATCAAGCACCACCTTCTGGAGGCAGACACACAGGTAAGGAGCCACTCTCCCCCCTCCCCCCTCCGCCGCTGTACAGGGTTGGGGGGTGTCTCTCCGTCCCTTCCAGCAGTCTAACAATAGCTCCTTTCTGATGATAAATCACACTTCCCAAAAGGTAGTTTTAAACTACCTTTAAACTGGAGCCTGTTTCAGTCTGTGACTCCCTCTCTCTCTGACCCCCCCCTGCTCACGCTGTCTCTCTCTCTCCTAGAAATAAATAAAACATTAAAAAAAAAGAATATGGGACTTCTGCTCCCGCTCGGGGCGGGCGCCTCATAGGCCAGATGTACCCCCCGCCCTGGAGGGAAAAGCCAGCTGGCTGCGCGAGCAAGGGTGTGTAAGGCCTGGGCTACCGGTCGACAAAGAGCAGGGCTCCCCGAGAGACCGGAAACAAGCCAGACGCGTCCCCAGGCGCGGACTGTCTTCACACCTCCCGGGCTCCCGGGCGGCGGCGCAGGGAGGCACGGCCACAGGTCGGCCCCGTCCGGGTTCCCTGGGTTGAGACAGAGCTGAAAAGCCACACGGATCAAGGCAGCAGGACAAAGCAGTGAAGGGGGAAGGGTTATACCAGGAGGAGCCCCAGAGATGTGTGGCGGGTCCCCTCAAGTAGTCAGCAGAGTTCTGAGATAAGCAGGCGTGAGAAAGCTACCCGAGGCGGGGGGAGGCCCTCAGTACAGACTAGAAACCAGCGCCCGAAACTCACTGAAAACCGCGCCTGCTGCCACCCAGCAGACTGGAGAAACTTAAGATTCACAGGGTGGTGGGGAGAACCGTCAGGAAATAATCAGCTGACGGTGAGCGCCTGACACAAACCACAACGGTGAGGCCTGCAGGGAGCAAAGCGTTTCCAGGCAACTGCACGTGCCCTCAGGACGAAGCTCGAGGGGACCCCGAGGCTTCCAACTCCGTGCACACCCGGCAACGTAACACTCACCACGTCTAGTGCGCAGGAGGATTGCCGGGCACGAGAGGCAGCGGGGGACACACCGTGTGAGGACGGCACCCAGAAGGGACACAGAATTCGGGCAAGGACACGAACACGGTTATTATAACTGCCTTCCTCATGTCCAAAAAGTCCGTGAAAAAACAACATATTGGGACATGAAAGATCTAAAACCGATCCAAGCTCATCTTCCAGAGACGATAACTACAATGTCTTAAAATGAAAAACGCACTGGATGGGATTTGGAGCAGTTCACACAAGGCTCAGGCACAGGTGATGGGCTTTACTTAGGATATCAGCCCAGGAATACGGAAAATGAATCACAGGGCTGCCTGCGTGGCTCAGTCGATTAAGCCTTTGACTTCAGCTCAGGTCGTGATCTCACAGTTCGTGAGTTCAAGCCCCACATTGGGCTCTGTGCTGACAGCTCAGAGCCTGGAGCCTGCTTTGGATTCTGTGTCTCCCTCTCTCTCTCTGCCCCTTCCCTGTTCATGCTCTCTCTCTCTCAAAAATTAAATAAACATTAAAAAAAAATCGGAGGTGAGGGGCGCCTGCGTGGCTCAGTTGGTTAAACATCTGACCTCCCCTCAGGTCACAATCTCATGATTTTTGAGCTCAAGCCCCACTTTGGGCTCTGTGCTGGCAGTGTGGAGCCAGCGTGGGATTCTCTCTCTCTGTCCCTTGCTCACACACACCCTCTGTCTCTCTCGAAAAATAAAAATCAGAGCTGAAACACATTTCATATGTACAAAAGCTGGAGAAATTCATCACATACACTCTGCAAGAAATGTTAACG
Source organism: Crocuta crocuta (assembly GCF_008692635.1). NCBI lineage: Eukaryota > Metazoa > Chordata > Mammalia > Carnivora > Hyaenidae > Crocuta > Crocuta crocuta. Next base: position 5,922,039 of record NW_027551571.1, on the reverse strand, counting down.
GAAGTCCTATGGCGCTACAGAAAACCACGTAAGTTCACGCTGCTTCCCTCTCTCACATGGCAACTGAAGAGACCAATCTTGGGCGATCACCTCAGGCCATGACCCAAAAAGTTAATTTATGACATCTGTTCCCGGTTATGGCTACGGTGAGTATCACTCTGATGAAGAAAACTATCTGCAGAAAATAAATGTCAATGACATTTTTCTCTATAGGGACGAACCACGGATATATACAAGCTTATACAAAGAGAAACCGCCAAATTTCCACTGGTTAGAGATCCAATTCCTGTTCCTGTTTTGTCTGAAAAACTGCTACAACGCGGCTGCTTCTGAAATAAGAGAAAATTCCATTTATCAAACCAGCTGAGCAATTCATAATAGGGTACTAATAAAACCTTCTTCTTAGGGGAGAAAAACAACGTAAACGCCTCTGCAGAACACCGAAACGGATCTGATTTGTAGTTTCTCGCTGCAGATGTAGACCAGATTCATAGGATATGAGAGCTTTAAGAGCCAGCAGAGAAAAATGAATTCACAGGCACCAAATAACAGGTGAGTAAAATCTCAGAAAGGAGGGAATCGAGGAGGCAGGGGGGATATTCCAGACAGAGGAGGCGGCATGAGACCACGTGGAACAGCAGACGCGGGCACCTGGGTGGCTCCATCAATTGAGCATCATGATCTCAGGTCATGATCTCACAGGTCATGAGACTAAGCCCCTCTAAGCCCCTCCATGCTCAGCTTAGAGCCTGCTTAAGATTCTCTCTCTCTCTCTGCCCCCTCCTCTGCTCTTGCTATCTTTCTCTCACACACAAAAAAGACAGAGAGAAAAAGCTTCTGCACATCAAAGGAAACAATCAAGAAAACTAAAAATTTGGCAACCTATGGAATGGGAGAAGGTATTTGCAAATGACACCTCTGATAAAGAGCTAGTATCCAAAATATATAAAGAACTTATCAAACTCAACACCCAATAAATAAATAAAGTTAAGAAATGGGCAGAAGACATGAACAGACATTTTTTCCAAAGAAGACATACATACAAAGGGCTAACAGACACATGAAAAAATGCTCCATATCACATATCACCAGGGAAATACAAATCAAGCCCACAATGAGATACCACCTCACACCTGTCAGAGTGCCTAAAATTAACAACTTAGGAGACAACAGAAGTTGGCAAGGATGCAAAGAAAGGGGCACCCTTACACTGCTGGTGGGAATGCAAACTGGTGCAGCTGCTCTGGAAAACAGTGTGGAGGTGCCTCGGAAAGTTAAAGATAGAACTACCCTATGACCCAGCAATTGCACTATCAGGTATTCACCCACAGGATACAAAATACAGATTTGAAAGGGCACGCGCACCCGATATTTATAGCAGTGTTATCAACAATAGCCAAACTATGGAATGAGCTCAAATGTCCATCGACTGATGAATGGAAGATGTAGCATAAACACACACACACACACACACACACAGGAATATTACTCAGCCATCAAAAAGAATGAAATCCTGCCATTTCTAATGACGTGGATAGAACTAGAATGTATTATGCTAAGCAAAGTAAATCTTCAAAGACAAATTCCATATGATTTCTCTCATATGGGGAATTTAGCAAACAAAACAGATGGAACACAGGGGAAGAGAAGGAAAAAGAAAATAAGATAAAAAACAGAGAGCCTCGGTGGCTCAGTTGGTTAAATATCCAGCCCTTGATTTCTGCTCAGGTCAAAATCTCATGTTGGTAGGATAAGGGCCCACGTCAAACTCTGCACTGACAGCATGGAGCGTGCTTCAGATTCTCTCTCCCTCTCTGACTTTCCTTTGCTCACTTTCTCTCTCTCAAAATAAATAAACTTTTTTAAAAAAAAGAGGGAGGCAAGCCATAAGAGACTCTTTATTTATTTAATTTTGAGAGAGAGAGCGAGAGCGAGCAGGGGAGGGGCAGAGAGAAAGCGAGACACAGAATCCGAAGCAGGCTCCAGGCTCTGAGCTGTCAGCACAGAGTCAGATGCAGGGCTCGAACCCATGAACCGTGAGATCATGACCTGAGCTGAAGTCGGACACTTAACCGACTGAGCCACCCAGGCGCCCCTAAGAGACTCTTAACTATAAAGAACGAACTGAGGGGTGCTGGAGAGAAGAGGGTTGGGGGAGGGGCTACATGGGTGCTGGGCATAAGGAGGGCACTCCCTGGGATGAGCTCCAGGTGTTCTATTAAGTGATGAACCACTAAATTCTACTCCTGAAACCAACACTACACTAGATGTTAACTAACTTGAGGTTAATTTTTTTTTTTAAGTAGGTTTCCTGCCCAGCAGAACCCAATGTGATGCTTGAATTCACGACCGTGAGTTCAAGATATGAGCTGAGATCCAGTCAGATGCTTAACCAACTGAGCCACCCACGTGCCTCTAACTTGACTTTAAATAAAATTTTGGGAAGAAAAAACAAAAACAAAACAAAAAAACCCTCTAAATTCATTTAAGATCATCAATCGATACTGTTCCTTCTCTGCAAAACCACTCATGTTTTTACCATTCAACATGGAAAACTTGAGCTCATACTAACTCCTGCTGACATCACCTAACATAGCTGAAATTCTAAGTGTGACCCACGGACCCAGGTAAGTCCACAAACTGTGTAGCCCCAGAAAGATACATCAGAAACAGAGTGAGCACTTGGGAAACAATCAGAATAATTTTGTGTCTGTTAAATCAAATGACAAAAAATTGGGGCTTACAGTCTGTATGGCTTTGGACACCTCTTTAGGTTTTCTTTCGCCTCATAAAAGGAACATAGTGTGGGGGCGCCTGGGTGGCTTAGTCGGTTAAGCGTCTGACTTTTGCTTAGGTCATGATCTCACGGTTCGTGGGTTCGAGCCCCGCGTCAGGCTCTGTGCTGACTGCCAGCTCAGAGCCTGGAGCCTGTTTCAGTCTGTGACTCCCTCTCTCTCTGACCCTCCCCTGCTCACGCTGTCTCTCTCTCTCTCCTAGAAATAGAAAAAAAAAAAAAAAAGAACATAGTGTCAAGGGAAGAAATTTGACTTTGGGTCACAAATCACAGCTCCACCTTGATGTGACCCGTCATTTGTAAAATGGAGCACGTGTGAAAGGGGTATTGGGGGTAGGCTCACAGCTCCTCAAAGACATCCACACCCAAATCCTCAGACCCTGTGGACATGTCAGCTGACACAGCAGAGGAGACATCAGGTTGCTAATAAGCTGATACTGAGACAGGGCCATCTGTGTCAGCCCAGCATAATCACAGGGTCCCCAGCAAGATCACAGGGTCCCCAGCAAGATCACAAGGCCCCCAGCATGATCACAGGGTCCCTAGCAAGATCACAGGGTCCCCAGCATGATCACAGGGTCCCCAGCAAGATCACAGGTCCCCAGCACGATCACAGGGTCCCCAGTATAATTACAGGGAGTCCTTAAGAGCGGAAGAACCAGACAAGGAAATGTGATAACAAAAGTAGTGGCAGAAGGATGTGACGTGAGGCTCCTGGCTTGAAAAGGGGAAGGGGCCACCAGCCAAGGAATGCGGGTGCCTCTAGAAGACAGAAAGGCAAAGAAACAGATTCACCCCGAGAGGCTCCGGAAAGAGAGGTGACCTTCTCAATTTTTGTCCAGCCAGATCGGCATCAGGCTTCTGGCCTACAAAACCATGAAACCACAAATGTGTGCCGAGGGTGCCTGGGTGGCTCAGCTGGTTAAGGTCCGACTCTTGATATCAGCTCAGGTCCTGATCTCTTGGTTGTGAGGTTGAGCCCCTGCTTGGGGTTCTCTCTTTCCCTCTCTCTCTGCCCCTCCCCTGCTCATGCTGTATCTCTCAAAATAAATAAATGAACTTTAAGTAAGGAAGTAAATAAATAAATACATAAATGTGTGTTGTTTGAGCCACTAAGATTGTGATAATTTGTTAACAGCAACAAAAGAAACCTAATACAACCTAGCATATTATGAGGCACATTGTAGGTACTCAATAAATGTTACTGAATCTGGGTGTTTGAGAAAGTTCTGTGAACTTGGAGGGTCTGAGGCTGCTTCACCACAGCCAGATGCTGTGCTCTGGTCCTCAAGTGTAAAAGTCAGGACGGCAGGGGCGCCTAGGTGGCTTAGGTAAGGGTCTAACTCCTGATTTCGGCTCAGGTCATGATCTCATGGTCATGAGATTGAGCCCCATGTCGGGCTCCATACTGAACCGGGAGCCTGCTTGGGATTCTCTCTCTCTCCTTCTGCCCCTCCCCTGCTTGAGATCTCTCTCCCCGCTCCCTCTCAAAATACATAAATAAACATTTTAAAAAATCGAGACAGCAGACCTCTGACAACAAAATATACTTCCAGTTTTCAAGTGCCTTCTAAAAATCTTTCATTTTTTATTTTAGAGAGAGAGCGAGCGTGAGCAAGAGAGAAAATCTTGAACAACCTCCATGCTCAGTGTGGAGCCTGACGCAGGGCTCGATCCCACGACCCTGGGATCATGGCCTGAGCCAAATCAAGAGTCGGACGCTCAACTGACTGAGCCCCCCAGGCACCCACCTTCTAAAAATCTTAGTAACAGAAAGGGTGTGTTTGTTTGTTTACAGGCTAGAAAGGGGACTGGCAAAAACTATGGCCTGATATTTTCTGAGAGGGAAAAGTCAAAGTCGTCACACCTAGGCCGATGGAGCGCTCTCTTCCCTGCGGCCGCCGCCCAGTTCTCGGGGACGGCACCATCGGCAACCTCCAACCCACAGCGGGCCCCGCAGCGGCTCTCCAGATTTCACCCAGCCGAGCCCCGGCTCCGCGCCTGGCTTTTCTCCTCTCCAGAGAAAAGAAATGATGCTGAAATCACTTAGGCCCACGCTTTCTCTTTTTGCCTCCCTGATGCTGTAGAGATGAACCTGAACCTCCTCTTCCCTCGTTCACCGAGCTGGCTGGCAACTTACCGAAGGGCCTGGAGGGGGTGAGCCAGCTGAAGCACAGCCTTTCCGGTCACCCACACGGAGGCCACGGACAAAAAGCCTCAAGAGCTGCAACACGGCAGCCGCTGCTGACAGGTCCCAGTAAGCGGGCACCGCCTACGACCGAGCACGTGTGTCCTCTGCGCACCGCACGACTCTACGACTGGCTCCGTGAAACGTACTCACCGGGCCCTCTAGTTGTTCAGTCAAAAGGGGATATTCCCCCTCCCCTACATGATGTGTCTTTGCATGGCTACAACGGTAATCTCTCCTTTAAACTAAGCTGTTTAGTATGACTAGCCATACGTGTGCCTCAGCCTTAAATATTACAAAGACCTCGGTCATTTTCTGGGAGAGAGAGCAGAAGTCACACGCTTTATTCTAAGTGCCCCACCCGATCTGACAATCTCACCTTGTCACAGAAGACTTTTATCTGGCAGTACGCCCGGTGCACAGGCTTGTTGCTACGGCTGTTATAACTATAGGTGTCAATTTGAATGTTAAGAGGCAACCCCTTCACGCCTTTCTGAGAAGAGAAATCCGTGCTTAAGCAGTTCACAGAGATGAAAACCTGCGAGGGCAAAAAAGGCATCGTAAGCAGCAGCACCAACAGTCAACCTTAGCACAGCCTGTAACTACACTAACATTACTGAAATTAGTTAAATACGCTCTAGATGAGAGCCCAGCTCCTCACTCAAAAGAAACTTTTTAAAATAAAAGGTTTATTTTAAAACTGCTTTTGGTCAGAGGAATGGCAGACGCTAGGGGAGAAAACAGCGCCGAACCTCCATCAGTCTTCGCTTCCAGGCATTTGTCGAGTATCGCACTGTGCAAGAGTCTAGATGTGTCTCTTGATGCCATGTTTAAATATTACCGAGGGCACATGTTCTCTAGGCAGCTGTTTTGTAGCTCAGTACCAACTCTGGTCGTGTTTGTGTCTACACCACCTCTGACAGCCTGTAGTTCCCTACGCATGTCCTAGTATTTGGGAACTTAGGAGACCCGTGAGTCACGTTATTAAAGTGACACTGGAGGTTGTTACTTAGGAGACACCCAAGTGAACCTGTGGACACCAAAAGAACATGCTCCATTTCCCTCTTGTGTGTGATTACGGGTTTAAACCTCTCATACAGGGACACAAGGCGGTCGAGCTCCCTTTCAACCATTTAGTTTCAGAACTTTCTGATGCATGAGCACCACACAGTGGATACTCCTGGAATTACAGTTTTAAAAATCCATGCCTTTCAAAGACCCAAGTCTGTTGGGCTGGACTCCTTCCAGCCCAGGGGCCAACAACCCCCTCGCCCTGATAACACCCAGGAGCGGATCTCCCAAAAGCAGTTCAGGGCGCCACTGGCTGAACGGAGACCCAGACACGGAGCAGTTTAACAATGGGGGCGGGGGAGCCTCTAAGAATTCAGATAAAAGAGAAGGGAGTGGAGAGGGTAAGGAGAAAGAAGACTGTAACCGTAACGACGAAGACTGCTCTCTAGAAGGTCTGCAATGCTGAACAGGGGTTTTATTCTTGCTCTAATCTATACATTATTTTCAAGAAGGAAAAGACCAAAACACCTGAAAAAGACCAAGAACTTGTCCACATTAACAGACTGAAGAGTCGTCTCTTGTTCTGTCCCTCTGTTAGCTCTCCACTCAGACCAGGTTATTTACTGTCCCTAAAATCCACCTCGAACATCTATTCTTGCCTCACATGCCTGGCCCTGTCTCCCCTCCTCCTCCTATGGCCTTCGGTCCCAGTCTGAGCCACCTCCACAGCCCCTCCCCGCGTCTCCACATCTGCAGGCTCCAGTGACTCCTCCAGAGACTGTCGCCACTCACCCTGACCCGTATTGCGGGGCCCACGGCAGTGAGCACCTAACGTTCCCAAACCTGCGTGGGGCACTTGCTTTATACACACGATTGCATTTCACGACCCCAAGCGACAGTTAATCCTTCTTTTCCAGGTGAGGCCCATATACACACACACACACACACACACACATATATATACACACATATATACATACACACATATATACATATACAGGTGCATACATATATGTAATTCATGTATGTATGTATATCCCCAAGGGGGAAAGCAAAGGACTAGAATTCATATTCATGGCTCCCCCCTTTATACCCTGTGACCTCGCTTTCCCAAATCAACTTTGTACCCTAATCACCTGGCTCTTCTTCACTACCTGGAACGGTCTGCCATTTTTACACGTACCGCAGATAACACAGCAGGCTAGGCCCGCACTCTCTACGTGGCGGCTTCCTCAATACTTCAGTAGGAGCACAGTGCCTGGTCTAGGGTTGCCTTTTCTAGCCTGCTATGATTTTACTTTCCATTCAACTCCTTTTCAGTAAATAAGCAAAAGGCTTTCATTAAAAAAAAAAAAAAAATTCCTAAATCTAGATACACAGGCAAAAAGCAGTACATGTGAATTTCATATCCATTACAGAAACCTAGTGCTTTGACTTGGTCTCTGACCCTTGGACAACACAGGGGTTCGGGGTGCCAACCTCCCCCCGCTACCAACAGTCGAAAACCCACGTGTAACTTCTGACTCCCCCAAAACTTAACTGCGTAAGAGCCTAAAGTTGACCAGAAGCCTTCCTGATAACATCAACGATTAACATGTATTTTGTACATGTACATGTTATTTCTAGGCTATGCAGTTCATCGTAAGGTTTTTCAAATTGTTGCAAATCTCAAAAAACGTTTCCAATATATTTACTGGAAAAAACGGACACACAAGTGGGCCTGCGCAGTTGGAATCTGTGTTGCTGTTCAATGGCCGACTGTATGCTGTTAAAAAAGCCTTCATATACAATTTATAAATCTGAGCTGAGGAGACAGGCTATGGAAAGACAAAACTGAAAGGCAGACAAAGAGACAGACAGACAATGGTCCCTGCAAACAGCTGAGTCCATCGAGTAACCAAATCGCCGTATTTTTTCATTTTATAACCAAATGGAAAATCTAAATTTCTATCATTCAAAGCCACATGGCTCAATTTAGGACTCAAAAACAGCAGCCTGGGAAAGTTACACTTAACCCTCCACAATTCCAGGAAGGCTCTGACCCAAAGTGATATTCCATTTACAAGAGGATTTCACGGTAATCCAACCTAAAACCTAACCTCCCCTGGCTTCCCAGTGTCAAGTTTCTATTCAAAGCAAAAATAAGCAGGAACCAAATCCTAGGATCAGCATGAACATGGAGCCTTCAGAGAGACATTACCCTTTTTACTCGGGATTACTGGCAACTGCTTTCTTACGCACATTCTTCTAGGTTTAAAATCAGTTCTTTCCAACCTTGGCAGTGTTTCTAAATGCAACAAAGAAAAGTCTACGGCATTCCAAGCTCAGCGTTAAAAAACACCACCTTGTCTAGACAAGTACGGAAACACACCGGTAAACAGCGAGCACGACGTGCAGTGAACGCTGTCCAGGCCAGGGACGTGAGGTATGAGAAGGGCGACGGGCTGAAGACCTTCAGGAAAGGGGGGCGGTGTGCATGGAGCCTCCTGTAGCTGGCTCCGAGCAAGGAACAGGGCCGTCCTGGGTACGTGCTGCCGCCACCAAAGGGGACACATGTGCTCTGCCTAAGCCTCAACCAAAACTTGGCCAGAGCGTGAGACGACTATGTATGCTCTAGCAAGGGGCACCGTGGGCAACAGGAAAGCTTCTGGCCGGAAAATGAAAACATCGGAGTTTTAGCTCCTTCCCGAATTAGTGCTGTGACCATGGGCAAGGTCCTTGCCTGCCAAGTGCAGGTTCAGTTAGATGATGTTTGGATCACTTTTTTTCTTCTTTTCAAGTTTTTTAATGTATTTTGAAAGACAGCAAGAGAGGAGGGGAGGGGCAGAGGGAGAGAGAAGAATCTCAAGCAGGATCCGCACGGTCAGCGCAGAGCTCGAAGCAGGGCTCAAACTCCTGAACAGCGATCTCATGGCCTGAACTGAAATCCAGAGTCGGACGCTTAACCACCTGAGCCTCCCGGGCGCCCCATGTCTAGGTCACTTTTCTTGAGTCCTATGATTATATTTATATTGAAAGATTATGAATACTTTCTCTACTATGTATTTATTAGTGACAATACTTTCGTGTAATACGTTTATCAATCAGTGTTTTACAAATCATATTATTTCAAAAGTACCATGTAAAGTTGCCTTTTCAAGTAATTATATGGACTAGTCGTACAGAATTAAGAATCTTATGAAGGGGGTGCCTGGGTGGCTTAGTGGGTTAAGCGTCTGATTTTTGCTTAGGTCATGATCTCGCGGTTCGTGGGTTCGAGCCCCGCGTCGGGCTCTGTGCTGACTGCCAGCTCAGAGCCTGGAGCCTGTTTCAGTCTGTGACTCCCTCTCTCTCTGACCCTCCCCTCCTCATGCTGTCTCTCTCTCTCTCTCTCCTAGAAATAAATAAAACATTAAAAAAAAAAAAGAATCTTATGAAGCACAGGTTCATAATGCTCGGCGCCAGGGGCGCGAGCACAGCCTGGGGCCCCGGAGGCTTCAGGGCCTTGACTCAGCCCGGATCACCTGGCGCGCGTCAACCCTTCCTGGAGACGGGAGGCCACAGCCAGGGGTTCCGCAGTCACTGGCCTGGGGTGGGTTCCACTCAAGGCCTTTTTCAGGTGCTCCCCAGGTAATTCCGGTGATCACTCAGGAGAAAAGCCACTACTGTCAGGTGATTAATCGTCTATATACTTAACGCTTTGATCCACCAAAGGTCTCCTCTGGCTCTAAAACTCTGAGGTGGTTAAAACAAGCCCCAACATGGGGTTTCTTCTCTTTAAAGAGTTCAGAGAGTCTTACATGTATTTATAGAGTCCCATCAAGCTTTCTTTTGGATTGAAAGTATTTTTTTAACAGAGGTATAACCCTATCGAATAATAATATTCATTTCACCAATGGAAAGATAAAGATTACAGCATCTGCTTAAACTTACTAACCAGGAAGGTTGTACAAATCCTAAAAACTCATAGTTCACAAAACAGTAACCAGATAAAAACCTATTAAAAATCTTTCAAACCTGGATCTCCTAGTCGGCCCAGTCGGCTAAGCGTCCGGCTCTTGATTGTGGCTCAGATCATGATCTCAGGTTTGAGAGTTTGAGCCCTATGTCTGGTGGTGAGCGGACAGCGTGGAGCCCGCTTGGGATTCTCTCCCCCCCATCTCTGTCTGCCCCTCCCCCACTTGCCCTCTCACTGTCTCTCTCAAAATAAAGAAATAAACTTAAAAAAATCCATCAAACTCTGCTTCTGTTTATTCCTCAAGTGACATTCGATTTTCACAGGTGGGGGACGTCTGCGGGGTCATTCCCACGGAGCCGCCAGGCCCTGGAGACAGGGACCGTGCTGGGCCGGCCCCTATGCTTCTGGCGCCTGGCGCACCGCACATGCTTAGCAACACGTATGTTTTTAACCACAGAAGAAGCTGCAGGGGGAGCAGTGAGTACACGGGGCGAATGTGGAGCCCAGTGCAGACATGAAAGACAGCTAGCACCTACTTCTGCAAACCAGTGCGCAGCTGGGGTCTTTGTGTGAAAGGGCTGCACGGCGTTTCAGCCTTTGTGGGTGACACACAGCACAGCGACCCCCGGGAACGGGGCGAAGCAGCCATAGACATTTCAGTGAACAGGTGGATGCGGTGGTCTTGTTTTCAATAAAACTTTATTTATAGAAACAGCAGCTGGCTGGCCAGGGTTTGCAGAGAGCCGCAGTTTGCTGAGCCCTCATCTAAATAAACCGACCTCTAAGGCGCTCGAACAGTAATTCGCCCTTCCCTCACATCACAGTGCAGGGAATAGCAGGGAAGTGTGATTTGCCATCTTCCCTTTCTATGGAAGTGACTTCCTGAGCAGGACCTCCTGCTGACGTGTCACTCATCCAGGGAGCCATGTTCTTTATCAACACAACCCACGCCCACGGAAGGGACGAGTGTAATTTTAAGGGAGAAGTTGTTTCCAGGAATCTTACGTAGGAAGGGGACAAATCTTTAACCAGCAGCACCCGAAGTGGGTCAGAGGGCAGGTGCAGAAACGCAGGGCAGAGCTCGCACCCAGGGCCCGAGGGGCAACAAGATGGTCCCGGTCTGTTCCTCCCGGCGCGAACACCGGATGGGTCCTACCTCACACGTGACACCCCAAATAGGTAGGACAACAGGCCAGGTCACCCAAATCTGGATAAAGCCAATGTTCAGGCCACTGTCACTGTGCAGAGAAAAATACTTTCTAAGACGTGGTTACAGAGGAGCTGCAGCATCTTCTCCAGAGGCTGGGAGAGGGGTACAAAGAAAGGGGATTGTTACACGTTCACCTCCTCCAAGGGATACGTGATAACCTCTCCTCTCTTTCCCTACTTCCTTGTCACTGATTTTGAGGAAAAGTTCCACTTTATTCAAACAAATGAAACATAAATCTTAGAGGACAAGCATCTAAGGACCCAACCGAAATCACTAGAAGAGAGAAGAAACCAGCCACAAAAACAAACTGCCAAACAGGTCAAGGATGCTCTGCAAGGTTCCTTCTCGCACGTCCAGCCTGTTTTTCTAACGTGGTTCCTCATTCCTGGAGGAGAATTCACTCACTGAGGACTTTTCTGAAGATCTAATTTTGTTTTCAAACCTCAGCTGAAAATATGAGGGAAATAAGAAAACAAGAGTTTCTATCACCAAAGGACTCACTTGTATCCATGGTTCACTCCAAACGCTTACAACCGCAGAACCAGCAAGAGATCAGATCTCGAACTAATTTACGGTGATTTTTCCAGAAGCGTTATGGCAGCTGCACACTGCTGCCCACGGAGCTGGCTGCTGCCTCTGCTTACCCCTCAGGAGGGAAAAGGTGAGGGGAGAGAGAGATCCTCGGAAACAGGGAGCTCGAAACACAGGCTGCCTGTGGAGGTTCACTGCCAGCCAGCCGAGTGAAAGCAGCAGAGAACAGAGTTTAAAACCCCACTACTCACTTCTTGGGCTTGATCAGCACAATAAACCAGGCCCAAGTCTGGTAGAACAAGTGGACTGTCCAGTGTGCAGACAGTACTCAGATATGTGAGCTTTCACAAGAGAATTTGTGGGGAGAGGTTACAGAAATATAATTTCATAGAAAGTGTTAACAAAGCACTTGAAATTCATCAGTCAAAAGTTACAAAAATTGTAAGTAGTTGAATCAGGAGCTAAATAATGGAACTGGCCAACTTAAGCACACTATATTAGGCTCTTTTTCATGAATGAACAAAAAGGCTGTTCCTTTTAGAAAATTTACCACAACAGTAATACTCATTATTTATTATTATTCATGTACAAGAACCTGACATCCAAATAATCTATTCTTAATTTTTTTCCCACTAAGAGATTTGGGTAGAATTTTGCAGATTTTTATGGCATTGCTGTTTAAATGGTGAAAATAATTTTCTTTTATAATTTGGTTTATTCAATGAGTGGAATAAAAGAGTAAACCTTTAAATTTGCCAAGAATATGAACCACCCTTATAACAGCTGGGATAAGGTTTTCTTTTTAAGAGTTCTGATTTTTGTTATTAAAAAAATTTTTTTTAATGTTTATTTTTGAGAGAGGGAGAGAAAGAGAGAGGGAGAGAAAGAGAGAAGACAGAGCATGAGTGGGGGAGGGACAGAGAGAGAGGGAGACACAGAATCTGAATCAGGCTACGGGTTCCGAGCTGTCAGCAGAGCCTGACGTGGGGCTCGAACCCATGAACCAAGAGATCACGACCTGAGCGGACGTTGGACGCTTAACCGACTGAGCCTCCCAGGTGCCCATAAGAGGTCTGATTTTTAAACTAAAATAATCATACACAGAGTTAGGCTCATTACATGAGAGGTCACAGGAACTCATCCGTGTCACAGCACCTTGATGGCCCTGAAAATGAAAGAGGCTAGAAAAATCATCAACACCTTCAGTGGTTCACTTCCCTCTGACATTCCAAACGATCAATGCCGTCCAAAATCTAGCTCCGAAGTCCCACCCTAGCTTCACACCTCATTCTCTACTGACATGGCCCATCGATAAAGAGGCAGCATCAATTAACAGAAGTGCTCCGAGAAGCATTCCCTAATGACCCAAAGAGGATTACATCCCCGTTTTACTACCTAGCAAGTTGTACTGAGTAGTTCGGCTCCCCTCCCCTGAGACCAGACTTGGAGCTTTAGTCTGGGTTAAAGAGCCACATCTCTCTCTACACCCTCGTCACCTAGGTGAGAAGAAGGAACAAGCAGATGCCCTGAACATGCCACCTCTATTTAACACTTGGGTCGCTCTGCCACACCGTAAGTGTCTGTGCTCTGAGACCCTTGACGGCAGAATTATTACACAGGCTTAAGATGTTTTCCAGTGTCGGGGCGCCTGGGTGGCTCANAAAAAAAAAAAAAAAAAAAAAAAAAAGATGTTTTCCAGTGTCTGGGGCACGCGGGGGGCTCAGTCAGTTGAGTGTCGGACTCTTGGTTTCGGCTCAGGTCACGATCTTACAGTTCATGAGTTTGAGCCCTGTGTTTGGCTCTGCGTTGACAGCATGGAGACCGCTTGGGATGGATTCTGTCTCCCCTTCCCTCAGCCCCTCCCCTGTGCGTGCCTCCCCCGCCCCAATATTTCAAAATGTTTTCCAGCATTTAGTACATTTTTTGTATTTCTCCCAATGCCTCTTACACAATGGTACTGAATTAAAGGCTGGTAATGACAGAAAAAACAGGGGTCTGCAAAAAGCAACACACTATCTCCACATCTTCATTTAGCAAACTTTCAAATCCCCACAAAACTTTAAATGCACACAACAGTGCTCCTCAAAAAACAACAACAACAACAACAAAAAAAACCCAAAACACTCAATAAAAAAGAGCTAATATCAATTTACACAAACTAACCCCTTCTCCCACTCCCTAGTAGAGGGCCCTTGGACTGGCCACCGATCAAGTCCTGAATGAAAAAAGAGACTGCTTCGTTGACGTTAGGCAATCGCTGAATATGGTTACTCTAAGAACTTTTCTACAGCTCACCACCATCTACGTAATAGCAGCTAAGCTCCTCCAAGTTCACGGTGCCAGACATGACGGTGATCGACCTCTGCAGCCGTGTTTTCTATTACCCACTGCACTACTTCTCATATGTCAGTAATAGATGTATCCCTTTCCTTTCCAAATGTTTTAGTTTTGAGAGCTTGCAAGTGGGGCAGGGGCAGAGACAGAGAGAGCCAGAGGATTAGCAGCAGGCTCTGCGCCGACAGCAGAGAGCCCGATGTGGGGCTTGAACTCCTGAACAGCGAGATCATGACCTGAGCCGTGGTCGGACGCTCAACCAACTGAGCCACCCAGGCGCCTCTGTGTATCCTCTTTAAAAGAGAAAGAAAAGTTTCTTAACCCCTAAAAATATATCCACATCTTCGTTTGAGAAATACTGCTCATTCGAACAGCTGCAAGATGCTTGATCACAGGGCACCCTGAGAACTCATTTGGTCTTTTTCTGGGCCAACCCCAGCACCCAAGCACAAACACTGGCACTGACACTTCCTGGTGGCAATATATTCTTTATGGCTTTACATATACTTATGATTTAAAAAAATCTTACTGCTGAACTGAAAGCACAGTATTAAAAATCTCAAAGAAATTCTAACCTCAGGATACTTGGCCAACAGACCCCAAGATATTGATACCAGCTCATTTACAGGGTGCAGTCCCCGGTCTTGCAGGGGTGTACCAGGGTCTTTGGGATCTGCCCCCACGCCCCTACCCCACCCCCACCCCTTGCCTCACACCTCAGTCAAAGTCCAGGGGTCTCAGTTCTGTACTCCTACCTGCCAAGGCCGCCAGCCCATCTGGGGCTCTGAACGCCTGGCCAGTCCCTAGTATCCTTTCGAGAGTGGTGCTGTCTGAACCAGCCTCTACTGACCCTCCCAGTCTGAGGGAAGTTCTAGTGCTTTCTGTTTACTTCTGTCGATGGACTCACGGGTGGCAATCTCCTCCACTAAGTTTCGAGTTTTCTGAGGCCTGGATCAGATCTTACTCGACTCTATGTTCTCAAAGCATCCTGGCACAACCTGGCCCATAAGAACTACGTGTTCACTAAATGAATGACCCCGGCTTCCTAACCCCCAGCCAAATAAAACTACACGCTGCCATGATATCTGAGCTGCATTCAGTGCATTCTCACAACGTACCCAACTCTGGCCCTCAAAAGAACACATGCAATTGGTACTATTGTGACCCTATTTCACAGATAAGGAAATTGAGGCTTAGAGGTTAGAAACACGTTGCCCAAGTTCACAGGTTATTTATGTTCATAACTTTCCTCCAAGTCGACCTGAACACCTAGGTCATCTTGGAAGAGAGCAGAATGCCAAACACCTTTCTATACACACTGGACATCAAATAAGTATTTGTTCAGTGGATAATTAAAGCGACTATATACATCCCCTCAATTAGTTTGGAAAAGATTATGGTATTTTGCGTCTCGCTGACATGTATCTGTATCTACATCTCTATCTATAGAGAGAGATGGAGAGAGAAAGAGAAGGTAAGTTCTAGGGTAGAGATAAAGCCGCATAACGAGCTGTGAGGTGATTTTCTATCCACGTTTATACTTGACGTTATCTACGGTGACCATCTTTCCATTATGGAAACTGCGGGCACCTAACAATTCTGCCTCTGATAACTATGTCACTCGTCCACCTGAGGCTGCACGCCATCCTGATGGGCGTGGCACTGCCTACACTTTCCCCGCCCCCAGTGTTGGAGGAGACAAGCCCCCGATGCCGTTTTCTACACGGCACGATGTCTGGGCCTCAATACGTCAAAGCACCTCTGAGACTAAACTGTTCCAGCTGCCTCATTACCACTGAAAGTCACAACAGCTAATCTGTGAGGGGGAAAAGAATAAGGAAAAAGAAAAAAAAGTCCGATCAAATAGACTGCAAAAATATTCTGTAGGCCATGCTTTCAAAGAGTCACATCGATGACATTGTCTTCCATAAAGCCGTCCCCTTAGCTGAAAGTACTTGTTTTTTTCCCTAGAAATCTTCAGTTTTTCTAACCTCACTTAACAACCTGTGCCATTACATAGAGAGTGTAATCTCTTGAGGAGAGACTCTATGCTTGAATCCTTTATTTCCTCACAGTTCCCGTGTAGAAAAGTACAATAAATAATTTGCTGGATGAATGAATGTATAGTTAACAAAGTCAATTCCCTGCAATGTGACTTCATAAGCCAGTTCTTCCACACGGTAGCAACAGATTAATTACTTTGCACAGATTTCCTAGAAGGATGTTGGAAAAATAAATTGGTCAAAAATGACTGAAATAAAAAAAATCCTGGGGCGCCTGGGTGGCTTAGTTGGTTAAACTTCAGACTCTTGATTTCGGCTCAGGTCACGATCTCACGGTTCATGAAATCGAGCCCTGAAAACAGAGCGCAAAGCCTGCTTGGGATTCCTTCTCTCTCTCTCTCTCTCTCTCTGACCCTCTCCCACGTGTGCAGGCGTGCATGAACTCTCTCCCTCTCAAAATAAATAAACCTTGCAAAAAAATCCTTCATGTCAGAACGGTTACTTGCTCCTGCAAACCAGATTCCACACAGCAGACTTTTGGAAAAGTATCGGCATATGGATAACCTGATTATCTATGTCAATATCTTATACTGTCCATTATGATGCACACAGTTCAAGTGAGTTTCAACTGTCTGGCAATCACAAGCAAGAAAAGACCTGTCAGAAGAAAGAAAAGAAAAAAAGTAGATTGATTCATCTCTGGAAGATGCATAAAAAGAACTAACAATGGAAAATGTTTTAGGTTCCAAAGATGTACTTATCTATTTGTCATATACCCTAAGAACATTTACCTTTAGTGTGAGCGTTATACGGTTCGGAGTCTGGCTACTCAATGCCACTTAACTCAGGAGACACAGCGTTTAGCTGTGGTGGAGGCTCAGGTTCTGAAGATACAGAGTCTAAAAGACACACAGGAGGGAGAGAACAGAGACCTGGCCAGGACCAAACTCTGTGCTCTTGAAACCACAGTGGCAGAAACCACAATGATGCGCAGAAGGCAGAAGAAGAATCTAACGGAAAAACTGTCCGGGGAAGAAGAAACACAGGGAAAAGTGACCCCCCAGGTGGCTGTGAGCACAGGTTGTTTTTGGATCATGAGGCATGAAATTAAAGGTCCCTAGATTTCAAATCAAAGGGAGTCTCTGTGCCACCTTCCTACTGACTTCATATAGGTCACAAGATTTAGTTGGTAATGTGGTCCCCTTAGTGACAGACACAGCCACCTTGGTACAGTCCCCATTGCCTCTGGGAGTCTTTATCACTTTAACCCAGTCTAGTACTAAAATTCAACTTAGTCAAATAGGGATGTACCGTGTGTAATTTTATTCCTAGAATGTAACCAATCTACAAAATTGAAAGTAGAAACCTCAGAACAAATTTTAACGTAACTCTTTTCGACATCAGTCAGGAAAGCCAAGAACATACCAAAGCAGCTCTTCTCAGTTAGAAACCTCCTGACATATGAAATTACAATGTGAAGGCAGCATTTACTCCTGGCTCTCCTGGCTGGCTCAAGTCGGAAAAGCATGCATGTGACTCTTGATTTTGGGGTCGTGAGATTGAGGCCCACACTGGGTGTAGAGAGGACTTAAAAACTTTTTTATTTTTTTTTTAATATTTTTTTGTTTTTTAACGGTTTTATTCATTTTTTGAGAGATCAAGAGAAACAGGGTGTGAGCAGGGAGAGAGACAGAGAGAGAGAGGAGACACAGAATCCAAAGCAGGCTCCAGGCTCTGAGCTGTCAGCACAGAGCCCGACTCGGGGCTCAAACCCACGAACCGTGAAATCATGACCTAAGCCGGCGCTGGACACTCAAATGACTGAGACAGCCAGGCGCCCCATAAAAACAAAGTTCATTCTCACCCTAAAGCCAACAACACTAATTAATGAGAATAAAATCACCATTTTCCCAGTACGCGGATATGAAGTTATAAATGTCACCTGAAGCCAATGGGAGTGGGAAAACGGTGTAAACTAAGAAATCAAGATCCAATTCGTGGCTGAAGTCTGCATCCACAGGAACATTTATTGAGCATTATGCAGCAGACTCGTAATCCTGATTGCTATCCCTCTGATCCAACCAAGAACAAACAAACAAAACCGAACAAGCCCGGGCTGTCTTCGTCCTGCCTTGTAGCCCCTCCACTTACTCCGTATGTGCCGCCTGATTGATGAAGCCCAAGCAGGTATCAAAGGCGGAGTCAGAAACTCGGAAGCAGAATCCAGTTCCGCCACTGACTCACTGGCTCGGCCTACCCAAGTCCTACTTGCCCACTAGTCTGATGGTGTGAGGTGATTAAAACATCTCTACGCGGTACTATAAGCTTCCAGTGTGCGACCGGTATTTGCATTGGTTCTCGGACTATCAAATGACCATCAAGAGATAAGACAAAGAACTGGAAGGCTGAGGGTTGGGAGGAGAGGGATCTGGGAATAACAGGACACGAACCTAAAATCTTCTTACCTCTACGTGGGGTGTTTCCCTGAAGAAAACACGAGGCCACCCTCTCTATGGCCTCAGTTCTGCCTTCCCACGCCGCCCACGCGGCAGCTTGTTTCTGCACAGACAGTAAAGAGCGAGGGGAAAAAGTCACAAAGACAAAGAGAAAAGGAGGGGGGAGAGAGAGAGAGAGAGAGAGATGGAGAAAGAGGCAGAGAAAGAAGAGAAGGAGACAGGAAGAGAGACACACAGAGACATTCCAGATATTAAGCACACATTACCCACCTATGAACCTCCCTCTGTCATATCCTTTAGGCAGGAGCTGGTGAACTTAAGGACACTTGGCAGGCACAGTGTTTTGGCACCTGCTGTCCCGAATAAGTAGGACGTTTGTTGTGAAATACGCAGAGCTGGATGCAGGTGTGACACAGGGCTAACAAAGGCCGCATCCCGGCGTCTGGGGTCAGAACAGGACAGGGAGGCATGTGTGTGCTCGGAGCAGACTCGGCAGGCAAGCGGGCTTCCAGTCAAAATCCTAATCAGATTTTCCATGTCAGAAACGGCTAAAGCTAAAGTCCCTAAATGAATAACTCACGTAGAGAGCTCACCGATAGTTACTAAAGGATTTGGAGTCTGGCGTGAAGATCTGCTAGATGAGAGAAACCCCAAGTCCGGGGCCCCCTGACGGCCTTGAAATCTGGTTCAGGTGAATTCAGTTACTACTGATCAGGTCCGGCCGGAGTCAAAGCCCTCTGATTCAGTTACAAGTAGCAAAACTGGCTGAATGGCAGATTTATAAAACCATGGAATTTCCAAGAAAGACGCAGAACAGGAGGGTTGAGGCAACAAGCTGTCAAAGAAGAAAAGTTCTGCAGAGGCGCCCAGNGGGAAAAAGACAAAAGGAAAAAAAAAAAAAAAAAAAAAACCCCACACACGATGAAAAACAAATCCAAGTGGCGGCACAAATGGTGGCTAAATAGACATGGCGCTCCAAACCTGTTTCACAAGGTCCGGGTTTCACTGCCCAGCTAAAGCTTTCTTCAGCTGCCAAGTGTCTCCCTTGTCCAATTGAAAACATCACGCACTTGGCTCTTACCCTCAGGCGTGTGCTACAATAAATGTGTGCTATTGTTACCTGAGGATTCTGAATTTCCACCAGGGTCCAATGCATGTGACGTTCCATTTGGACGAGCCCCTGGCTTCGATGCGAGAGGATACACCACGTGAAATACTTTCAAGCCAGAGTCCGACAAAAGGAAACGAAAGTTTCAGAGAGGAGCCTTCCTCACAGTCAGACCCAGGACAGTTTCTCCGAAGCACACCTTCCAGCTGCTGAGAAGTTAATCCGTATCAGCGAACTGAAGGCATCCTCCGCAAGTTTCAATCAAGAAAAACTTCTCGCCACTTCTGAAACCCATCAAAGGAAAACCCGAAAGACTATTCATTCCCTAGAGAGGAATAGGACTATCTTCTTGGCACCAAAAAAGTTTATTTTTCACTTTGATAAATATGTACTTTCCACCTGCATATAAGGAAAGCCCTGGAGTCAAGCGCAGGACACTGCAGAAGGCTGCGCAGCCGGCTGCCGCACGGGGCCCCAGCCCATCTCCCTGGAGCTCCGGGGACAGAACGTGGGCAGGAGCCCGGTCCATGGAGTCAGCCCTGCAGCCGCCTAAACACTCAGTCTCTTACCCTTCGTTTTAAAAGTAGCAACGCTTCCTGACTCCTATTTAGGCCAGCGAGTATACACTTTTGTTTTAAGTCACCTGCCTACGTTTAATTGCAATTGCAAGTAAGATATTTGACTTACTTCTCTCCCTCCTCCTTCCCGTTCTCACTGGAAATTTCAAGTTGTGAAACAAACCAAGTCTGTCCCTGCCTAACGCAACCAAACACGGCAACACCTTCCTTTAATGGGGCATTTAATTGATGCTTCACTAGAATGGCATCCCTGTAAATGTATGCAATACGCTCAGTGCAAACAAATTAAAAGTTACTCTCACAATGAATTCCAAATATTATGCTTAGACAAAACAACAAACTGTTATTAAACTCATAAACCTGGATCCCACAAGCACCTACAAAAAGTCTGAAGTTCAGGTTACCAGAACGGCTCCACCCCTCTGCCAGAACAACTCTGCAGGCCTCACGAACCCCTCCCCAGGAACGCCACCCATGTCTGCTGAGACAAGACAAAAGGCAAAGACAACCAAGTACGGTGTCCAAACACAGGCCCCTCGAGGTAAAGCTGCTCAGGGCTCTCGGCCCCGAGGGGGGCTGTGCATTCGACTCTAATCCTCTTCTGTAACACGAGCCTCTCCACGCATTTGGCTCTGGAGGAGATCCTTCAGAAGGCCTAGGTCCTTTTCAGAGCCCAGAGATTAAAAGTAAAAAGCACAAAGCGCTCCCGCAGACTGGCGTTTCCCTTCTAGAGGGTGGGATGCTCCGGTCCTACCTATCTCGGACCGCTCCCTCGTTCCCTCCTCACGGATCACGAAGCAACAAGATGTGGGAAGAGACTGGTTCTGTCACCCCTGCAGATAAGATCATGCCACCAAGGAAAAGACACAGTCCCATCCGTCTGCAGAAACCCCGATCACAGATGGAAAACGGGGTGCTACCTCCCGAAGGTCTAATGAAGACGTGAAGCAGCAACGCGGCTCCGCGACGGCACCGCAGGACAAAGGTCCGCGTCCCAGGCTGCTGGGGGCCACGGACGCACACCACAGTAACGCCCCTCAGGCTCCTTGACGAACTCTCCCCGGCATGACTTCCTCTAACGGGAGCCTGATGCTTGTCTGACAGGAAGTTCTTCGCTGTTAATAGTTTAAAAGTGAAACCTGTGAATGGGAGCTAGGCCGCCAACGCACCTTCTGGCGCAGAGACTTAGATGTCATGGCTGGAAAAGAAAGCTGCCCGATAGTTGGTCTCCCTGGGGCCCCACATCTTTAAAAGGTCTGCTTAATATTCATGGGGGTCACAGCTACGTACAGATGATCAGAGAAATCTTGAGCTTTGCTTTGCACCATAGCTGTTCCGTTTGCCATACTGTCTGGGTCACTACAGCCTGGTATGTTCCTATACTGTCACCAGCGGTCCCTTCCAATCAGCATTCCCCTGGGTCGCAGGGCCCCCTCCGAGATGGCTGGCCCGATGGCCGCTGGATTCCAACACAGCTATCGTTTCTATTACTCTGCAGTTAAACATCACTTATCCAACAATCAACATAAATTATCTCCTGTTAGCAAAGTGTTCTTCCACCACAGGGATTTATACTAGTGAATCCATAATGCTCCAAGATTAATGAGAATTATTACACTTTCAAAGATTTTATTCTTTTTTTTTTTTAATGTACTCTCTGCCCCCAATGTGGGGCTCAAACCTATGACCCTAAGATCAACAGTCACACGCTTCACCGACTGAGCCAGCTGGCTGCCCCTACAGTTTTATTTCACTTATTTATTTTTAATTATTATTATTTTTTTAATTTTTAAAATGTCTATTTTTGAGGAGGGACAGGCAAAGGGTGAGCAGGGGGAGAGGCAGAGAGACACAGAGCGAGACACAGAATCTGAAGCAGGCTCCAGGCTCTGAGCTGTCAGCACAGAACCCAGTGCAGGGCTCGAACCCACGAACTGTGAGATCACGACCTGAATCAAAGTCAAATGCTCAACCGACTGAGCCACCCAGGCGCCCCACGTGCCCTGCAATTTTAAACAGTCTTCCCCATCAAAAACACTTTCTGTCCATTTCAAGGTCTAGATTCTCACCTCCTCAGACGGCCTCCCTGTGACAACCAAGTAGCAAACATGCTCATCTAGAGGACTAAGTGTGTTTTTTTGGTGCCGAGCATCTCCAGCTGCCTCATTAAGTGCGAACATAAGGCACCCAGCAGTGTCCAGCATAAAACAGACATTCAAAGAAGTTAATTCTCTCTCCCTAAGTTCTTTTTCCTCTATTTATTTTAGATCTTCAGGCTTTGAGAGGCCCTTATCTCATATCACTAACCAGACCTCAATGCTCTTATAAACTCTTAGATTCACAATCCAAGCAAGAGGGAAAACTTGAGGCCAAGATGTGCCGCCTCTCCAGAATCAACTACTGAGTTTTGGAAATACTGCAACTGAGGAATAAAACATATAGTCCCAACCTATAAATTATCTGGGTCTCCAGAGTCCGTTTGTAACGTGGTATGAACAACACACACCACCACCCTCTCTCTTAGAAATTTTAATGCTGTACTTCAGGTCTCAGGCTACCGTGCAGAAGCCGATCTCCCCCACCACATGCTGGCGTCATCAGCCTGGGTCTCGTGCGGTGCCCTGGCCCTAGCAGGCACAGGGTACTTGCTGACGTCACGAGTCCCTGGGATGGGGGAGGTACACTGCTGGCTCTGGGTAAAATCTTTCTACATCCCGGGGCGCCTGGGTGTCTCAGTCGGTTGGGTGTCTGACTTCAACTCAGGTCACGATCTTGCTCATGAGTTCGAGCCCCACATCAGGCTCTGTGTTGACAGCTCAGAGCCTGGAGCCTGCTTCAAATCTGTGTCTCTCTCTCTCTGCTCCTCCCCTACTCATGCTCTGTCTCTCTCTGTCTCTCAAAAACAAATAAACATTACAAATTAAGAAAAAAAAATCTTTCTACATCCCAAGAAGGTGCCCGTCTTACGCCACCTTCCTCATGTGCCCTCCTCACTTCTGAGTCCTCTCTGACCCGTGTGACCAGTGACCTCAGAACCCACCAATTCTAAACTTGGGCGCCTCGCCAGAGATATACCTTTTAGTGTTTCAAAGGTAAGTGCTTCTCTCTGCCACGATGACCTCAAGCAGCTGATCTCAGCCATAGTCTGATGGGAAGAAAGCTGATAAAAGTTATTCCACAAGGGAATACGAATGGCTTCTGGAAGTCTACCTTGTCCAGAGATTTGTGCCTCTTTAAAAGATCCCTGCCTACCCAGACAAGTGTTAAGTCTGTGTGGAGGACAGGAAAATGAATAAACAGGTCCGTACAGCAGAGAGAGAGGGCAGAGCCACCTGGGGGACTGTTCCTATGCTTTCGGCTTTTCAAAGCAGCTTCCTGCTACCCGCCTCTTTGAAAACTCATGATTTTTGACAAGTTTCATAACTTCTTCAAATTCCTAGAGTAACAGCAGGTATATGATAACGCTGATGGATGGAGTACATACAGGGACAGTATGAGACGAGTCTAGTTGGGGCAGTGTTTTTCCCCAAATGGAACACAAGCCAAGGTGTTCAAGATTCGACCTGATATGTCCTAAAAACATGGTCACCTCCAAAGCGACCTGCAGAAGCACAGGGAAGATCAGGTGTCAACACTGGGCCAGAATTCTGATTTCATTCATTCTGGCACGGCCGTAAGGATGCATCAGATTGTTTTAAAGATGTGTCAGGGACAAGGAGAATGCCATATATATATATATATATATATAATTATATATATACACACACACACACACACTACATGTATATTATATGTGTACTAAATATATGGTACGTATATAATAACACACACACAATAAACCCTTATGTGTATGGGAGAGAAGGACCTGGAATTAAGAGTCAACGAATGTATTCTAACTTAGAACAGGAAAGTGGGCAAAGAAAGTGGATGCTTTTGAAAAAGAAGCTAAAAAAACTCTCTACAAGATTCTGCATGCTTACTTGTTCACTCTAGCTACCCTGGGGCATCAATTACTTTAAGTGTAAAAACAAAAAACATCAACTTGGCCAGGGAAACCAAAAAAATCTAGATACTGAATCCCAACAAACGCTTGAAGCTGATGTCTGATATCAGCATCAAAAGGTAACGGCCTCATTAAGAAATGGCAGGAACGCCTTCCGGTGGCAGGCAAAAGCTTAAAAATCAAGTNGGGGTGGGGGGATAAAGGGGGGAAATGAAACCGAACTTACCTATGCCAATTAACAGGTAGCTATGAAGACGGCTTAAGACACATCTCCAACAATATTTCTCTTTAATACAACTATGCTGAAGGTCTTTGGAATAAAAGCAGCCATTATCCCAACCCGTCACCTTGGCTTCCATCAGTCCCATCCTGAAGAGTAACACATCAAACAAAGCACCCTGCCCATATGCAGGGCTTTCCGCCCAGCTCTCCATGCACTCTGACAAGTGCTTATTAATCTTTTTTTATTGGTTGTTAACATTTATTTACTATAGAGAAAGAGAGAGAGAGAGAGACAGAGCATGAGCAGGGGAGGGGCAGAGAGAGGGGGAGTCACAGACTCCGAAGCTCTGAGCTGTCAGCACAGAGCCCGACACGGGGCTCGAACCCACAAGCGGTGAGATCATGACTTGAGCCGAAGTCAGAAACTCAACTGACTGAGCCACCCAGGTGCACCAGGTGCTTATTAATCTTGATGACGTGCCAATGAATAAGAGTTGGCCACTCTAGCCTTTCTATTTTCCTAGGGGGATAAAGGGGAGAGAACTGAGCAAGTGAACTAAGGGACTAAATCCAAGGCCACAGATAAGTCAGGAAAGTGGACTCTGGACTTAGACGTTCTCAAATCACCTCTTCCACAATTTCTCAATTAGTCCCTCACGGCGAATGGGAAGCGTTATCTCTGGTTTGCTTTTATAACAGAAGCACCCAGAGCCAACTGTTGCTATAGGCTGCGGAGTCTTACTACCATACTTAGTTTCAAAATAACTAGAACAACGATGTGAAGTGAAAAGCTGACGACTTTTCCTTCTAACAGTTCTGCTATAGTGATTTTGTGGTTTAATCAAGCACCAAACTCTGGACTAAGCAACCTGAGGACACTTGTACAGAATCAAGGTGCTCAGCAGGGAGGTCTCAGTGCAACTACAATCACCCACACTTCCTTCGAGACTGGCAGACCCAACTCATCACGTCCTCCACTAAGGACACGCTTTTGCCTCGGACAGGACGCCCCATGGTAAGAAAGGAAAGCAATTCTACTACATCGTTAACGTGGTCCTCAAGAATTCAGTCGTTACGATTTTTTCAAAGCAAACGTAAGCAGGAAAAAATTAAATTCTGCAATAATTAGTATCTCATGCAGACTGATTCCATAATGGCTAAAATTCTCATTGAATAAATTAAAAACAAAAACAAAAACAAAAAAAGGTTGAGAAGGACAGGAAAGTTATCCTCACTTTACACCTGGACCTTGATGTAGGAAAGTGCAACAAATTTACACTAACTGTCCAAAAATTCTATGTTTCTCTTGTGTTGCCTCAGCTCCCAATTTTTAAACTAACTCAAAGAAAAAAAATACCCAAACTCTAATAATTTAGTGAAAGAGGGATTATACTAAAAGAATGCTGTGGGGAGGGCAGAAATGACTAACAATATGTTTAGTTTTTCTTCAAAGGGCCAAAAACTCCAATTTGAATGATCCAGGGGCGTCTGGGCGGCTCAGCCAGTTAAGCACCCGACTTTGGCTCAGGTCACGATCTTGTAGTTCGTGGGTTCGAGCCCCTGTGCTGACAGCTCAGAGCCTGGAGCCTGTTTTGGATTCTGTCTCCCTCTCTGCCCCTCCCTGGCTTGCGCTCTGTCTCTCTCTCAAAAATGAATAAACATTAAAAAAAAAGTTCCAAACGACTCTGTGAATTGGAGGCAATTCTTCCCTTTAAAACGCCGAGAGAGGAGAACCTTACATGAGTTGGATCTGAAAGCAACGGTATGAGAGCACTGCGAGCAACTTGTTCTTAAGGGCCTTTCTGAATAAACTCCAACAGCTTCACAGGCACCATCTGAATAACCCACACGACGTGCCCGAAGGAGAGAGGAGGCAGGTATGAACTCTGCGAACGAGGAGACGAAGCACAGAGAATGAGTTGTCAGGCTCCACGGCGCACAGCGTGCAGGGCAGGCTCCCACCCACCCCGTGGGCTTCCGAGCTGTGCCATGGGCGCAAAGCACGTCAACAAAAATTGTCCTTTTCGGAGGAAGGAGAAGGGACAAGGACAGTTTCACAGCATCTGGGAAGAAGTTGTACTTTGGAAAATGTAAAATACTGCAAAAAGAAAGTCAACAATCCAGCGGACTCTGACCAATCGGAGGAAAGGGCACAGCTCATGAGACAATGGCTAGCTCTTCTCCCCAAGTCCTCTCGTTTTCATGCACGTCATGACTTAATGGCTAGAACCGATCTTGTTAGCCCAGCTTGTCCTCTCTATTCTTGAGCAAAAGAATGAAAACATGAAGGGACTCTGGGGGGCTGAGCTGGTTAAGCATCTGACTCCTGATTTCATCACAGGTCATGATTTCATGGTTCATGAGATCGAGTCCTGTGCTGGACTCCACACTGACAGCGTGGAGCTTGCTTGGGAGTCTCTCTCTTTCTCTGCCCTGTGTGTGCATGCATGCATATACTGTCTGTCTGTCTGTCTCTCTCTCAAAGTAAATAAACTTTAAAAAAAAAAAAAAGGAATGAAAACATCTAAGACCATAAAAAAGAGGAAAAATAATCAGCTGTCAAATCATTAAGCTCCTCCTACTTTTCCTCACAAAGCTGAAAACAGAGCTGGACTCCATTACCTACCTTTGCTTCATCATTAATGTCCCAAGTGAAGGAAATGGCGTTATACGCAATCTCCTCAATGTTACTGATGGTATTGAAGCTTTCTTTATAGTCAGCTATATAAGTGATGAAAAAGAGAAATTTGTGATTTCTGGTTCCAACATGAGATTATAGCAGTTCAAAGTAAGATTTGGTTTTTTGTATTATCACCTCTGAAAAACTTAAATTAACATTCTGTTGGGTTGAAAAAGTTTCAAAAAATGAAGAAAAAAATCACAGAGTTCTTAAATTAGCGCTAAGTTTAGACATAGTATTTCATTTTTTCCCCTTATGTCAAATTAAGATACTTAGGACTATAATGTTTAAGTAACTGTCCCAAGGTCACAAAACTACCCCAGGGAACCAAGATTAGAACTCAATTCTTTTAACTGTTCTGAACAGAGACCACAAAAGTTACAAAAGACAAAAGACCAAAAAAACATAATGCTAAGGTTAAGAGCCATCTTGTGATACAGAGAATGGTTTGATACAAAAATTATATACACAGCAAGAGAACAGGCATTCTCATAAAGCCACTTCATTAAATGTGGATTGGCACAGGTCTGCTGTTATACCCCAGGTGACGCATTCGGGGTCTCTCCGAAGACAGAAGCGTCTAGCAGTGCATTTCAACATGTGACCAGGGGAGACTGTTATGCAAGTGCACGCTAGCGGTATTTCCTTTTAGTTGTTTAGTTTTTTTGGTCCACCTTGCTATCATCTGTAAGTAATCAGAATCTCTTAAAGAAGACATTTCAGTTCAAAAAAATCTACAGACTAAAGAGCAGGGTACTCTTATGTGAGCAAGCTATGTTGCGTCTGGTTCCAGGGTCATATGGAAAGCCACCGCATGGGCCACATGTCCTCATGAAGGAAGTAAGGTTAAGAGCACTTATTCTGGGAGGCCGAGGACAAGCTTTGGAACCGATCAGCAGCTGGCATAAAAATTCAAATGCTTTCGGCAGGAAGCTGATCACTGCCAAAAATAACTGGAATCAGAAAGCTGGATGCGTGCACCTCTGGGAATAAAAG
Source organism: Crocuta crocuta (assembly GCF_008692635.1). Classification (NCBI taxonomy): domain Eukaryota; kingdom Metazoa; phylum Chordata; class Mammalia; order Carnivora; family Hyaenidae; genus Crocuta; species Crocuta crocuta. Next base: position 5,893,988 of record NW_027551571.1, on the reverse strand, counting down.
GAGGCTCCGGAGCTACTTACCAATGTCAATGCATCTTTGTTTAGCTGTGTGCTGCCGGGAGTGCCAGTATTTCCAATGCCTTAACTGATCTTCTCTGCTTTTGTCTTCTGCAAAAACCACCATGATCACACTCTATGAAAGAGAACGCATCATAATATGAAGACACGAAAGGGTGAGTATCTTTCGGAAAACTCAGTGTTGTATTTTACAGGTAAGGCTTAAAGCGGCAATTTTATTTATTTTAATTTTTTAAAATGTTTTTATTTATTTCTGAGAGAGAGAGAGCGCGTGAGCAGGGGAAGGTCAGAGAGAGATGGAGACACAGAATCCGAAACAGGGTCTGGGCTCTGAGCTAGCTGTTAGCACAGAGCCCGACATGGAGCTCGAACCCACAAACCGTGAGATCAGGTCATGATCTGAGCCACCCAGGTGCCCCAAAGCCGCAACTTTAGAGCTTCATTTCGCTGCTCTTTGGACTCGGGTATGGTAAGGTCTGCCTGGCTCCCCCAGAGGACAGAACTGAGAGCAGAACTCACTCGGACTTTGCTGATGGGCCGGTGGATCCCCTCGCTGCTGGTCACCTCCTTCAAGGTGACAGGGTAGAACTGGCCCTTGTTTAGGTATGTCATGGTGCTATCTCCTGGCTTCTGTCGAAGCGATTTTGAGGCTTCTAGGGTATATTCAAAGTTGTTCCTAAAGAATAAAACAGAAGTCACAGATCTCTCATCTACTCTTTGGGAAGCCTGCTTTATGCGTTAGCTCAATCCTGAAATGCTTCAGGGTGGATGTACGCCAACAGGCAACTCCCAGGAAACAGCTGACTGTGTCATGTTCTAAAGAGGCTTTGCTACTTCTTCCACAAGAAGTGTAATCTCAAGCGACATGGAAATCCTTAAATCTCTCATATGTGGGGCTGTGGGGCTACAAAATGCCTCCTAGAAATTCTATGAAGTAATGCTAAAAATTCAGAGTTTGGAAGCAAAGGATATTAAAGATATTCATAACCACAAAGGATTCTGGAAGGAAATCTCCTGAGACATGCTGCCAATCTCGTATCTGCCCAGCAAAGGTTGCGAACAGGTGGCTGTGTAGTCCTCGGATTAAATTCGATGTGATCTGCACAGCCCTTTTTTGTTGTTTCTGCTTGTAATTTAAATGTCTAGATGGGCATTCCACAGTTCTCTACGTTTATCACCACCTTAAAGCAACACGCATGTGTCTCCCTAAAGTTAACAACTCTAAACAACAATTTAAATAATTTTAAATAAATTCCTGGGCCGGATGTCAAAAATTACACCTATTCTTATAAATAAAGTTTTATTGGAACACAACCGCACCCTTTATTTACATGTTATCTATAGCTGCTTTTGTGCTGGAGAGGCAGAGCTAGGCAGCTGCACCAGAGGCTGGAAGGCCCACATACTATCTGATTCTTTACAGAAAGAGTGTGGTCACTCCTATCTGAGATCCTCAGGATACTAGAGCCTGTGACTCCTGCTCCTTGGGGCAGGTCTTTAAGGGAAGTCTCAATTCCCACAAAATCCTACACTTTACAATAAACAGCTTTTGCTTCAAAATATAACATACCAAAAAGAAATGCCAAGAACCAAATTATAAAATGAAATTCTAAACTCTTTTAAAAACCATCTGGAGGCGTTTATACATTTTGGTAATTCACTTGGAAGATATTCCTATTCCCAGTGTGTGATACAATCTTGCGGTTTTAAAAGACGAGGCTGTCGGGTTAGAGAAAAGCTGACTTCGTTTATTTCACTGCTAGTGAGCCTAATAAAAAATGAAAGCCTTCATCCACCTGATGCTATTCCTAAATTCTCACAGAAGTACACACTTTTGCAAACAGCAGGGAGCTCGGAGATCTAATTTAATCCCCTCATTTCTTCTTTTAGATTCCATTTTACAGCCATCCCATAAAGAAACTGAAGGAAAGAAAAAGCACCAACACCAAGAATTAAGGAAACATGAAACACAGTACAGATTTCAAGGTTAAACGGACTAAAGCACATGGCCTCTAGCAAAGGTAACACCATAGTAACTTTAGTTGAGATACAGGTGAAAGCCCACCAAAGCCACCTCTGATTTTCCAGTATCAAATTAACAAAAAAGTCGTAAGAGCTGAAAGTTAAAAATCAAATTAAAAGACAACTATTACCCAGAAACACTGTCAAAAACATAGTCCTCTGAATTCATGCCAGGCATCCGTAGATTGAGATCCGAGGGGAAGAAAACCTGAAATATCAATGCAATAAGCCACAACTATTTAACTGGTTATCAGGCTTACTAAAGACCTATATCTGGTACAGCACAGAAGTATGTGGCTTACAGCAACCCACTGCTCATTCAATATTCATTTTAAAATAAAAATTGTAACTCTACCAAGAAAATTAAGAAGAAAGAAAAACACCCATTTTATATGCCACTCAATTCAACAAAGACGGTCTCCGTGGGTACGTCCCCCAGCGTGCTGCATTATTCCCTTTCCCACTTTTTCTGTTCAAACTCTAGAATCTGCAACCCAAATCTCGTGACTTTTAGGAATCGTCATACTAAGCGAAGATACAGTCTCAAGTCTGTACCGTGGCTGCATGGATAGGTGCATCTTCTCTGAAAAGGCTACTATTCTACTCCTTAACTCCATCAGCACATAGATAGATGCTCCTTTCCCCCATGAGACTTTAAAGATGGCTTCAAACATCTTCAGTCCCTTTTACCTGAAAGATGTTCATCGCCACAAAATCCCCCAGAAGCATTTGGAGTTAATTTGTAAATTTCACACATCGCGTGGGTCATCAAGATCCACTGCGTCCCTGACTATTACCACCAACCAAGAGAGACCAAGCAAGTACATGATAAATCATTTTCCATTAAGAGCAACTGCAGGAATCTTGTTTTGGTCTAGACAAAAGCTGAAAAGAGACCTATGTGGAGATCTCTGTTGTCGATGGAAGATTACGCATGGGGTTCTCTTTCTCCGACAAATCACTTAGCTGCAATCATAATTGTTAACTCAAATGCTGGTAAGATTAGCCATGTGCCCTTGATAATAATTTCTGGTTTTGTAGGTTTGGTTTACAAATTACACTCATGGGCCTTTTCTTGTAAAAAAAAAAAAAAAAAATCTTTTGTTCCTAATCCATTCATTTCAGGCTGAGTTTCAAGCTTACATAACAAGGAAGAGGTGGAACTCAATACTTATACAAACACACAAATGTCTTAGGAAGATGCTTTCATTTCCTGTACCTCCTGAACGCCTTCCTTGAAGGTCTCTGAGAAGGTAGAGTCTGGAGTTCGCCTTTGAGCATTTGGGGGTTGAGCACCAGAGCTGAACTGGTCAGCACTAAGGTTCCGGTCGAAAACCACCACCCGCTCAGTGGGCTCAGGATGGTACACTGCTGGAGAGATTCCCACAGCAAAGCAATGGGGCTGGGTTTCTGTCTTGATGGAGTGGGTAGGCATTGTTGCTATGGAGACAGTGACTGTTGTATCGGGAGCTGTCAGATGGCCTCGCTTATCAACGCCCAGTTGGTTGCCATGGGGAAGGACAATGTTAAATGGCACATTTTTCAGTACTTGCACTCTGTTTTCTCCAGCAGAAACCAGGGACTGCTCGGTCACATTTGGCATGCTGTTTCTTTAAGAAAAGAAAAGAAAACTGTGTTTTCAAATTCAACGCTGATACAGTTCTTTGACAATTTTTATTCTCCTAATGGCAGTGGGTCCTATGTAATAATAATAATAATAATACACTTGGGAGGAACCACATGAATGGAAAACGCCAATGATAATCCATTGGAAAGGAAAAAAGACTTCATAGTTATCAGTCAAGTAAAATCCAAAAGTATTAAGTAGAATTTCCTTTGAAATACGGAGAACTCACAGTTCTCTTTATTTTCAATAATCCTAATAAAATGATCTTATTTCATTAGAAGCCTGAAGCTACAAACCTAGAAGATGGCGGTTCAAGTACAGATTCGAGAGTCAGACCGCCGTGGCTCAAAGTCCATGACCTTTAGCAAGTGGTTTCATCTCCTAGTTAACTGCATGCTCACCCACGAAGCCGGGATAGTCACGGCATCTACCCTCACAGGGCTGTGGCGGGTGAGATGAGGTGGCACACCAGGTCGGGTGTAATAATGCCTGGGGGACAAGGGCTCGGCAAGTATGAACTGTCCCTACTCGGCCACCACTTTCCCTAGTGCCTCCCCTTGTGTGGCCTTCTCTGCCATCAGACAGAAACCTCTGGTTACACTGTACAGGTAGATACACTTGCATAAAATTACTTTTTGGTTTAATAACTATCCTGGGCAACAGAAGATGATTTCTAGTCCAGGGGACAGTTAATGAATTTTCAAGGCCCCCTCAAACAGTATAGGCGGACCTTTACGGAAAAGGGCACGATCAATGAAACGTGCAAACCTTGAACTATGAATCCACTCCCAAGAATTTATCCTAAAGAGAGAAAAAAGGAAAAAGTCCCCTAGAAAGTTGTTCAGTAAGGCTTTGTAGTAGTAAAAAAATTAGATGGGGACTTAATGTTAGGATACTAAGTTTTGCTTTAAAATACTACAGCAAAAATACATAAAATACAAAGTTAACTGAAAAGCTGGAGAAGAGGGAAGAGTAGATCAAACAGGAGGAATCATCTGAGCAACTGCTGAAGCTAGGAATGTTGTATCTGGGTTTATATTATTTCTCTACTTCTGTTGTTTGAAAATGTCCATAATAAAAAGTAACATAACAAAAGCCATAAGCCCTTCTCCAAAGGGTAATTATGCAGATTAACACAGCAACGTGGAGAACGCAACGTGGAAGGGATTAGGTAGAACACAAACTATCAAACCCGATCTGTGAATATAATCACAACCACATAAAATGTGCACACCCACCCACACCCAAATAGCAAATTACAAAAATCCTCAAGATGGTGGGATTCGGAGTGTGGGATTCGGAGTGATCATTCTTCCTTTAAAACTATTTTACTCCTGGGGCACCTGGGTGGCTCAGTCGGTAAAGCGTCTGACTTCAGCTCAGGTCAGGACCTCACAGTTAGTGGGTTTGGGGCCCGCATTAGGCTTGTGCTGACAGCTCAGAGCCGGGAGCCTGCTTCCAATTCTGTGTCTCCCTAGCTCTCTGCCCCTCCCCCGCTCATGCTCTGTCTCGGTCTCGAAAATGAACAAAAACATTAAAAAGTTTAAAGAAATGTTTACTCCTCTATTACTAATAGAATACAGGGAAATGTAAAAAGCATATGTAAATTTTTCCTTCACGGCTGTAGTGAAGCCTTAATTTTCTGGAAGTTTTAACCTAAAATATTTTAAAAATAACTCCAACAGGAATTGGGAAAACAGCTACTTCATTAAGTTTTACTTATTAGGCAATTATTAAGATCACTGGGTACTTCATGTTTTTAAAAAGAGTCCTGCAGTTGCATTAAGCCACACCCTTTGTAAGAGAACCTCAAAGACCTGAAGCAAACACTTGCCTTACATTATTACTAAGAACATCGCTGCTCCACAGAGCAAGAAAGTTAATGCTTTGTTTTCCAGAAAAGGCAACTCTGTCTTAAGAGACTGGTAACTTTTCAGAGCAACCAATCAGAATTACCACCTCTCTCTTCCACCAGAGCTTTCTCACGTAAACCAACTCCCATTTTATTTTGACAGAAACCTGGCCTTTTTCAAGAGGACGACTTCATGCCATTAGACCTTACCTCTTGCTGTGCTCGGGCTCCGGGGGCTCGGCATCCGGCTTCGCTGTCGAGGACCTCCTCTCTCTCGGAACCTTGGGCGGTAACACACAAGACGACACTTTAGTTCTCACTTCGCGGAGTACAGACACAGCGTTTTATTTTCCAGCTCGGTTCATCCATTCACAGATCTACCTGCCCGGCCCGCCGAATGCCAGCGTCTGCCCTCAGGAGCTTACATTCTGCTCGCCAGGTTGAGAGGCAAAAACCAAACGATTCTTCAGTTGCCAAATAAACTCAGGGCATCCCAAATTTACCCGGTCACTGAGTTTGCGTTGATCTCTTAAGCAAACGCCTCTGGCTCGGTTTTACGCATTTATCCACGTTACGGAATAAAGAAGCAACAGAGAACGCAACTGGGCTCCGGGTGCCAGCGCCGCCCCCTCCCACCGCCCTTCCTTTTAGATCAAACGCAAAATCGAAACGATCGGCCCGCTAACAGGCCATGTCCAAGATCCAAACGCTGGCTTCAAGTGGTAAGTTTCTTTAGATACTCTGGGATTCACACTGGTACCCAAGGGACGAATCGAACTCAGTTTATGCTACGCCTTTTTGATTCTGCTCTTCTTTACAAAGGAGGTGAAAGCAGGCTAACACTACAGGTGCGCTGCAGCCATCGTTCCAAACCTGCGCTCCAAACCTGCTACATGTTTGAAAGTGCTTTTCAGTGTGAGCCTAGGAGTATAATTACTTTTAAACACAAATTAAATTGTTTCATGTGTTAACAACGTGCTTTAAAAGCGTCAACGAAGTTACTATGTAAAAATGACGGAAGGTTATATCCAGAGACCTCAAACAAATCAGGTCATTTACAAAAGAAAATCTCCCTACACCTATCGTAAGAAGTATGACATCTTAAGCGTGAAGATTGTCACCCTTAACGGACAGAGGTGATGACTTATCTCCCCCTAAGATGTAAAATACTTTCAGGACCTCACACTGAAAGCTTACACATATACAAGCACTGCAATCAGTATTATTACATCAGTCTTCCTGGCACTAAACTTGTTAGTTTTCTCCCATTCTCAAAATTTCAGTTAAAAATACGTAACCTCGTGGGGCGCCTGGGTGGGTCAGTCAGTTAAGCGTTTGACTCTTGGTGTCAGCTCAGGTCATGATCTCATGGTTTGTTAGATCAAGTCCCACATGGGGCTCTGTGCTGACAGTGTGGAGCCTGCTTGGTGTTCTTTCTCCCTCTCTCTCTACATCTCCCCCACTCGCGTGCGTGCTCTCTCAGAATAAATTTTAAAGAAATTAAAAAATATGTAATCTCAAACTTCATAATTAATACTCAGGAACTTCTAATTTTTATACTCCTTCTCTCTCTACACCTCCCCCACTCACGTGTGCGTGCACTCTCTGTCTCTCTCAAGATAAATTAAAAAAAAATTTTAAAATATGTAATCTCAAACTTCATAATTAATACTTAGGAACTTCTAATTTTTATACTGATCGAGACAATAAAACAGCCGTAAGGAGAACAGATATATCATAAGCTCCGCTTTAAAGGCACTCTTCGGCTATAGGCAAAGGAATCTTCCAGCATCATGAGGTACAAGTTTCCCTTCATATTCAAAGGAAAACAAAACTTACCTCAGCCTCTCAAACACAACATGCCGGGTATACAGCCTCACATTGGAAAATCCTTAAATCTTTATTTAGGCGCCACCCTATTTGGGAACCATCACCCAACTATCTTCTTCGCTTTTTGTCCCCTTCCACATTGCTTGTATTCGGGAAAGAGTACAGTGCCAGAGGGAACAGAAGGCAAGCAACTGGTGGATCTAGGTGGAAGTATCTGGGTGTTACTTGTCCGATTAAATGCAAGTTTTCTATGGGTCTGGAAGTTTTAAAAACAAAGAATATGGCGCAAGCAGACTGCGGTATACAGGCGTCTCCACATACCATCACTGGGCAGAGAAAAGGAAGCCAAAGTAAATACAGGAAGCAAAGCAAGTCCCAGAGGAGACGGCACACTGAAGGGGGTGACTCGGGCACAGCCCAGACCGGGCCTGAAATCCTGGCTGCCGCCCATCCTAGCCGGGCGACCTGAGAACTGTATTTTTCCCATCTGCAAAACAGGGACGATACCGCATATTTTGCAGGCTTTCTGGAGGGGCCGGAAATAAGGCACGTGCCGTCTGGCAGGCCACAGGCAATCAGCAAGCGGAGGCTAGCGTTACTGGGACAGCGAGGAGGACACACGTCTCCAGACAGGAAGGCCACATCAAGTCCCGGCGGAGAAGAAGTGATACTGAGTTAGGATCATTCGACAGAAAAAGGCAACAGACTACATCCTGATCTTAGAACAAGAAAGTCCGAGACTAGAAAACAGCTTTTGTTCCTTCATGGATTCTACCGTCGCATCATAAGCTCTGTAATATCGTGTAGGGAGAAGGCCATCGCTCTGACTACCTCGGCAGGAAGGCGGGAGCGCAGAAAACGAACCACTGTCCCTTCCTGAGCGCGCGAAGAAGCACCTTCGGTAAAATGTTCAATCTCGCGAAGACACATCTTACCATTTTCTGCTACGGGAGCTCCATCTTTCAGACCGAGCTAGGACAGCTGGCTACTTCATGTACTTTAAAAACAACCCTTTGATCCTATGATGGTACATTTTCAGCTTTGAACCACAGTTAAGTCAAAGTACTCATTACACTATTTATAGTCACTAAAGAAGCAACTTGCATTACACTCTACCAGCAAATTACTGTTTTATACGCTGTGGAGTCAAGTGCATCTTGGACTGTTGTTAGGTTTGTAAAAGAGGAGGCAAATCCACCTTGTAATAGTCATAGAGCAGGCCCAGCGCGGCCGCACTGTCTTCATCCCCGTTGATGCTCATCATGGCTTTGGTGGCCGCGGTGAGAGGGTTTTCCAGGAAGGATTTCCAGGCTTCATCCTCGCTCGTGTAGGAGCGCCGCTGCGGATAAAGCGCTTCGTTCTGAAGAACCAACACCGGCCGTTTGCTTCGGAGAAAATTAAAAACACACATATGTATATCACACTTTTTACCGCAAGGCACTCATTTTGTTTTTGTTTTTTTAAGAACCAAATAACCGATTCCTTGATGTTCCAATAAAATAGCTTTGTTTTTTATTGTTTCATCAATGAACCGCCCTGGCAAAGAAAATCAAGACAAGACCAGGAGACAAGCCATCGAAATGCACACCAATGGGTCACCCCGCAAGACGTAAGGCATTTGGGCAGCCAGGGGGCCTATAGTTTACCTATATATGTAAGGCAGGATACAGTATTTGGCAAAACAAAACAAAACAAAAAGATACTCTAAGAAAATGCCGGGCTATTCAAGCACTTAAGTAAATGAACACAAGGACAGAGTAAGGCAAAACAGAACATTCATTCTCTTCAGACGTCTCCAATCAGGGCTGTCCCCTCTTAGGGGGAGTATATACATGGTTCAATCATCGTGCTGCTACATGTTATTTCCCTCCTTCTGTTGACACCAGGCCTTAAAAACTTTCCTACCCACAGATGAGGGGGAGAGGAGGAGGGGGCGGAAAGAAAAAGGGATACTTGGTTTAATCCTCCGGGGTATATGAGAGAGTTAGAATATTCTACTGATTACCAGCAGATTGAGCCTGGAATGTGGCCAAAGGGGACTGTAAATCAATAAGGAGGCATAATTTTCTGGCATGGGAGTTAACTGTTTATCTTAGAGATAAACACTTAAGAATCTACAACAATAAATAAAACCACTGAACAAAAAGAGCTTTTTAAAGGAAAAAACAGGTGGGAAATCTCGTTTTTAAAAACGTTTCCTAGTTTTTCACACTGAGCAAAAATGGTTTCATTGGAACACTGCAGTTTGGTGGGACAAACCCAGAAAAATCAACGGAGATCTTGGTAAAGTCTTACAGGAGAGTTCATTTTAAAGATGAAAACAAACACTACTGATTCCAAAACCCCGAAATGTAAATAGTCTCCACACTGTTCAGTTGGTGCTATTTAGTAAGTCAATAAAGAGAGAAAACGGAACAGTCACTCCAGCAAAATGAAGTTTAAGAGGGGAACAAAAAACGTGTTAATGTTCAAAACGACTCTGAATTATCACTATTCTAACAAGCAAATTTAAGGATCAGCTCTCATTGCAACACACAAATGAAATATGTAAATGGCCTAAAGGTGACCTACCTACTCTAAAAGTGAATGTAGAAAGACAGATTATCTTCTCAAGTAATCAGCAAAGGTTAGGGTTTGGCAGTCACCCAGGCCCTTTAAAAGCAGATATGGATTTTTAAAAAGGGGCACATCTTTGGAAAGGGGTGGGGACATGGCCCAACAGCTTCACGTATCCTCACAATTAGGTCTTATGTCAAAGTCAATGGTTTAAACTCACGGGCTCAGCATAAAATCCAAGGAGCTCACATTCCGTAGGGAAAGAAGTCTTGAGGTGGGGTACTATTTTAACACGAATCAAACTTGATGAGGCAGTCCACTTAGAAACGAAAGCGTGTATATATATCCCACATTCACAGTAAATAAATAAGGGCACTCCCTACACCCTTCGGAGCTGAGTGGAAGGGCTCCTGAATCAGGGCTCTCCTGAGGTGTTTAACCGGTGCCCTGTGAAGCTATTATTAATAGCGTAATAGCTACTCACAGAAGATTATGACAGCGCTTGGCTCATTCAATTCCCGTAATGCTAGTTTTTCAGCTTCCCTTCTTCACCCGTCCCCCCCATCCCAAATGTGTACAGGCAATAGAAAATATTTCTTTGCAAATGGTTTTCTCTGATCACCCTGAAGGTGCCTTACGTTTCCAAGGTGTGCCGGAGGCCAAAATTTTAGCTTTGGAAATTTGCCTTATCTAAACCCTAAGTCGAGAAATAAACAGTAACCAGTGGCCGCCTCCATCTACTTCCCCTAGCACAGTGGGGCCAGGCGCTGGTCCCTAAAGGCCCATCTCTGCCTCGGGTGAGTCTTCAACCCCTCGCCAGTAATCTCGCCAAGGCTTCTGAAATCTTTTTCAAGTGATCGTTTCATGGACCCCAGGTTAATCCATTCAAGATGCCCCAGACACGATATCCAACCCTCTCAACCAGAAAAAGAAGGCACTGAAGGGAAAACCGGAAGGCAGACGTCTGATCTGGACTTACTGACCTGAAATATACTTATTCGTTTGGTGCGACTCACTTTTTTTCTTAATAATTTTTTAAAAAAATTCCGGAACAATTTTATATGTACACAAAAGCTGCAAAGAAAATACAGAAATCTCCCTCACCCGGTGTCCCTCGGTGTTCACATCTTTACATTGCACCACCTTACATCGCTCAACGAGAATTTCTTTCACCACAAACTCCAAAAGGCACATTAGTACAGCAGTTTCTGTGTATCCCCTTGATTTCGAAGATTTCATCCGCCTGATTTCTTTTCTGAGGATTTTTAATTACAGCAATCTGTAATTACCATCAGTGATGCAAGTGGCAAAATAACTCCTACAATTTTCTCACTCACACAGCCGGCCAAGGGGAAGAAAATGCCAGGACATCAGAGCACTTCCACTTTTCCCTAAATCTCTCCTTTCGGAAGTTCTGGCAGGCGCACCGCGGGACGCGGCTGGGCCGGGCCTCAGGGGATCGATTACCCGGGACATCTACCGTTCAGCGGGGGAGCGAGTCCCAAAGAGCTCCGCTGNGCCGGCGGTCCGCCTCGCCTGCCGCGGCCCCTTCCCTCTCCGGGTCTGTGAGGCGCCCCGCCGTCGTGCCGCCTCTCAGTCCGCGGTCACTGGTTTCTGAGGCCTGTGGCTTTGGCCCGAGAAAGGTCCGAGGTCTCCGGCCTCGTGCCCACGGCGGCCGCCTGGCTTTCGAACCTCCTGCGCATGCGCCTCGTGCATCCGTCTTCTATTGTCCCTCTTCTAGGTGACCGTCGCTGGGCAGCTGCCAGTCTCCTAATGGTTTCCCCACACGACGCCTGGGTGAGGACCTGCTGAGCGGTGGCATCGGCCTCATCCGAGCCGCCTGGTGCCAAGGGCCCGCCCCTCCCCCTCCCCTGCGCCCCCACCTCACTGCGGGCCCCTCTCACCTCCAGTCCCTGCGCACCCCTGAGCCCTCTGAGAACCCTCATCGGGGCTTCAGCCACTTCCCCCTTCATTCCCCTCCCCGCTGAGCGCCTTCGTGGGGCCCCGTCCCTAACCCACTGCTGACCTTTCCACCGTTTCCGGCATGTCCGCCCCTGTCCCAACCCAGTCGTCCTGAGCTGAAGCTCCCTTCTCCTCCAGGGTCCGCTCATATAGGGACAACTGTATGCCAGGCATTGTTCTAGATGCGGCAGATAGTAGATTTCCCTGCCTTCCCTCGGCATCTAGGGGGTAACAGACAATAAACAGTACGAGCAAGGTGTGTTGGAAAGCCCTGCTCGTGAGACTGGCAGGTTCTGTGGGAGAAAAAGCAGGCAGCTGGAGGGCATGGGGTGGAGCTGAGGTCGCAAGGCGCGAGGAGCAAAGGCCTTCCGGGAAGTGGAGGAGGAGCGGTCCAGACTCAGGCACAGCTTTGCAAAAGGTGCGGACCGTGGACATCGGGACCAGTACAGCCAGAGGGGCAAAGCAGGAGGCGGGGGAGGCTTGGGCTTGTGTGGACTGCGGCTCTCACTGAGTAAGACAGAGGCCTCGGAGCCGAGCAGTGACCTGCTCTCACTCATGTCTTTGATCTGGGTGGGAGAGCGGAGGGGCGGGAAAGTGCCTGGATCTCTTCCGAAGGTCGAACGAGCAGGATTCCCTGAAAACCGGATGTAAAGTATGAGAAAAAGAGAGTCGAAGACACTAGAAGGTTTTCAGGTAGAGGCTGGAAGGGATCCCTCGCGGAGAATGGAGAAGACTGTGCGCATAACGCTGGGGTAGGTCAGGAGTCCCGTTTCAGACACAAATTCAAGACTTTTATTAGAGACGCAGACAGATGTATGAGTAGCTTGGATGGGAGTGCGGGTCCGGGGAAGAAGGGGCTGTGTGGACATCTCGGAGTCATCAGCCNGGTGGAAGCAGGAGATCACTGAGGGGGGAGGGAAACGGACGCATGGGGACTGGGTGCAGAAAGTGAGACAGGAGGAAGGTGTGGCCAACTGGGTCAAGTGCTGCCAGGAGGCCACGAGCAATGAGGACTGAGAAACATGGAGGCTGCCCGGGTCTTTAGCACCAGCTGTCCGGCGTCTGTTCCCACCACTTTCCTTCTCCCTGTTCTCCAGACCCCACGGGCCCTAAATCAGCATCCACAGGGGCGCCTGGGTGGCTCAGTCGATTAAGCTTCCTTCTTCAGCTCAGGTCATGATCTCACAGTTCGTGAGTTCGAGCCCCGCGTCAGGCTCTGTGCTGACAGCTCCGAGCCTGGAGACTGCTTCAGATTCTGTGTCTCCCTCTCTCTCTCTCTGCTCCTACCTTGCTCGTGCTCTCTCTCTCTCTCTCTCTAAAATAAATAAACATTAAAAATAAGTAAATCAGCATCCACAGACACTCCTCCCTGTCCCCTTTCCGCCATTTTCCGTTTCCATCCCCTAACCCTGGGTACAACACCAGATCTTGGAGCCTGTCCTTTCTACTTCCTCACGAGCCTCCTGTTTAAATAAACTGTATTTTTTTTTAATGAGCCAATTTAAGAAAAATACTAAGGAAAAGCGGTATGGGTGGAAATCGTCAGAGTTGTACTGCTTGAAGGAACTCAAAGTGGGAATTGCCTCTGCCTCAACTTTTCTTCCTCTGCTGCGTTTCCAGAGGTGGCCAGAGTGAACCTTATCAAGCACACATTTGAGTGTGTCAAGTCACTTGAGTACACTCCAGAGAAGTTCAAACTCCTTAGCAGGGAGTGTAGATGAATAGCTCAATCCGACCATTGGCTATTCTGCTGCTCACAATGTGGCTCAGTAAAGAGCCACCTCCTGCCCCCAATTCCCTGCCCCTCTGCTTCCTACTTGACCAACTTCACCGAACCTTCCAGACTCAGCCAGGACTCCACATTGCTCCAGGGGTGGGGAGGGGCTTCCCTGACCTAGGCTGGGCTAAGTGTCCTGTGCATACCCACAGTCCCTTCTGTATCTCCTCGTTACCACGTTTACCACATTCTGTCTGTAATACTCGATTTTCTGTTTGTGTCTGTCTCCCCCACCCCCCTTCCCATTTAGCTTAGGCTGAATCCCTAGAATTGGGCTTCTATGAAAAAGGCATTCGCACAGTTGGCGATCTTTACGGACCTTCCCAAATTGTTTTCCAAAAGGTTGGCCCAGTTAGACTCCAACCAATGGGTTATCAGGACAGCCTGAAGAGCCACACCCTCACCAACGACGATGGGCGGCATTATCAAACTTAGCTTTGCCAGTTCTGTTAGATGAAAAATAGCATCCCATTGTTTTGATTTGCATTTTTTAAAAGTACGAGTGAGGTTTAGCCTCTTTTTATTTGTTTGGCAATCATTTTTTTTTTTAGCTAACGGATGGGTTTGTTTTTTTTTTTAAGAGAAGTCACTTTCTCAAGTCGTGGGCTTCCGAGTAGGTGTGGAGGTAAGGAGAGTTCTAGCCCAGGCTCTACTAAGCTCAGTGGAGTTCCTGCCTTCTGGGCCTCAGAACAAGGAAGAGGTTGGGCTGGTCATCTGGCCCCTTCCAGCGCCAGGGGCTCATGACCGGAAGAACGGTTGCTAAGAGTTCTGATCGTAGCTACCGACAGTTTACAGAACTGCAGTCCAAACCTCGTAGCCTGGCATTTCAATTCCTTATCCATCTGGCCCCGACATACATTCTAAATCTTGTCCCGGCTAAGAGCCCCCTGACCTGAACCCTGTCGCCGTGTTCCCTGAATATATCCTGCAATTTCAGGCCCTTGGTTGCCCCTGCTAGGTCTGTCTTTCTCTCTACCTCACTTCCCCCACCCTACCTCTGTTTTCAAGGCCACCTCCAATGCCATCTCCTTCAAGCATCCTGCCCATCCTACTGCAACTACTCCTGCGGGGCCTCCGCTGTCCCTTTGTTACACGGCTCATCACAGCTACTCTGCCTTTCGGTTAATTCAGCTCTGCATGAGGTCGAGAGAATGGCTTCAAGCCAGTCAGATCTGGGTTCGAATCTCAGATCTGCTTCATAGTTTTACCTTCAGCAGCCTATCTCCCTGCCAGTCCTCAGTTTTCTCATCTGCAAAACGATGAAGACGATATCAAGCTCTGTGGAGTTAAGCAACATCACGTAGGTAAAGAATCTCACACAATGTCCGGAACAAAGACACCTGGCAGCGGGCCTCCGTCTTCTTTAGAGATGAGGTGGTCAGGAGTCTAGTCTAGTTCCTGCAGGTGCTTGTTGGCTGTGCCACACCTCACCGTCTCCTGACGAGCCATTTGCAGGGTCTGTCACACGCAGGGACCTCGCTCTGATGAAACGGCCCATATTGAAGAGACATCTCAGGTAGTTGCAATGGAAGGGCCTTCGTGCCTGGCTTCCGGGCGTTAGTCCCGCCCAGTGTCCCCGAGCCATTGTGTGTCTGCTGTGAGATGAAGGTCTTCCACTCTGGAGGTGGGGGTATGGAAGGGAGAGAATGGAATCCCCACCCTTTGCCTCCCAGCTCTGGGACTTTGGAAACTTACTTGACCCTGAGCCTCAGTTTCCACAACTGGGGAATAGGAGATTCTAATTCCTATCACCTAGGGATTTGTTTGTTTTGTGAAAAGTGTCTCAAACAATGCCAGACCTTTTGGAATTCAATAAATACTAAAAGTTCCAACTTCCCATTTTCCCTCACTGTATCGTATAAGCTGCTTAATGGACACAACTGTATCTCATATATTTTAAAAACCTCATCATCTAGCAGAGCAATAAGCATATTATATAGTGTCGATAATTGTTATTCAGGATGGTGATGACGTTAGCCTTCTTGGGGGGAGTACTCATTGATCAGAGATCGCACACCTGAGCTCCTTTCACTCTTAAGAGAAGCCTTTGAGGTAGACAGGGTTACGCCCACCTTGTCGATGGAGAAACAAGGTCCAGAGAGATCAAATGATGTTTTCAGAGTCTCCTAGTCAGGAAATTTGGGACTCGAACCCAGACCCTTGTTTCCAAATCCCGCACTTTCCCTTCCAGGTGGTGCCAGTGTGAGAGTACTTCTGCCGTGTAGTCTGGGTGCAGCCCGTGGCCCCACTAGAAAGCAGTCTGGACACTTGAAAGGCGGCAGAGCCATGGCTGGGGCTTCTGGTGACAGCCTCTGGCTTTGAGGATGGGGTTTGATAATTCCCTAAATTGATTCTCAAACTTAAGACAACATGGTGACTCACGGAACTCTCTCTCCATTTTTCGGTATCCGACGCTCTGCTTTCAGAGGTCCTTAGTGACATCGTCCTGAACGTGCTTGTTCAAGGAGGCTTCGCCCCTTGCCTTCCATGCCTGCCTGGTGTGCCAGGGTGACTGCAGTCTCAGGTGAGTCTCGGTAAATACCTGGGACTGGATCCAGACTCTCACCCCATTTCTGAATGGAGGCAGAAGAACTATGTCAAGTTGGGTGTCACCCTCTTGCTGGCATCTGGAACCCAGATATCTCACATTCTTTTCCTATGGCTTCATGGAGATCGATCATTCCAGTGAAGGCTTGACGTTGCAACACAGCTGCCAGAAAGCCGTCGGCTTAGAAGCACTGGCCTTCCCTTTCGGTAAACCTCCCTTGCCGTGACTAATGCTGAGGGTTGGGGGGGCGGGGGCCATCATGCTTTGCGGCCTTCTCCAGAAAGCGCTCCAGGCTCGGGAGTGGAAGGCCCAGGCTCGGCTTGCCTGCTCACATATGCATACTTTACTCTCTGAAGAAAAGGTCATGAGTGGTAAAACGTCTTCCTCACAAACCGTCCTTTTAAAATGGTAGCATCTCACTACCTTCTGATGCAAGAGAAAGATTGTCCTCCCTTGATGGGACGGAAAGAAGGAATTAAGCTCCTTGCCCAAAGCTGACGTTTCATCAGCTCAGATTTTTCCAGGAATTCTTCCCCCGGAAATTCTTTCCCTTTCTTTGACTTGGAATTCGAGTATTTTGTGGCTGACTTTTGAATAGCTTTCCTAAACCCTGACCCCGCCAATTCCAGGATCTGGAACGTTGAGTTGCTCTGGATGGTGAGAGTTAGAATAAAGGCAGAACTAGGGGGATGAAGAAGGGAAGAGGAAGAAAATCGGAGAATGGCGCGACAGGCGTCAGGAAGGAGAACGGGCGCGGCAGCGGGGTCTGGAGCTGCGGGATGGCTTTTCGAGAAGCGACCGGGCTGCGTGTGCTGGGTCTGAACGCTGGGAGCGCGGCGCTGGTCACGTCACTCTGGGGTCGGGCGGCCGTGGGCGTTACCCCGCCGGCGTCCCTTCCTCCATCCTCTGCTCTCGGGAAAGCTCCTCCGGGCCTCACAAACCCCCCAAGTGGCCCTACTCTGGGGCCATCGTGGGGATCAGCGGATGGGGACGCTAACTCTGAGACGGGAAATCCGACGGCTGGCTTTTAACACGTACACGGAGCGAGCGAAGCACAGAAAGGGCTTCTTAAAAGGCACGCGATCCTTAATGAAGCAAAACAAACGGACTGGCACCGCACTGCAAACGCCGGAGAAAAGCGGTCCTACCAAGTTTCCGGGGGAGGCGAGTAGAGGTCACACATCAGAAGCGCGAAGTCTCCTAAGCGCGGCTCCTTTGGCGCGTCGCCTGTGGATTTCAATCCTTGTGAACTCTACCCGTCCCGCGAGCGCCGTAGTTTCTCACCGTCCATCTCCTGCCCCGCCCGCGGGCGCTTGTGCGCACGGCCCCCTCGCGGTCGGGTGCCCAGGTCGCTCCATCTGGAGACCCCGGCAGGCCGGGCCGGCACAGATGCTGTAAAGGGCCTAACGGCGGTGCGGTGCGTGCCGTCCGCTTCGGGGGATGGTGGGCTCTGCCTGGGAGAGCTGAGGTGGCGAAAGGCGAGGCTGTGGCGTTTGAGCAGGGTCCTAAAGGAAGAATAAGGGGTCTTCTGAGACAAGGGAGGGCACTTCTGATAGGGAACACAGCACGCGCAAAGGCCCTGAGGTGGGGGATGTCATGGCCGCTCGGGGACCCCTCTCCCGCAGTGGAGGGCGCCACACTCTCCCGGCCCTCCCGGCCCAAGCTATTGGGCTGTTGGCAACAAGAAGCCATCGAAGGGCGCTGAGTCTCAGGTGTCATTAGATCTGTTTGGGCAGAAATAACTGGCCAGGCCAGGCCAGATGCTTGGAAAGGAGAGTGGTTTTGCGCTCACCAGGAGGAGGGTGATGATGAGGGCCTGGGCTGGGCAGTGACTATGTCGTCAGAGGATTGGAGACTGGCCAGGGACGTCCTTGGTGGTGAAACCACCAGGGCTGAGTGACAGAGATGTTGGGTGACAGACTGGGAGGGGTCGGCGATTTATAGCTTCCGTGATTAGGTGAGTGGTGCTGTCACTGAGCCGGGGAGCATGGACGCCAAACAGGTTTGGGGCGGAGGTTTGGAAGAGGGGGTGGTGAGGAAACACCAGTCATAAACTAATGTTTTCGTCTTCGTGGTAGCACTTGGGCTGCTCTGATTCCACGCTGACATCACCAGGGCTTGGAGCTTGGCGAGGCAGGGCTGGAAGTTGGAGAAGCCCACCGATTCTGGAGCTAGAGTGCCTGGCATCAGAACTTCTCAATGACTTTGGGGCGCCTGAGTGGCTGGGTTGGTTAAGTGTCAGACTTCGGCTCAGGTCATGATCTCACGGTTCATGGGTTCGAGCCCCGTGTTGGGCTCTGTGATGACAGCTCAGAGACTGGAGCCTGCTTTGAGTTCTGTGTCTCCCTCTCTCTCTCTGCCCCTCCCCCACTCATGCTGGGTCTCTCTCTCTCTCTCTCTCTCAAAAATGAATAAATATTAAAAAACAAAACAACTTCTCAATGTCCTTATTTGTCGAATAACACAGTCCTGCATCGTGGGATTGGTCGGGGGATTAGAAGAGGTGGTCCGTGTAAATTGCTGAGACCACAGGCGTATTCCAAGCACTCCAGAAAGAGGCGCTATCTGTGGTATTGCCACACCTATATCTTGTGCAAAAGAGATGCCCATTTTCCCCCTTTCTGTTTTCAAAATGCTTCAGGGGCGCCTGGGTGGCTAAGGGTCAGACTCTTGATTTCGGCTCAGGTTATGATCTCAGGGTTCATGGGTTTGAGCCCCGTGTTGGGCTCTGCTTGGGATTCTCTCCCTCTCTCTCTGCCCCTCCTGTGCTCTCTCTCTCTCTCAAAATAAATAACTAAACTTCTAAAAACATAAAAAATGAAGACCCTTCAGTTTGATTCCAAGCCGACATGTGCAAGGCAGACAACCGGGGGCAATCGTCAGGCAGCGATCCTCGCAGCGCAGAGCTGATAAGAAAGTAGGAAGGTTTTCGCAATCTCTTCCCTTTCCACCATCGCCACTCGCATCAGTGAGCAGCTGTGGAATGTGGGGTTCCGCACGGAGCACGAGGAACGGCCCCCCGTCCCCGAGGCTTGCCGCCTGGCTAGGACAACGGGACACGTGCAGAAGTGAGTTTCACACGGAGGATGGGCTGTGGGTGCTGGGGAACAGCAGTCCCTCTCCCTGATGCTGTGGAAGGACCTGAGGGCCCTTTCAGATGGAGGGAGGAAGAAATCAGTCTGAGGNGGTGATGAAATGCAGGCTCTGGGGCCACGCCATCTGCTCTGACCCTCAGGCTGTGGCGAGGAGGGCGGCAGGCAGGGGAGTCAGGAGGGGTCCCCACAAGCACCGCCGTGATCAGGTGCAGATCCCCGGGCTGCCCTTAGACAAACTCGGTGGAAAGACAGTGCGGCGTGGAAAGGGGTTGATGTGTGCACACCGCTGGCAGCATGCCAAGCGCTGAATCGGGGGAGAGAGGATCCAAGTAAGGTGACGAGGGACCCCAGGCGGAGGAGGCCTTTCCAGGGAGACTTTTGTCCTGGTGCGAATCTCTAAGGAGAGAAAGGTAAAACTAAGTGAACGTGTTTGTGATATTTCCTTCTCCTCCAACATGGTAAAGAACACATGCTTCCTACTTTCTAGCCGTCGAGTTCAATTCCGAGACCACCTTTTTCATTTTAGGTAATGTTTAACTTCGTCACTTAAGCTGAACGAACGCAGACAACAATGGTGACAGAGGGTGGTTACATTTAAGTGGAACTCTAACTTAAAAATTCTTTTTGGAAATATCTGTGAGTCACCCAGTTCAACGCAAATATCCATAAAACATGTACTAATTGTTCCAGAAGGAAATAATTGTAGCAGAAGGGCAAAAGGCCAAGTGAGCTGAAAAATACCAGGTTCTTAATTTATAAAGTCAATAAAAGTGCTCTTTGGTAAGTCCTTCTCAAGCCATAGCGTATTATCAGGGAAGTCCGGCACTAACATCACTTTATGCTGAAATACTTCACAAGGACACTGAACAAGGGAATGTACACTGAGAGCTTCTTGAAAACATTCTGCAAGAGACTTCACACTGTGTGAACTTTCTCAGCTTTCAAGAATACAGAGGCATTTTAGATGGAAAAAAAAAAAAGTCGCTGGCTATATGCCCAACATAAAAACACACACTTTTAACTCGCTGCCATATATAATAATTCACAGAACGTTGGAAATTCTACTCAAAGTTGTCCTTAAGTCTTGGAAATAATGTGCCTTCTCCCCTAAGCAATAGAGCTTTCTGTGTAAATACAGGGTTGAATTAATTGTGCTTTTTTTTCCCCCCCCCAGGCTTTGTGCCAGTGGAGGGAAGAAAAAAAAACAAAATCCAAAGAGCTAACAAAGAAGTACAGACACTCTCTGGGTACATGCGCCGCCCCTGCTGCCCTGGCCCTGGGCTCTCCCCCTTCCTTCCTCCGGGCTATAGGAGGCTCCATCCACGTCTGTGTGGCACTGACACACCTGTTGTGGCTCCCCCCCATCCCCCCCCCCCCCGAGAAATACTACCCTTTGGTGAGATGAAGCACATAGCAGCTCTTCGCCCTGTTAAACAACATTACTTTCCCATGATGATGTCGATTTACCCAATGTAAGAGGGGCCAGAGCTGGCAGCTGGGAAGAGTCCCCTTCTCCTTTCAAGTCTAGCCCAGAACCTCAAATTGCCTGAAGAAATCCACATTTATTAAAAGGTTTAAAAAAAAAAAAACCGCACCCCAAAAAACCCCCTGGGGCACCTGGGTAGCTCAGTCGTTTAAGCCTCTGACTTCAGCTCAGGTCATGATCTCACGGTTCATGGGTTCGAGCCCCTCCGTCGAGCTCTGTGCTCACAGCTTGGAGCCTGGAGCCTGCTTCGGATTCTGTGTGTGTGTGTGTGTGTGTGTGTGTGTGTGTGTGTGTGTGTCTCTGCCCTGCCCTTGCTAGCACTCTCTCTCTCAAAATTAAATAAACATTAAAAAAAATTTTTTTAAATACCCAAACCAAAAATGTATATTCAAAATTTATGATATCCTTGTAGGTTAACAAAATAGTTAGGTCAATGTTCTATATTCTCAGGAGAAAAGATTCTCATTGTACCTCCCTGATTTAATTTTGTAAATAAAAAAACTTAGAGGTTTTATGTTCATCTACTATGAGCAGACTCTTAATTGCCACAGATATGGATGGATAGGTTTATCTAGACATAGTAAATGAGAAAACAGGTTAAATGTTCAATAGGTAGGTAGGTGAGGAATGAATATATTTCACAGCTGTTTTCCATGATGTTCTGAGGACCCATATTTGATGCTAAGGCAACGAAGAACATGAAACTCCCTCCACTCCAGCACATATGTGCTATATTTGCATGGCTATGAGCTTAGACTGATCACTGACAGACGAAACAATTTAAAGACTTTTTTTTTTTTCTAGAAGAACCTATTGCATTCTGTTTTCACCCCCTGGAAGTATCTGATATCACACTATCGCCATAGTTACTGGAGCTGAGACCACGTGAAATATTACTTGGTTTTATTTCCCTTTAGGGTGGTCACCTGACTTGCAAAATTATAGTTCACTATAGTGGTAAGGTATTTAATTTTTAAAAAAACCATAAAACAAGTTTTGTTCATAGAAGAGCTTCCACCAAAATCAACTAATATCACAAGTCTGTCACCTGGCAAAATACTTTATTGCTTCCCCACAAAGGAGACGGAAAATCTGACTCCTGCTCCGGGCAGGGGTCCTGGGAACTGGGTGCACCTCCCCGGGAAGCCAGCTCCTCCTCGCCACCCCTGCCCTGTGACTTCCCTCTCCCCCCTCTACGCCCCTCCTGGACTGTATTTGTACATCCATAATGTCACGTCCCCCACTTCTGCCTCATTTCATAACTGCGTACCGTTTTAGTTTAGAAATAGCTAAGGCAAGTATTCAAACAGGGCGAGGCCTCGAGGAGTCCACTTGCAGGGTGTCCTGGGCCCTGGGGGGGTGACTGCGGCAGAGAAGGAATGGACAACCCGGGTCTGGGGGAGCCGAGCGGAGCGATCAGCACCCACGGCCATCTGCATCAGGGAGCCTGGCAAGGACCTTGAGGACACGTGTAGGGCGGGGGCTCTTTCTCCATCTCACCCTTGAACCCAGAAGCCATTTGGGGAAGGAGACAGATTGGTAAAACAGCCCTAATAGGGAGCTGAACTTTCACTTTACAAAATATTTATTCCAAAGTGGCTGTTTTAACCCTGAAGAGACTAAGATTTCTTTAATTGGTCAGATTAAAGGTTCAAAGCAGTATCTTTGCTGCCCTCCACCCCTACCCAACAGGATGGAGACAAGGGGAAAGTTACAGATCATAAAATCAAGTGGCATAATTTTTGTATACTGGATGTGGCCAAATATACTTGGACTCTGCTGGGGCGTCTGGCTGTCTCAGTCGGTGGGGCACGCAACTTTTCATCTCAGGGTGGTGACTTCGAGTTCCATGTTGGGCATAGAGATGACTTAATACTAAAAATCTTAAAAAAAAAAAAAATCAGGGGCGCCTGGGTGGCTTAGTCGGTGAAGCGTCCGACTTTCGCTTAGGTCATGATCTTGCGGTTCGTGGGTTCGAGCCCCGCGTTGGGCTCTGTGCTGACTGCCAGCTCAGAGCCTGGAGCCTGTTTCAGTCTGTGACTCCCTCTCTCTCTGACCCTCTCCTGCTCACGCTGTCTTTCTCTCTCTCTCCTAGAAATAAATAAAAATCTTTAAAAAAAAAAAATCAGACTCTGCTAATGCTGTAAGCTTTTTGGGAAAAAAAGCTCAGGAGAGACAGTGTAGTTCAGCGATTTGCTCTTGGACTGGCTGTGTGGCTTTGGGCAGGTGTTCAACCTCCCCCTCCCCCATGTCTTAGGTTCCCCATCTGTAAAATGGAATAATAGTACTTACATCATGCAGTTGTTGTGAGGATAAATTAATAACTCATTTATTAATTTAACCCCATTAATATAAATGATAAAAATATGGAGCACTTAGAACAATGTGTGGCACATGCTCGACATTATGCAAGCATTTACTACTACATCATTCCGTAAGACTAGAACAAAGCCGGATGCCAATAGTTATAAAGTATCTCACAGAATGTCCTGGTGGTAGATGATCAACAGATGTTAGGAATTAGTTTACTCATAAAACCCTAGTGTCATAGTTTGCACATATAAGAAGTGAAGACTTTGAACTTGAGAGAAAATACCCCAACGAGATATCGCTCATTGCCTGTCAACAGACAATCTCCCCCCCCTTTCCCTGTGACTAGTACCCTAATTTTGCTCCAATATTAGAGAAAGCCCGTCAATCCTAGGGAAGGTAGGAATGCATCATGCTAATCTAAACCAGTCATGGTAACCCTGTTCCCCTTTGCTAGCTATGGTGCGGTCTGGATGTAAAGAACACTCTACCGGGGCGCCTGGGTGGCTTAGTCGGTGAAGCGTCCGACTTTCGCTCGGGTCATGATCTCGCGGTTCGTGGGTTCGAGCCCCGCGTTGGGCTCTGTGCTGACTGCCAGCTCAGAGCCTGGAGCCTGTTTCAGTCTGTGACTCCCTCTCTCTCTGACCCTCCCCTGCTCACGTTGTCTCTCTCTCTCTCCTAGAAATAAATAAAAATATTAAAAAAAGAAAAAAAGAACACTCTACCAGCGGGCTTCTAGAAAAGGTTTTCTCCCCAGAAAGACTCTTGAGAAAGTGATTAGTCATATTTGCTTTTTGTACCAAGATTCGTCTGTGTGGAATTGTAGTGTCCATCTTGTGACCCTGAAGTAGCAAGCTGAAGGACCAAAGGCCAACGTGCTTCGACCCACAGGGTGAAAACAGTCTGGGTGGGTCCCTGATTGGATTGCTGGGCCCCTGAACCAAATCTCGAATGACTTACTTCCAGAGCTTTCGTGATGTGTAAAAAAAATAAAATAAAATAACCTCTGATTTAATAGTTACGGTTTTTGTTAATTGCAGCTTAAAAGCATTTGCTACCTCCCATTCCGTGTCATTTATTTCTGAGCTTGACTGATATGTGATACACCCGTGGCTCTCACATTAGTGTGCACAGAATCACCTGGAGGGATTGCTGAGCCATGGACGGCCGAGCCCCACGCTGAGTGTCCAGATCGGCAGGTCAGGGATAGGGAATTCTGCATTTCTAGTAAGTTTCCAGGTGACGTCAATGTTGTTGGTCCAAGGATCCCACTTTGAGAACCATTGTGGTAGATAATCAAAGACATTTTTATTGAAATAAATTTACTGAAATTGCCGCAAATCTTCCTCCTGGCAGTGGAGAAAAAGAAAGCTACTGAATAGCATTTCTTATGAACACAGATGCAAAAACTCGGAATATTTTAGCAAAATAAGTTTAACAATAGTGTAAAACGGATGATAGATCATGACCAAGTGGGGTTTATCCTGGGAATGCAAGGTTGGTTTCACATTTGAAACTCAGTTGAATTTCAAACATTAAACCACGTTAACTGGCTAAGAAAGAGAACAAGGAGGCGCCTGGGGGGCTCAGTTGGTTAAGCGTCCAACTTTGGCTCAGGTCATGATCTCATGGTTGGTGGGTTCAAGCCCCATATCAGGCTCTGTACTTATAGTGTGGAGCCTGCTTGGGATTCTCTCTCCCTCTCTCTCTCTCTCTCTCTCTCTCCCACCCTCCCCCAATAAATAAAACTAAAAGAAAAAAAAAAGAATCAAGTAGACAAAAAAAACAAGAATAAAAAAAAGAGAAAACGTACCATTATCTCATAGATGCAGGAAAAGCATCTGAAAAAAACCGACCAACATTAATTCCTGATTTAAAAAAAAAAAACAAACCCACCACCTCCGCAATCTAGGAGTAGAAGGGAACTCGTTGGACTGAAGACAGCATCCATGGAGAGCTTGTCTGTCTATACAAGCCCTCTCGGAGATCCCACCTGGCCTCAATTTTTAAAATATTACTTAGATTCTGATGTTTCCTACATTTACATGACCCCAGACCTCTGAACTACAGACCGCCCCCCAACCTCATACTTTGACATGCCTCCCATGTCTAACAAGCCCAACATGCTCCAGACAGAACGGATTTCCCAACCCGCACTCTCCTGAGTTCCCCTGTGGTACGCGGCCTGAAACACCATGCGGTGTCCGGACATATAGTGAAACTGGGAGGGCCCCAAGGGGCCTGACTGCGACTTCCCCACCCCACTCTGCTCCCGCGGATTGGGTCCCCTAACCAAACACACCTTAATTTTTTTTTAATGTTTTATTTATTTCTGAGAGAGAGAGAGAGAGAGAGAGAGACAGCATGAGCAGGGGAGGAGCAGAGAGAGAGGGAGACACAGAATCCGAAGCAGGCTCCAGGCTCTGAGCTGTCAGCACAGAGGCTGATGTGGGGCTCGAACTCACAAACTGTGAGATCATAACCTGAGCCGAAGTCGGATGCTTAACCGACTGGGGCACCCAGGCGCCCCCAAACACACCTTATTAAGAGGACCGAGGCACTGCTGCCTGCGGAGTACCCGGTCTGAGTTCCCCGCTGCCCATCGGATTATTCAGATAAGCCAATCACAGACGCGTGCAGGGACCAGGGGTCACTCCTGCCCCCGATACTGCGGAGCCTGCCTCCCACGGTCCCTGGTTGTTCACTGTTCCCGGGTGTGACCCCCTAGGCCCTCTGGTGTGAGCTACATCGTGCTGTCAATCTCATCTACTCCACGTCCGGTACTGTGTGTCTGGCTAGGTCCACAACCCTGTAACCCAGCGGTTAACTTCCCCCACAAATAGGGTGAATAGCAGGAAATTAAAGGAGCCCCATCTTGATAAATGATACCTTAATTAGCTACTCAGGGAAAAAAATTGGGGTATTTTGTTGATTTCACACACCCACCACCAAGCTATCATGATACGCTTATTATTTTATACTTAAACTGTACCCGGGACCTAATCCCTTCCCACCACTTCCACCACAATCTCTGCAGTCCCAACGGCCTCCCTGGCCCGGACCAGCACAGTAGTCCTAATGAGGCCTCTTCCCCTGCGCAGTCTGGTCACCCCAGGGCGAAGTGGGCTTTCTAGGACATAGGCTTGATCACATCATTCTTTTGCTCAAAATTTTCTAACGGCTTCCCGTGACACCCTTGGGATAAAAGCCAAAGCCCTTACCAGGGCCTTGAGTGCAAGCCCTTCCATTTCATGTACGAATCACCTCCCTTCCAACCGTAACACTCCAGCTGCCCTGAACAACTTGGTATTCCTTGAATCCATCAAGCATACCCCTGCCTCAGAGCCTTTGCACGTTTCTTCTGCCCGGAATAACCGTGCCCTGGAGAGCTACATGGCTTATGCCATTGATTGTACCGCATACCAGTTGATCTCTGCTCAAGGTCACCTCCCAGGGGCCTCCCTCAGTCTCCTTTTATAAAAAGGCCCAGCCTATCACCCTTGCCTTGCTTTTTCTTCATCGTACCTCCTCAGCCCGACTACAATATATCTGGTTACCTCCTGCCCCCACGCAATTAGAGTAGAAGATCCTTGAAGGCAGGGACCTTGTTTAAGGCTGCATCTCTGGTGCCTGGAACGTGCCTGGATCGCAGAAGGTGCTCAGTGCTCGTTGCACAAATAGCCTGTGGACAAGAATGCCTGGTTTTCCAATATCCTCACCAAAAATTTGAAACCTTATACCTCTTTGGCAAGCTGACATGTGGGAAGTAGCACCTTTGTATTTCTTTACTAGGAGTGAGGTTGAGTATCCTATCATTGTTTGGCTTGGCCTTTGTGTTTCTTCTTTCCACAAAGCTATCTTTTCATATCCCGTGCTCAGTTTGTCTTTTTCCTGTTGCTTTGCAAGAGCTATTGATACATCAAAGAAATTAGTCCTGTGTCCATCATGTGCCGCAAATATATTTTCCTAGTGCGCCGTTTGCCTGTGACTTTGTAGTCTTTCCCTTTTGGCTTCTGGTTTTGAGGCATGCTCAGAAAGTGCCTGTACATCCCGAGATCATCAGGCCAACGATACTCGTTTCGCTCCAACACCGTAATAAATGTATATGTGAAAGATTATGATGTTTAGATCTTTGATCCATCTGGGATTTCCTCTGGAGCATAATGAATAAGGAAGTGATCTCGTTTGAAAAACAAATTTAGCTTTAAAATATAATGAATACAAAAAATATATATAATGAATACAAATTTCTGGGTATTATATATAAAATTTATTCTAATTTTCTCAAGGAACTTCATAATTTAAAAAATACATTCAAACAGAGTTCACTTGTTTTCCAATACACATTTTTATAAGCGCATTTGCTACATGTGCATCTATGTAAGCATGTGTATGTAATAAAATTCTATTTTCCATGATTCTCTGGGCTATTATAATTGGACATTATTATCACTATTAAAATGTTTTCCCAAGAGACTTTCTATTTCCTTTTTCTCAGTATTTTCTCCCTTTCCTGGATCTTGAAGATTTCTTTTTCGTTTTACTGTATTTTGTTTTAAAAAGTCTCTTTTCAATTAAGCTCACTTCTTCATGGAGAGAAGAGGTCTTTATTCTTAGCAGGAAGGAGAAGAGGTTTATTATAAACTGATAACTCAGAGAAAAATTTGATTCTTCATAGGTCGTCACATGTTTACAATAGCTAGAAAGGGAAGAAAAAGGAAGAAGTTACCTTAAAATGGCCACTTGGAAATGCATGCATCTATCCCTGACCCCTCACCTCCACCCCCAATAACCAAGCAAATACATACGGTTAGGCTTCAGACAGCACTCTGAGTTGGAAGGAAACCCAGACACTGGCAAAGCTCCTTAACGTTAGAGCACAGCGTGTTGGCATCACCCCCAGCTACCACGCGGGTGGGGGGGGGCCGCTGCCCCAGGGCCCAGGGGGACTGCTCTTCTGGCCACGCTCAAGGCAAACTACAGCCCACAGGAAGGGATTCTGGGCAGAGTTTTTTTAAAAATAAAAGAAAATAAATAATCCCTAATCCCCACCCAAAATAAGACACCAGACTTGATAATACAGCCTGCAATCTTGTGCCTGTTATAGAAACAAGAGTTTACAAAGCAATTTTGCTTATCTTAAAAGTGGTAGAACCTGAATCTGAGCAAATCTCCAGCTGCCACCAAATCTCTAATTACGGATCTCTAACTGCCTCTAACTCCATCTCTGACTATACCAAGGTGGGGGCAACCCAGGTACAGACGAATTAGTATCATGGGCTATAATCAGCAAAATGCAGACTACGGGAAATTATACAGGACAAAAGACCTGGATTCTTCAACAAGTCATTTTTGCCCTGCAAGGGATTAAAAAAAAAAAAGGACATAAAAGAATTTACGAACTATACCTTAGCCACCTGCAGTGTGTATAGGCCTTATATATGGACTGAATTACATTAAAAATTTCATAGCAATTGGGACAATCTAAACACTGACTGCATGTTTGATAGCGTTAATAGGAATTACTATTAGTTTTTAAATGTCTGATTGTTATTATGGTTTTGTTTTTAGAAGTATTATGACACTTGAGATATGCTTCCAGATAATCTGGGGGTGGGGGTGAGAGTGAGTCGGCGTGGGTGAAGCAAGTCCAGTCATGTTAACAACAGTTAAAGCTGAATGACAGGTACAGGGAGGGGCATTCATTATAATAATCTATTTTTTAATATACGTGAACATTTCCATAACAAAAAGCTTACAAAACAAGTAAACAACATGTACAAGGTATGAACTTTTATGATTTATGTAACATATATGGTCCTAGGTTCCTGAAAGTTAATGTTTGCACCACAATACTCTGCCCCCGCCAGTTATGACAATGGATAACGCTACTTGGTTCTCTGACCTGTAAAATAGGAAAAACTAAGAGTGGACCAAAGTATTGAATGAGAACATACGCCAAGCACTTAACCGTATGGCCGACATGTAGGAAGGGCTCAAAAATGTTCACTTCCACTATACTCCTTTAAAATTGATTTTTGTTTTCACTTAAAATGTTAAGACTACTTTAGCGATGTACAACAAAGGCAAACCCCTACCATGTTCACTAATAGGACATTTAGAAGCCTCAAGCATTCATTGATTGGTTTAACAGAAATCAAATATAAGCCAGCTACACGAATTCTCACAAAATGGTGGCCTCTTGCTTTGCTTTTAAATTTCAGCTATTGTGAGAGAGATTCTTTCAGACAAACAGTTACAACCAAACGGGTAAAAATATTGTTTCTCTTACCCAGGGAGGCTCTAACTCTACACCAGAAAGGAAAGGTACACAAATTATTTGCTCCCTTAAGGGCTTTTATTTTTAAGTTGAATCACTAGTAATACCTTATAAGGATTATATTCTTTATCACAAACTCAGAAAGCTATCCTGGAGTTGTAAGCCATAAAACCGAATATAACATAAACGGTTTGTTATTGGCAAGTATTCTGCTGTGAGTAGAACATGGGCCAGCTGATGCTCCTGAGCTCTCACGTGGAAGAGAAATGAGTGTGCCAGATGGATGCTATAAGAATATGTTTACACAAACAATTTTATGTCAAGGGATAAGCATAGGTTTACATTTAAAAGAGGGGGCAGCATAAAGGTACATTTGAACTTCCTCATGAGAAGTTCAAACGTGTGCCCAAAAAAAATAGTTTCTCAAGTCTGCATATGTACAAAAATAAACCCGAGAATACAAGTTAATGTTTTGGTGGTCTGCAATAGGTTCAAATTTGGTATATGACATATTTGAGTATTGTTTATTGTGTGTGTGTTTTTTTTTTTACCATAGTTTAAAATACTAGTTAAAATAAAAACTTTTAAATTCAAGTAAAATTTTGTGGGACCGAAAAAAATTGTGTGTGTGTGTGTACGTGTGTGCGTGGACATCCAAAGCCCCTCCGCTTCCTGGGGCTGGCGACCTGAACTGCCACGGCTGTTCCTCCTCCGGTGGAAGCGGGAGGAACCACCTGCTCCGCTCCGGGAGGTCAAGAGCAGACACCTGCTCAGCCAGCGCCTGCCGCACGTCTTCAGGCCGCGCTGACGGTCAGCAACGGGCCTACTTCCCGACGGGCCCTCGCGGAAACGGGACCACGAAGGGCATTTCGGCTCCTTAGACTGTTGGTTCTGCCTCAGATCAGAAGGATAAACAGCCTCTCGTCGAGAGGCGCCCTCTCGCCCTCGGCCGCGTAGTCCTCGAGGCCTGAGAGTGGGCACGGGCATCTTCCATACAACACGTGCGTCGGTCTCAGGCAGGCGTCCTCCCGTGCGACACAGCTCTCTACGCGGCTGAAGATCTGCTCTCTTCATCTTAACCATCTGGTGCGGACATCTTTTAAAACTGAAGGACACATCATTTGTTTTCTTGAACAGAGCACGTGCAGCACGATGTGTTTTAGCCTGTACAATTATATTATTACCAGTTGTCCATTTTTACCGTGCAAATACTAGAAAACACAGCCAAGAAAAACACACCCAACGAGCATGTGCGCAGCGTGTGGGTCATGCTCTGTGTTCAAACCGAGACCCCATCAGGCCTCTTTGGCTGCGGGGAGCGACTGGACTTGTGTCGTGAATGAACTCCGGCTGCTGTAACTTGAGGTCTTCTGTCTGCTGCGGACTCTGATGCCGGCTCCTCTACCGTTTGTCAACTGGATGTCATTTCTGTTTGTTGTCAAGATGATTATCAGCAGAGCACCTCCCAGGCTCCCTCCTATTTTGTTTCTTTTGATGATGATGAGTTTGGAATCAGACAAGTCGGCCTGACGGCAACGCACCTGAAAGCAGAGCGAGCAGGCTGTGGGGGAGGGGCTGCGGGGCTTCCTGAGAAAAGAGCATCTGCTGCAGTGGACCCCGCGGCGTTTGTACTGGTTCGCTGACGCCTTTTCTGCGTACTCTCTGGTTCTAGGCTATGGTCCAAATAGGCAAGGTGGACAGAATTTTGGCGCATAGAGTCATGATATCACGGATGCTTCGTCTACAGGTTATCAGCTGTTTCAACTCTGACGACACCAAGGTCTCTTTGTAAGCGTCTTCTATCGCAGTGTGACATCTGTGAAGAACATCTAGAAATACACTGGCTGTGCCAAGGGAGAAGCGTGAAGGTATAAGGAGCGCCTCCGTCCCTCCCTCAGGACTGACTGCAGGCGGACGAGACAGAAGGGCGCCAGGTGACCACTTCCTAACTTACTGGTCTCGCGCGGGTGCTGCTCACTGGCCAGGACTACGACCTTTTCTCTTCCTTTTGATGAAATCTGAAAAAGTCATTGCACTGACCACTGCAAAGGAATGTATCCCCTCAGACACGGAGCTGTGACCCCGGGGGCTGGATTCCAGCGTTTCCCTGTTGCTGCTTAGACAGTGCCACCCCTCAGTCATTCTAGACTCCGCTCGGCTTTTCTTAAGTAGTCAATTTTAATACAGATGACTTCATTTTGTTATTTCCTATTGTATTTTCTACAGCTTACTTACCTTTGATTGATACTCAACGTAGGAAGAGAAACTCTTGAACAGAAAATTAGTTTTATGGAAAACAATGACCATAGTTATCATTTATTGAGATTTACTAGGTGACGGACGCCAAACATCTCATTTAATCCTCATCTCTATTTTCCACTCATTCATTCAACAAATAATTGGTGAGCACCTACCACCTGCTAGGCCCCATTCTAGCCTCTGGGAGTTTCCAGTAATTCATTAAGACAGAGTCCCTGC
Organism: Crocuta crocuta; assembly: GCF_008692635.1. NCBI lineage: Eukaryota > Metazoa > Chordata > Mammalia > Carnivora > Hyaenidae > Crocuta > Crocuta crocuta. Next base: position 5,862,148 of record NW_027551571.1, on the reverse strand, counting down.
ACTCAAGGATCTTCTATTCTATTCTGGTGTGGGGAGGCAGACAAATATGCAAAATGAACATATAATAGTTTATTCAATAGTGACAAAAACTATAAGAAATAAAAATGGGCCAGGGGAACTGAGGGTGGTGAGGTGTGTGCGCGCGCGTGTGTGTGTGTGGGGGGGAGAGTTGGTGCTAGTTGAGACAGGATGGCGAAGTGAAATTAGAGCAAAAACGTGACAGAAGTGAGCCCTTGAGGGTACGTGGAGGGAGAACAATCCAGGCTGGAGGCACAACAGGTGCAAAGGCCTGTGTGTGAGGCGTGTGCTTGGCAAGCGCCACAAGCGGCGAGGAGGCTGGCGCGGGCAGGGCAGTGAACGCGGGGAAAGGGAGGGAGGGGGAGGGCCAGAGGGCTCTGCAGGGTCTTCGGACTTTACTCTGAATGAGACAGGAGCCCTGGAGGTTTTGAGAAGACGAAAAAGATCAGTATTACACGCTGTCTGCGCCCTGGGGAAAACAAAGTTATGAGCCCGTCCCTAACGCATGCAAATGCTGCTTTGACCCCTGGGACACAGGGCCGTGGAGGCGCGAGCCGGCAGCCCAGCGGGGGACAGCCAGCCAGCGGCATGAGCACACCCTCGTGGCGCCTGGGAGGCTGCCTGACAGACGGCGTCTGGGTATAAAGACTGAGATCAGTAGAAGATGAACTTGGTGTAAACATATATAAAGTCACCATGAAAAAAGTCTTTATCTTCTAAAACTCTTCTCAGCTTTACTGAGATATGATCGACATGACTTCTGTTAAGTTTAAAGCATGCAACGTGTGCATCGTGAAAGGATGATCGCAGTAAGGGGAGCAAACACCGCCATCCCTAAAACTCTGAAACAAGACCCAACGCATTCAGGCCAATTTTCGTGATTGTAAGCCCAACATCTTCTAATTCCAACAAATAACCAATCTGGTCCTCACGACAGCTCTAATTTTATGTGACTTTTTTTTTTTAATTAGCAAAGAATACTACTTCACCGCAAACCAGAGATTGCATGATTTTTTCTTTAATGCTTTGATTTCTAAAAGCATCACCCACCTTCTACAGAATTTCTGTGTGCTCAGCCAGTAGAGTGAGTTCTTGGTGGTCAATGAAGGGCCTTTCTTCTTCAGGACCCCCTGGAGGCTGTGCCCATGGAAACAGGTTCCAGCAGCGTCTTCTTCAGCCCAGTTGAACTGAAAACTTGAAGGCCTTTTTCTCTCAACAGTTGGTTTTGAATCAACCAATGTGCTAAACTGTTTTTGTAGATCCACCACCATTTCTGGAAATGGAGGAAAAAAGAAAAGAAATAAAACGAAAACTAACGTTAAATCATAGGTGACGCCTGTAGTTTACTTGTTAGTAATGTACTAATGTCAGTTTCTGAGTTTTGATAAACACACCATGATATTGAAAGGGGAAAACAGTAAGAGAAACTGAGACTGGGTGAGGGACATTGGGGAACTACTTAAAAAAGATTAAAATGGTAAATTTTATGTTATGTATTTTTACCACAATTAGAAAAAAAAAAGAGTGAACAAGAAAACCTAAAGGCAATTCTCCAAACCAAGAGTTGTGAACATCACAGAAGGATGGGATTTCAGATTCTGGTGGGAACTTAAGTTCTGTTTTAAAAAATGCAATGTTCCTGAAATAGATTCCCATGGAGATTTCTTGCAGACGATGTTTCTTTAGATGTGCATCGAAACGCTTGTTGAAGAAGTAAAAAAAAATTCCTACGCACTTACTTTAAGTTTTTTAAAGTTTATTTATTTATGCAATCTCTACACCCAAAGTGGGGCTCAAACTCATGACCCTGAAATCAAGAGTAGCACACTCTTCCGACTGAGTCAGCCGGGCACCCCTCGGCACTCCCTTTCCAAGTGAAGATACTCAGCTTTTCTACAAGGGCGGTGCTACGGGGCAGTAAGAGAAGCTGCAACTCACCTCTTCTTTTATACACCACCGCTCTGTCGCTGGAGGAGTGGTAGAGTGGCTTCTCGCTTTTCCACAGGTACCTGTACAGCACAGAAGAACGCGTGGGGCACGACGGAGGAGAAATGGACCTAAACACGGTTCAGAGAAGTTTCTCTGAAGCACTGACTGAAATCCCTGCTGGTCAGCGTCATAGCTCTGCCTTGGAATGACCTACTGACACGGGTCTGTGGAGCTTACGTCACCGACGTAAGCAAGTAGCACTGAAGGTGACAGCAAGCCAACAGAATGACGGTCTCATCCCCAAACTCTCCCGGGTGTCAGACGGTTCTGAAGCAGCTGTTACACAAAAATGTAGAAACGGTTTCCTTCACCATAAAATTCTCTTGCCGTCGGTTCTCACAGAGTGAAACCACCTGAGAAACGACGGTTCCTCCTGCCTTTGCCCGGCCACCCTTTTGCTGAGGATTAAATCGGAGGCACTCCTGACTCTGGCAATCACAAAAGTGAAGAGTCAGCACCAGGCTTCTGATGTAGGGATGCAATCGATGTTAATAAGTGACGCTTTTCCTGAAAACTATGCATGAACTCAATTTTAGTGAACCACACCACACTTAAAATAGATCAGAGTGCTTGTCATTGAACCTTACGGTAAATAAATCTGTGATTCTTTCAAGTATCTTTTTTATTGTTTATTTTCTTAAATAATAAATGTAACAATGTCCTCGGGGGAAAAATAATAAAGAAGTTCCCTAAATGTTTTAATCCCAATCAGTGGATAAACCGGCTATTAAAAATTCTTTGTGGGGATGCCTGGGTGGCTCAGCCAGTTAAGCGTCCAACTTCAGCTCAGGTCATGATCTCACAGCTCGTGAGGTCAAGCCCCACATCAGGCTCTGTGCTGACAGCTCAGAGCCTGGAGCCTGCTTTCTGCTTCAGATTCTGTGTCTTGCTCTCTCTCTCTACCCCTCTCCCACACGCGTGTTCTCTCTCTTTCAAAAATAAACAAACATCAAAAAAATAAAAAGTTCCTTGTGAATACCTAATCTAGATAGATTTCCTTATGCATTTATAATAAACGTCTATACAGGCGGCAATTATGCTATCATCAAGAGGCATTACTTCCTTGGGGTCATGCGCCTAGAAAATGGAAAGCCTTCTAAAATAACATTTTAACTGTCTAGACACTCCTTGAAATTTGTACTTTACTTTGCTTCCCTCTTCCCCAAGCTATAAAAGCTACAAAAAAACAGAGGCATGTCACGAAGTCCTAATGTTTTCTACGGGGATCTGTAGGCTTCCCTCCAATCTTCCCATTTTATTTCCCAACTATTAAAAACTAAGGTACAATTTACAAACAACCCCCCACTGCTCCGCGTACAGTTCTGCTGGCTCAAACACACACAGTTGTGTAACGACCGCCATGTACACAGAGCAGGCCCGTCAATCCAAAGTTCCTCATGCCTCTTCACTGACAATCCCTCTCCATGCTCCCACGTCCCTGATCTCAGGCCACTGCTGATGCTTTTCCATCTCTCAAGTTTAGCCTTTCCCAGAATTCCCAGAATGCCCTATAAAGGGACTCGTACCACATGTAACCTCTTGAGACTCTCATTCAGCACAATGCATTTCAGTCATTCATATTGTGGATGCATCTGAAGTTTGTTCCTTTCACTTCTGAACAGTATCTTATTGTACAGACATACTCCACTTGGTTTATCCATTTACCAGTTGAAGGGCATCTGGGTTATTGCCACTTTTTGGCCATTGTGAATGGAGCTGGTACAAACATTCGAGTGGTGATTTTTACGTGAAGTCGTCATTTCACTCGGGTAAACATGTAAAAGTGAAAACTACTACATAGTGTAACTAATTCTTAAATGTATGTTTAACTTTATAAGAAACTGTCAAACTTCCAAAATGGCTGTACCATTTTGAATTCCCACATTTGGTATGGTCAGTTTTTTGTTCATTTCACTTTGTTTTTGGCCATTCTAACTAGTGTAATGATATCTTGTTGTGGTTTTAATTTGCATTTCCCTATTAAGTAATGATACTGAGCATCATTTCATACATCTTTTTAAAAATTTTTAAAAGAAGTTAAGTTGCTTCCTTTTTAAAAAATGTTTATTTATTTTTGAGCGCGTGTGCATGTGAGAGACCTCGTGTGCGCGCACAGGGGAAAGGGGGAGAGAGGGAGACAGAGAATCCTTAGCAGGCTCTTTGCTCTCAGGGCAGAGCCCAACACAGAGCTCAAATTCACAAACCATGAGATCATGACCTGAGCCAAAAATCAAGAACTGGATGCTTAAGTGATTGAGCCACCCAGCAGCCCCATACATATTCGTTAGTGAAGTATCTGGTGAAGTTCAAATCTTCTGTCCATTTAAAAAACTGTGGTTTTCTGTTTCTTATTGTATGAGAATGCCTTATATATTCTAGATACAAATCTTTTATCAGATGCATGACATGCACATATTTTCTCCCACTGTATGGGCCTCTTGTTCTCTTAACAGTGTCTTTTGAGGAGCAGTTATTCTTTCTTCTGATGAAGCCCAATTTATAATTTTTTCCTTTTGTGGATCATCCTTCTGGTATCATATCTACGAAATTTTGCCTCACCCAAAAGGCTGCAAAGATTTTCTGCACATGCTTTTAAATCTTCATAACAACTGGAAGTCAAAACAGCCTTAACTTAAGCTGTTATTAGGTTTTCAACTACTGTTATCAGTGTTTTTCATAATGTCATACACAGTGACCTATACTCAGGTACAGAAGATACTTTAATAACATTCATCTGACAACATGGAAGATGATGTTCACAATAAGGGAAGAAAAAATTACAAATCTGTGTCAACAACAGGGGTGGGGTGGGGTGAGACACACAGGTCACAGACTGCACACACGGGCTGTGCGCCCAAGCACTCGTCAGTGGGATTTACAGGTGGTATCTCACTTAGCTCAAAGCACCCACTCGATGAAGGATTTTGGTAATGGATCCACTGGACAATCTCTTTCCTGGGCCCTGTTCTCCCTGGAAGATGCCATTCTGAAAATAGGCATTTTCTCTTTGGTCATTAAATTCTCCCCTAAAGTAGCTAAAAGCCAGTAAGTCTTTGATGTGCAATTGAACACTGAAGTATCAATTTGGGCTCTAACAGCTCTGTCCGAAGTGTAAGCTGGTGCCTGGTTTGAGCTAATAAATGCCTAGTTACCGCTGAGCCTCCTGCGTGGCACGGCCCCTGAACACCTAGCCTCTCAGGGTCAGTCAGGACAACCCCTGCTGGCACCGTAAAAAGGAAGGCCCAACGTCTGGTTCTCCAAGATAACCTGAGACAACGGGGCCAACTTCTGTTCCTGCTGCTACTCTTGTGCCCAAGGAGCCCCAGCGACTGGGGAGACCTTCCTTCTCTGACAAGGAAGAGGAAGGACCAGGCTCCTGGGTCCCCACAGGCTGTCAGAAGGAGTTCATGCCCCACCTCTTCTCTTCCATCACTGTGTGTCAAACCTGAAGAGTGAGGCACGGCTCTGCCTCCCCCCTTTTTGGCAAGGATCCTCTTCCCCATGGTGCTTTATTCATCTCCGTGAGTGTGTTTCTCTATTTAAAAGCTCTCTTAAATACAGAGGAAAAATAATCCAATTCTACCTGCGAAAACTGAAATTCAGTTCTTGAAGCACACAGCAGGCATTATTATCTGTATTTCATTGATGAGGAACCTGGAGCTGAATGAATTCTCATGTCACCTAAATTGAGGAGGCTTGATTTTTCTCAAAGTATATAAAATTAGTTCATCAAATAGGGTTATTATAAATTTACATAAAATACAGACATTAATTTTTTTATTCAAAGTCTTGTAAAGACTGAAAGTTCTAAGAATCGATATAAAACTCTTCAAACTAGAGATCAATAGAAATGTACTCTATGTTATATAAAATATAATGTCTATGAAAATTTACAAGTGAACTAAATTTCAGTGCACTGAGGCTAAAAACTTAAGTAACTTGCCCCTGGCCGCACAACTAGTCTGTATGCAATCAGGATTCAAACCCAGCACTGCCTGTCTCTACAGCTATGCTCTTTCCACTCTATCACAATGAACCGACATCAGAAAGAGAGTTCAAAGTCAAATGGTGAGTCTGACTGAATTAAATATCTTCTCTTTCAGCTTTCTTCTGTTTTGCTTTTTATAGGGATCTTTATTTGGGGGGAACATTCTCATTGCTTGTGTCAGGCTGATATTTGTAATCTTTGTAATATTGGAAAGGAGATGAAAAATGTTCAACTTTGAGAAAGGGGAAGAAGGAGGAATATTAGGAATGGAGTTGAGACTCACACAAATTATAAAAAATTAGTAATTAAGTACGCTGTGGTGCTCTGGATTGGGTCCCGGGTTAGAAATAGGACATTAATGGAAACACTGGGGAAATCCAAATAAAATCTGGAGTTTAGTGAATAGTAACACAAAAAAACATAGTTGATTAGAATATAGGGGCTAGTATTTCTAGAAAAAATGTCACAGTGCTGAGGAGTCTAACTGTTGAAACTTCAGCTTTCAAACATAAGGTAACAGATTTGGAAATCAAGTAGGTAAATCTAAAACTAGAAAAGATAACATACTTTGCCCTGGCTTCGTCCCATTTTTGTTTTTTCTCATCAATAGATTTCTTCATAACTTGGTACCATTTTCTGAAATCAAACCATGGCTTATCTGAAAAAAATGAAATCCATGATTAGTAACCAAATGAGTCACATTATAACCACACACCTTGTCCATTTGAGTCTTCATTCATTAACACAAATAAACATCATGGAGTCAACATTTTGGGAATTAAGGAGTCACTATCTCGGTACTCCAACGTGATTCCTGAGCAATCGACCCGTCGCTTAGTTCCTACCTATATTGTGGCCCTAACTAGATTACACTAAAACCATCTTTTTATATGTTTGTTTCTCCTTGATTTGACTGTCACCTCCTTGAGATGGAGAGGACATGTTTTGGTTGTCACTACACAATCACACCCCTTCCTCCCGACCCAACACACAGCACAGTGTCTGGCACATGGGGATGCTCCCACATGCCTGAGAATACTTTTGAATTAGGACAAATGATTGATAAACTGTATTAGTTGAATCCAGACTTCCCGTTTCATCAGTTCTTAATCCTGTTCTTCCCAATCTGAATCCAAATCCAGAGAATCTAGAGATAAGTAAGAAAGGGGATTGTATTGGATAGCTGGGGTGGGTGTGTGCTCAAGATGTCAAGGTGAGAGAGACCACAGAACTGAAGGTAGGCAAAGATGAAGATTCACTACTCACTCTTTTACTCAATCCACCTGGGGAGATGCAATGGTTTCGGAGGAAAAAAAAATAAAATCAAAGGTAAATCAGAAAAGAGGATTACAGAGTGAGGGAGTCAGAAGAAAGGAAGGCTGGCAAAAGGAAAATGGCCGAGTGAAAGATTGATTTTTTTTAAAGTTAGTTTATTAGTTTATTTATTTATCTTAAGTAATCTCTATACCCAACATGGAGCTTGAACTCACGACTTTGAGATCAAGAGTTGGATGCTCTTCTGACTGAGCCATCCCAGGTGCCCCAAGGCTGAACTTTTTACATATTTTCTAATAAATACAGTCTCCTTCGATTGTACCTAAGAATCTTTTCAGATGGTCAATATCATCACTGAATTCAATATGGCCTCATAGACCATACAGGTGGACAGGAACTACCAAAATAGCTATAAGGACAGGGGAAAAACTATAGTGATTAATACAACACAAGGTTCTGTGAACTTAAGTAAGTCACAACTTCTTTAAACCTCAAGTTCCTCATCAATAACGTGGGGAGGCAGGGGACGGTGGACAGCGGGGGAGCAGAGAGAGTGGGGACCACGACACTCGCCCTGCTGACAACATGGATTCATCTTGAGCATCGCAGGGGAGATGACCTGTCAAAGCGCTCTGTTTACGCTAAATGTCTACATAGTTGATGATGGCCCTTTAGCACGACAGGGACATTAGAAGACATTTTGTTCAACCTTCCACTCTGGGTTGAAGCTGACATGAAGCAATGTACAGAAAGAAGTATTCTGCATATATTCTCGAAAGAACTCACAAACTGACTCCTACCATTAAATCCAAGCTCCTAAAACCAATGTATGTGCAATCTTGGAAAAAAAAAAAAGTCAAACTCTTAGAAACAGAGAGTAGAAGAGTAGTTTCCAGGGGCTGGGGCGGGATAGCAACAGGTTGGTAAAAGGGTGCAAAGTTTTGGCTCTAAGATAAATAAGGTCTGAAAATCTAATGTAAAACATGGTGACCGTGGTTAATAACACTGTATTATATCATGGAAATCTGCTAAGGGAATAGGACTTACATGTTCTTTCACACACACACACACACACACACACACACACACACACACACAAATGTGACATGATACACGTGTTAATTTAGCAGATGAGAGAATCCTTTCACAGTGCAAACATATATCAAATAACCACGATACACACTTTAAATATCTTACAATTTTATATGTTAATTATAACCCAATAAAGCTGAAATTTTTAAAAAAACCAATGAACATAAATCCCAGTGAGGGAACTAAGAAACTAGAATTGAATTTAAGAATTCATATATTTCCCAAACCTCACTGAATTGCTCCTAGGCCAGATACTATGTTAGGCACTAAAGAAACATTAAAAAAAGAAGAAAGGGAGGGAGGGAGGGAGGGAGAGGGAGGGAGAGAGAGGGAGAGGGAGAGGGAGACGGAGACGGAGAGAGGGAGAGAGAGAGAGAGAGAGAGAGAGAGAGAGAGAGAAAGAAAGAAAGAAAGAAAGAAAGAAAGAAAGAAAACACGTGGTCCCTCCCTCTAGAAGCTCACAATCTACCTCTCTATCTTTCTATCACTTATGTTGTCCTTACTCTCTGCCAGCTGTTCTTCCTAGCGCTTTCTAGATCCTGGCCCACCTACCAGGGCGAGGCACACCTCGCCCACCAGCTCTGATTCCCTGTGCTGGGCATCCACCAGCAGTCTGGTCAGGTGCGGTTTGGCAGGAGTGGTAAGTTCTGATTTGGGGAGCGGTGAGGTGACAACTGAATGTGAAGAGAAGGCAGAGTTTTGAAGAATACAGGTGGATTTGCCAGGGGTTGAGGGAGCTGGGGGGTAAGAAGGAAAGCATCTCAGGCAGAAGGACAGTGTGAGCAAAGGCTGAGGCATGAGAACAGATGATACAGTCCCAGAACTGCCGGTGCCGTCACGGTCCTGTGAGGAGAAGCCGGGACTAAAAAAGCAGGCTGGATTCCACACAGTGGGAAATCGCTGAAGTTCAGTAGCCTAGATGTATAATTAGATAATTATATGAAGAAACAATTCTGGCATAAGGTACTATTTGTATACATGTGTGTGTATACGTGCCCTTGTATATTTTTCAAAGTTTCTTCTTTACATTTATTGCTTCTTTTAATCCATCAGTTACAATCACTTTGAAGTTGAAAGTTAAAAAGTTAAGTACCTTCTTTGTTGTTTTCATTGTATTTCTCAGCAATATTAGACAAAGACCTGGAAATACCAATAAGCAAGTCAATTTATTTAGAAATCACTTCTTCAATGACAGTTACATTTTGACTTCTTCTTCTGAAAGAAAAGTGTAGAACAGGACTTGGAACCGATGCCTACTTTTAATGGAGAGGCAATCCTTATACATCCTGCCATTGTTTACTGGCATTCGGGGGTGGGGTGGGGTGACACTTTAAGATTCCTTTACTTTCCAAAATAATCTTTGAAGACACACAGTGCCAGGAGCCTAAAGGCATACAGATAAAGTGCTACAAGATTCTTTAGGCTCTGTCGAGGATGATTTAAACTCCGGAATCAGTGAAGCAATGAGAACATGTGTATCTACCTAAAAACGGCAATAAAACACAAGGCAAACAACTTACTAAGGTAGAATTAAATCTCTGACAACTAGCTGAGTCAAAATTCATGTAGAAGTAATTGTTGCTACTAGTCTGTGTTCTACAATGACTGAGAGGCTCTGTTTTCTGTGGAGACAATATATGGAATCCTTTACCTCGAATAATTAGGTAAAAACAGTGTAATTTTTTCCTCATAAAATTGATATACACTTACCATTCTAAATTGTCATCCAATAAAAAGAGCAGTTTCAGTACTACTACAATAACAGCTATAGCCTGTACATCATATTTAACAGTTTTGGCCATTTTAGCTATGGGATCAAATGTCAGAAAATCCACTTCTCCGATTCCAGTCATTTTTACCACTTGGCAGGTTAAATCATTCATTTCATCTGTTGAAGAACAAAATAGTGAAATGTGAAATAAATTCTTTCCCTAACGAGACCCCGCTAACAGGTACCTCTGTAGGGCAAGTTGTATCATCCTAATACATGGTACTATGCTAGAACTCAGAGACACACATTTTGTGAATAAAATAAACCAAAACAACAAAAAAAAGATATCTGTATAGAAACATAAACAGTAGAATCCTGGCAAGGCACAACTTTTCCTATTTGGATTTCCTAAAACATCCACTATTGATAGGACCCGTTGTGGTACCGAACTCACAGCCATACACTAGTTTTCTATCGTTTTGTACAAGCTTCTTGTCTGTGTTTCTATAGCAATTTGCCACTTACTTGAAACTAACTCCCGTGTAAGACCAAGAGTTTCTCTAAGAGTGTATGCTCACTCGCTGCTCACGCCCTGGCTGGCTCACTAGAAGGCTCGATGAGTACTGAACTTGACATGCTGCTTTCCCAAAGAAATGATATGTTCAGTTGAGCCTCCATCTATTATTCGAGGCTGAATAAAGTGGCACTTGGAACCAGAGAGCCTACCTCCGGCCTATAAATTTAGGCTTTCCAATCATAAGCTTTGTGACTCTGGATTAGTCGCTTCTTTATTTGTAAAATGGGTTATGGGAGGGTAAACTGAGTGAAATAAGACAGTACCAGTGGCCGCACTTTGAAAACACTAAACAAATTTCTTTCCTCACTAAGTACATAAGGTATACAACATCCTACTTTAATTTTAAGTAGAATAGTTATTATTTATAAGAGCATAATGAGTTGTAGTGAATTAAATTGCAATTCGGTGCGTGCACTCAGGTGCCATGTCCTGTTGACTTTATTTCCCTGTCTATCCAACAGCAAAGCACGTGACCCAGATGCTCTGCCACGAGCCAGGCTCTGTCAGTCCCGTTTTGGTAACCCTTGTGTTGCATTTGTGCACATATATGTTACTACATAGTTATATTTATTTGTATTGTTAAAATTACACTACACAATTTTGAATATTGCTTTCTTGACATAAGCATCTTCCTTCCCTGTGAAAAAGTATGTTCAATCACATTTTTTCTATTCTTCAAGCAACAGGAGAGCCACACCACGTTTGGATTTTCTCTTAAGAACACGAGTCCTGAATTTCTCACATTTCTAGTCTAGCAAGAAATTCAGGAATGGGTCCCATTGGCAGGTTCCATCGGGCTGCCCGTGTCTCGGAACATTGGGAACAAGGTCTAGCGAGGCCGTCTTCACGCCTTGTGTCCCATTGCCTCCGAGGGTTCACTGGGCTCCGACCAGACTTCGATCGCCATTTGTTTTAGGGACTGGAAATAGCATTATGTTGCCAAACGATGAAAACATCACCAGAGGTGAGCTTCTGGGATGTTTTTTATTAGAATTCATTGTGTAATAATCATGCTTCATGTCAATTGACAAGGCACGGCTTTTTTTTTTTTTTCTTGGAAGGAGGGTGCCTCGGTCATTAATAACACATAATGAAACATTGGTTACTTTAATTGCACTCAGCAAACTTACTGTAAAACCAAGCAAATCCCTCATATCAGGACAGAACTCTTTAATTGCTGAACAATGTCCTCTTAACCTTGTTAAATGGCCCGAAATATTTTAAGAAAGGATTAATTGTGAAATTAAGCTTCATGTTGCCACAGACCCTGTCGGGTGACCCTACCAGTCAGTGATTTGAGAGGATTCTGTATTCTGTTCATTATAATTCTACCGATCTGTAACAACTTCCTCACCACACACACCACACACTTACCAGGGAGATTGACTTCCATCAGGTATTTCATACACAGGACGTTTGGATGAAGATAGCAGTCTTCAGTTATGTCTGGAAAACGTGGCAAATCTAAGAATTTGGCGATTTCAATCATCTTTTTATAGATATCCTCATAGGTAGGCCAAGACTGAAATAAAAGATAATCGAGGTAGCAACTTTTGCAACATAAGTTGTTTTTATAAAATACTTTCTGATTTTAAAAGCAATATGTATTCACTGAATAAAATTCGGAATGGTGAGAAAAGCATGAAGGGGAAAACACCCCTAAATCCCTACTATCCTAACTTAGCAGTTTAAAACAGTAATAACGCTAAATAAAAAAGCCACTAAAATGGCATTTGGCTCATAAAACTCTTACTGGCCTTCCCCACGACAGAGTGAAATCGTTACTTCTTGCCAGTCACTGAAGAGCCCGGGGGAAGGGACAACGCTGTGACCCCAGACTGGAGTTACAGAGCTGTCACGACTGCTCTATGGCGTGGCACGACCTCCCTCCCACACTTCCTTACCACACCCTCTCATTCACCTTCAAATTCACGGCTAACAAGGTTAGCTTATTGCTTCATCATGGTCACGTGCTTCTAAGTGGGCGATAACGCCAGGGCTTAAGTGTAATAGGTAAAAATGCACAATTCAACTTCATACTCTCCCATGTAACTACGTGTAAGACTCTCTTACAGAATTCAGGAACATCTATGAGCTAATATTAAGAAAGGTATTCTGTTCACTTTAAGATCACCCCTGTAGTTTATCTGGTATGCGATTTTTATTGTTGCCATTTATAAATGTCCTTGAAATTAATACTACATATAATTTTCCCTCATTTACTCATCCATTCACGTAAAAAATGTTAAACCTAGAGTCTACTCTATGCAAGGTACTTTGGGAAATGTAAAGATGAATAACACAATGCCTTCAAGGAGTTTATAATCCAGAAAGGGAGAGAAGGTGGGTGAGAATAACTACAGTATAAAATAGAAAGCTATCAAGTAACTCAAGTAAGATTTGTTTTTAAAAGGCTTATGGAATTTCACAGAAACTAACATTTCTGATATGGTTGGACCCTACTGAAACTGGGCCTAAAGACAAACATTTTGGCAACCTGTTTGGCAGTATTCGAGTTGAGCGTGTGCACGTTGTTTGGCAAAGCAATTCTCCTAGCTACATATCCCCAACGGAAATGTCCGTGATGTCCACATAAAGACATGTGCCAGAACATTCTTAACAACACTATTTTCAAAAGCCCCAAGCTGGAAACTACCCAAAGGCCACTGACGAAAAGTAAATTTTGATATAGTTTCATAATGGAACACTTTGCAGCAAGGAAACAAACGCTCTGCCTGCAACATGGATTGCAGGATCCCTGGATGAATCTTCAAAACATCATGTTAAAAGAAAGAAGCCAGATGCACGAGAGGATGACCCACGCACATGAAGTAAAGCACTCAGCAACTCGGCGCCAAGCTTCTGCAAGGGTGCAAGGGTGAGGAGTCAGGATGGTGGTCACCCTGGAGCGGGGAGGTAATGACTACAGTGAGCACGAGGGGGTTGTTTCAGAGGTGCTGGTGATGCTGTTTCTCCCTCTAGGCGGCTAGTTCAGGCTGGGAAGATTCATGAAGCTTATGTACCTGTGTGACATCTTCTATATGCTTACCTCAAAAAGTGGCAAGAAAGCAAAGATAATACCATCTATATAAACTATCTGGTGTAATAGAACCACTTCATACATAACTTCCTAGGAGAAACAATCTAACTGGTACATTCAGACTTGGAAACACCCTTAGAAGTGTATGGTTCAACTCCACAAGACCCCTACCAGGCAAATATCTGGCCCCTCCTGCAAATCTCCAGGGACGGGAACTATACCTTCCCCAAAGGTAGTCTATTCCATTTTTAATGGGTTTACCATGAGAAAGTTCTTCCCTGTTCGAAGCAAAACTTTCCCCAATCTGTCAATAAAAGAGTCAACTACCACTCCTCCCCCCTAACTTGCCCGTGAAAGTACTGCTGTTAAATCATGTCTTGCCCATCCGTGGGAATGTGTCTGGGAGGCAAGCAGAGGAATGAAGATTTCTCTGTTAAATTTTACTTTGGTAAAGTCAGCTCATATGCAATTATAAAGCACAAGGAAATGCTTTATAATGGTACAGGGGTTTGCTTATAGAAAACAATCATACTGTTAATTTCTAGAATGTGTTAACGATGCTTGATTCTACTTTACCTAAAGCTACAATCTCCTCTGTACTACATTTATTTTGATACCACTATTTCAATATCTAAACTTTTGAATTTTATTGGGAAAAAAAGGCCTTTGGCATATCAACATATAAGTGATCTGTGGCGGAAGAGTACACATTGAATCTCAGTCAACCCAAAGTAGCACTGTTGCCTTTGAAGTTTTTTTCAAGCTAGAGCACTTCTACTTGTACACTGAAATACTATAAACTGTATTCTAATCTGTGAATTTAAGAGAGAAAAAAGGAAAACAAATTCTCATTGATGAACTGGCCTTCTTTTTTCTTTATAAAATTAATTCATTTAGAACAGTTGCTTCATTTTGCTCAAGACTTGAAGTATCTTTTCAAGTTAAGACAATTTTAACATTACTGACAAGATTTATGGCAACTCTAATCCTTTTAAATAATGCAGGCAGGACGTGTAATTAAGCATTTTTACCTGCAAACAAACACTAGAGCACTGAATGTTCCCTTTAGAAAAAAAAAATCTCAAAAAGCCAATTTGATGTATGATAAATTCATGACTAGTAACTGTAAGGTCCTTAACGAAAAGGAATCTGGTGAGCTAAGAAGGTTTACTGTGTTTTCAAATGTCCGCACTAAAAGCTGATACGTCAAACTAGATACCTGGTGACAAACAGGCTACCATTCTTTCACATATGAACTTCGGATAAAATCATTATGAGTAATGCAAATCTACAGATTTATATTATAGTTTACAACTGAGTCTAGATTCTCCTCATCTCAATTCAGTATGGTGGACTTCACTTTCAAATTTTCATTTATTTTTAAACAACTTTTCCTTTTTGATTAACACTGAAAACCTTTTTTTAAAAGGTGGCTCGACAGTTTCAGTATCATTCCACTTAATGTTTACCAATCTTCTACAACTGTTATACACATAGGTCGTTTCCAATTTTTATATTACTATAGATAATGCCATGAATATATTCTAGTAACTTAAATTTCATTATAAAAATAATACATCCTCATTACAGAAAATTTATGAAAGACAATAAGAACATATAAAGACAATGAAAAATGCTCATAACTTAGAGAAAGCCACTTAGGATGTTGGAGGACTTTTCTCTCGGCCCTTTGGGGCATAGTCACATTTACAACACTGGGATTTCAATGCGACAGCCTCTTCAACACCTCCACTTGAATATCTTCCCACTCTGTCAAATGTGCATGTTCCAAACCAAGTTCTTATCTTCCAAACCCCTATGTTTTATTCCCCCATCGGTATTCCTTACCCGGTCTCCAAAACCAAACATTTGGATATCAGCCTTGACGGCTCCATTTCCTTACACAGCACACGCACCCAGGCTGTCTACCTCAAGGTTGGGTCTGGAAGGCCACGATGCCTCGTCACTTCCATAACCACTACCTACTCTGATCCTCCATCACCCCAGGCCTGGGCTCCCAACCAAACGGTATCTCCCTATCTGCTGTGGTCTCACTGAAACTAGCAGCAAGAGTGACATTTCAAAATGAAATCTGATATGGCACTCCACTACTAAAATCTAATAGTTTACTTTGCTCTTAGGCTAAGCTCCCATCTGTCTGAGAACCTTTGTACAAACTGAATTAGCTCTATATGCTCTGTCTCCTAAATCTTAGCCTAACATTATATTTTGTGTGTATTTTCTAATGTCATGAGAGAGCCTTTGAAAACATCATTTTAAGTGATTGGAAAATATTCCCCTCTATGAATTCAACATTTCCTTATCTTTAGACATCTACGTTAGGTACACATTACATGCATACATATTAAGCAACTATTAAAAAGCGTTTTAATAGGCTGTTCCATGACTTAGGAAAATATTCATGGTGCAATACTGAGTTTAAAAAAGCAAGAAAGAAATTTGTATGTAGTCTTCAATCCTGATTTTGCAAATATGTTAATGCACATTAAATAAGACAACTAAAATATCAAATGTTAATGACATCCATGAGAAATTGGATTGTGGGTGATTTTTATTTTCTTCTTTATACATTGCAGTGTTTTCTACATTTCTTTTTTTTTTATTTTTTAATGTTTTATTTATTTCTGAGAGAGAGAGAGACAGAGAGACAGTGTGAGCAGGGGAGGGTCAGAGAGAGAGGGAGACACAGAATCTGAAGCAGCCTCCAGGCTCTGAGGTAAGTGTCAGCGCAGAGCCCAATGTGGGGCTCGAACCCACAAACTGTGAGATCATGACCTGAGCCAAAGCCTGAAGCCCAACCAACTGAACCACCCAGGCGCCCCTGTTTTCTACATTTCTTTTAATCACTCTGAATATATTTCTTTCAGAATAAGAAAAAATATTCAAAAACATACTACACTGGTCTAAAAAAATTACACATAGAATCACCATATGGTAACAGCAATCTTTCTTTGATTGCTGTTTCTGTGCAGATGCCCAAAAGAACTGAAAGCAGGAACTCTAACAGATATTTGTACACTAACAAGCAGCCTTAGTCACTACAGCCAAAGGTGAAAACAAGTCAAATGTCCAAGGATGAATGGATAAACAAATATAATATTATTTAGCCTTCAAAAGCAGGGCACCTGGGTGGCTCAGTCAAGGTTAAGCATCCGACTTGAGCTCAGGTCATGATCTCGCCGTCCGTGAGTTCAAGCCCCGTGTCGGGCTCTGTGCTGACAGCTCAGAGCCTGGAGCCTGCTTCGGATTCTGTGTCTCCCTGTCTGTATGTCCCTCCCCTGCTCATGCTCTGTCTCTCTCAAAAGTGAATAAACGTTAAAAAAATTAAAAAGGAAATTTTTTTTCATTTCTGACACATGCTACAACTTGGATATACCTGAAAGACATTCTCTCATGTGAAGTAAGTCAGACAAAAAAGACAAGTACTGTATGACTTCACTTCCGTGCAGTACTAGAATAGTCCAATCCACAGAGACAGAAAGTAGAATGGTTGCTCTCTACCTACCCTACCAGGGGCTGGGGGGCAGGGCACAGGGGGGAACTGAAGCTTAATGGGGGCAGTTTCAGTTTGTAAAGTCGGAAAAGGTCTGGAGATGGTGGTGGTGGTGGTTGTACCACAATGTGAATGTACTTAATTCTGAACTGCATACTTCAAGATGGTTTAAATGGTAAGCTGTATATGTTGCCACAACTGTATTTTTTTCACAATTTTTGAAGTATTTTTATTTAAAAAAATTTTTTTTAAAATGTTTTATTTATTTTTGAGAGAGAGAGAGAGACAGCATGAGCAGGGGAGGGTCAGAGAGAGGGAGACACAGAATCTGAAACAGGCTCCAGGCTCTAAGCTAGCTGTCAGCACAGAGCCCGACACGGGGCTCGAACCCACAAACCGTGAGATCATGACCTGAGCCGAAGTCGGACGCTTAACCAACTGAGCCACCCAGGTGCCCCAACAATTTTTGAAGTATTTTTAAAATGTTTATTTATTTTGAGGGCGAAAGAGCAAGCACAAGTGGGGGAGCAGCGGAGAGAGAGGGAGAGAAAGAGAAAGAAAGAGAAAGAGAAAGAAAGAGAAAGAGAAAGAGAAAGAGAAAGAGAATTTCAGGCTTCATGCTATTAGCACAGAGCCCAACACAGGGCTCAATCTCCCAAACTGTGAGTTCATGACTTGAGCCAAAGTCAGATGCTTAGCCAACTTGGCCACCTAGGTGCCCCTACAATTTTTAAGAAGTCTAAGAAAGGAACCTAAATGACATCTGTCTAAAGGGGAAAAACCCACAACATATTAGACAGGTCATAATTAGAAGTAATTCAATAGTTGAAGATTTTTAAAAAATCAGCATATATAAAATCTACAAACGTTCAAAATCTAATACTACTTCCTATTTTTTAACCTTTATTTTATATAAAATACCTTAACCATAGAACCCTACGTGGGCGAGATGGAGTTTATGAAACTAATTATTAGCTGTGGGTCTGCCTTTCCCTGAAGACAAAACACACAGAGCAAAAAGAAAACACTGTGTCTGCAGACTCTCGTTGTCCAGAAACACTCACTTAATGGTTCTAGAAGAACACGGAAAGGGACGGAAACGAGGGAGGAGCAGAACTGAACGTGGCCACGGCCCGCCATTCCTGTCCCGGAGGACACCATCAAAAGGATCACACGCCACCCTTTGCCTCCGAGGGCGCGTGGCGCCCCTGCAGGGCCTGGCCGGGGACCAGCCTCCCTACAGGGCCGTGGCTCCCCCGCACCCGGGCCGGCTCT
>NW_027551571.1:5837173-5843559 GCF_008692635.1 Crocuta crocuta | reverse complement strand
GCGGAGAATGAGCGCAGCGCAACCTTGCTGTTCCTGTCCCGCTGTCCTCGGCCCACGGAAGACTTAATGGATCAACCTCTGACATCCAGTCAAAGAAGCTGTACTTTATTTTCTTACTTTTGGTCAAGATTCTCTGGTTCAGTAACCAACACCCAACGTGGGCTCGGACCTACAACCCCGAGATCGAGAGTCGCAAGGCTCCACCGCCGGAGCCAGCCCGGCGCCCCGCAGCATCTGCGCTTCGAACCAGCTCTGCAGGGTATTCGCACGCACGCGCCCCCCAAAATAACGAATCCCACTGCGGCGGCTTCCCGGCCGCCTTCCCCCGGCAGCCTGGAAGAGCGCCTCGGGCGGCCCTCCCCAGGCCCGGAGGGAGCGCTGCGCCCACAAGAGCGGGGCAAACGCAGGCCTCGCTGGTCTCTGTCCGGGCTGCGCGGCAGCCGGGACTCTGGAGGGGGTGGGAGTGAGGGAAACTGAGAACACCTGCTCTTCCTACGCTCCCCGGGGCCGCTCGGGGAGCCTGAAACCCGCTGGATTATTCCTCTAACAAAGGCCGCGCGGACACCCCCCAGAGCTGCCTGGGGCGCACGGGGCGCACGGGGCGCACGGGGCCCGGGCAGCTGGGGGACCGAACGCCTGCACCCGGGCCGGGCGCTCCAGGAGAGCCTGACGGCGCGCGGCGGTCCTTCTCCTCCGCCCACCGGCAGGGACCTAGTTTCACAAAGGGTGTGAGATGGCTCCGAGGCAGGATGAATCATCTCGGCCAAGTGCCACTCAGTGGGTTTGGCTGAACCAGCCTTACATCTTCCTACTCATTCGGAGAGAAGGTCGGAAAGCTGCAGAAGTGCTTCAGAACGAAGTCCCAGCTTCCCCCTCATCCCTTCTTGCTGAGTCTAGCGAGGGATGACGAAACGCCTAATTCGTGAGAGGATTTAGAAACACCGTCAAGGAGCACAGCACAGTAACGTGTGTAAGACATAGTCTCTGGGTAGAGGCCGGTCTGGGGGTTTAGCAGCTAGAAAAAGAAAGAAAACCAGTACAGAAAAGCTAGAATACCCTAGCGTCTACAAGTCCTTGGCACAATAAACAGTATAATACAGACAAGCGTGTCTGTCTAGGCCCAGCTTCGGTTCGAGCGGCGACCTGGTTACTCGGGACTCTGCATACAGAGGGTGTCCCTGAACGAGCCTACATTTGTAGCCAGAAGTGAACGAAGCTTTGAATCAGCGCCATGCGCCAGAAACGTAAGTCAAACGTAAAGCAGCAGAAGAGGCAGCAGCAGACACAGGAGGAAGACGTTATCTCTAAATTAATTAAGGAAACAAGAGGAAGAGCCTATCTGCCTGGAGCCGAGAATCACGGCTCAGAAAAAGGAGACGGTGTGAAACACTAACACTTAACTTGCACAACCTTAACCTCGTCTAAGCTTTGCTCTTCAGGGAGGGTAATGGCAGGAAGACTCAAGTGCTCGGGGCCCGCTTGCAGAAAGAAAACAAACCACATCAATACTCTCTGGATTCTGGATTCCGTTCCCCCCAGTTTAAGTGAGTTCTGTCAGATTTGTCATTATTGGGACAGAGGGGCCCACTTAACTACCACCAGAAAAGCTTAATGGAAAAAAGAGGTCACTTAGGATAAAGGCTTAAGGGTCTCTAACGCTCTTTTGGGGAGGGGTGGTTTGTTTTCAAGGTGTGCTCAACTTTCTAGAGTAACAAAAACAAAACAAAGCCAGACACAGGAGAAAAAACAGTCCCCAGCAGCCCACACACAAAACACTCCACTGGCATTATCTCCATCGCCATCTCCTAGAACAATCGCACCTTTTGTCATCGCTGGTGGAGGTGCAGCTGCTGAAGAAGCCAAGACTTACTGGAGAAAGCTAAGGCCTGGAAGGAGGGGAGAAAATGCTTCCTTTGTTAACAAAAAGCCATTTCCATTGAAAAGTTTCAACATACTATGGAACAGTGAATGCACTTTTGTGAGCAAAGGCAAAGCACACAATGAAGAAAAGCTGTCTGTCAATTAAATAAACAGTCATTTGAAGACATCCCCAACCTTCCCCCTTTTTCTTGAAAAAGGAGAGGATAGGGGAGAGGGAATGGGAAGTATTACCAGACGTGGCTGAAGATGCATCTGGAAGGTATATAGCAAATGTGATACACAGGGCTTCCAGAGCGATACAAATTCATTTAATTACGATAATAAGAAATCGCAAGGTTCAGATGTTTTTTAAAAGGCCACAAAGCTATTAGAAATTCTTCTAGTGTGCATCAAAAACAAAGTGCTTGGGAAAGCATTTTATTGACTTTCACAAATATCCCAGTGAGTTTATTTTCCTTCATGAAGCGATGCCTCGAGACAGGTAAGGACAAGCTAGAGAGTCTGTTACGCAACAGCAGGCCCTGCTGATAAACCCGATTATGGCGCCTGCCAGAGCGGAACTTCCTGCTCAGCTATTTAGAAAAAAAAAGAGTGCAGTGCCTCACCCTTACTTACTAGGGTTGTTTTGAAGCAAAGATTCAGCCAAGAAAAAGCTAATGCTACATGCACCTGTTAAGCCACACTTGAAGCAAGACTTTCTATTACAGAAGAAAATTAACAAGAAATAAATATATACATATATTTATAATATATAAAATGTAAGAGTAATGACAAACAGTAATTTTTCATAGCAGGAGAAAGGATAAAATCATTTCCACACATACCGTGATTCACAAAACAGTTCGCTTCGCATTTTTAGTCTGCTAGAATTCTCTTACTGGTTGTAAATCTGCCATGTAGTAACATAAAGCACTTTTTTATGTTCGAAGTCTAGTCTAGAGGTTTGCAGAACACATTACTTTATGTGAAATATAGTCTTGGTCTGGGGGATGAGACTATTTTAGAAATATGTTGTCAACTTGCGCAAAGACAAACCTTAACGAACAAATACAAATTTATGAACTGATAACCGATGGGGACATGCCAAGTAAATGGGAAACAGCAATTTGTTTTGGGCCTGGGATGAGAGCTGGGAAAAACTGGTTGGAGTCTTCTTTCTTAAGATGTGTCTGTTCTCCAAATATTCTCCTGATTGTTGCATAGCAGCTAATGTTCAAATTTCACATATCTGTACTAAAGAAGTTTAAAAGCCAGTATCCTGAAAAGTAGAGGATCCCAAAATTATTTTGGTTTGATTTTGGAAGGGTTATGCGATTATTTGTACAGCAGACTGACCTTATACCCAACGTGTAAAACCTGGGTCCCATTTCTCTTCTCCTGGCAAGTAGAGATGAGGGGCCACCTCGGCCACGCATGCTGGGTACTGGGGGTACTGGCCCAGGGTCAAACTAAATCACAGATAATTCACGTGAAATCACCAGTTTCAGACAGCAAATAGGAAGGATGATTTTCCAAAAAGAAGTGTCCTCAGTGAAGCCTCACACATGTATTTTCCGACCAAAGTAATCCATCACTGGCTTTAGTATACTGGTGAACAGCATAAATTAACTGATAAGATTATTTATCTCACACACTGGTTTTCTTGAGTGATACCGACACACCCATAACTGGTATTTTCAATGTCCTTGCTTATACATCAATCATACGCTTATTATTAAAACCTCAGTTTAAAAGATTTGTATGCTGAAAGTTATAGAAAGCTTATGAAGGAAATTGAAGAAGACACAAAGAAATGGAAAAACATTCCATGCTCGTGGATTGGAAAAATAAATATTGCTAAAATGTTAATACTACCCAAAGCAATCTACACATTCAATGCAATCCCAGTCAAAATTGCACTGGCAATCTTCTCAAAGCTAGAACGGACTATCCTAAAATTTGTATGGAACCACAAAAGACCCTGAATAGCCAAAGTAATATTAAAGAAGAAAACCAAAGCAAGAGGCATCACAATACCAGACTTTAGCCTCTACCACAAAGCTGTAATCATCAAGAAGGTCTGGTTCTGGCACAAAAACAGACACATAGACCAATGGAACAGAATAGAGAACCCAGAATTGGACCCACAAATGTATGGCCAACTCATCTTTGACAAAGCAGGAAAGAGTACCCAGTGGAAAAAAGACAGTCTCTTTAGCAAATGGTGCTGGGTGAACTCGACAGCAACATGCAGAAGAATGAAACTGGACCACTTTCTCACACCACACACAAAAATAAACTCAAAATGGATGAAAGACCTAAATGTGAAACGGGAAACCATCAAAACCCCAGAGGACAAAGCAGGCAACAACCTCTTCGGCCTCAGCCACAGCAATTTATTGCTCGACACATCTACAAAGGTGAGGGAACTAAAAGCAAAAATGAACTATTGGGACCTCATTAAGATTAAAAGCTTCTGCACTGCAAAGGAAACAATCAACAAAACTAAAAGGCAACCGACAGAATGGGAAAAGATAGACATATCAGATAAAGGGTTAGTATCCAAAATCTATAAAGAGCTTACTAGACTCAACACCTGAAAAATAAATAATCCAGTAAAGAAATGTGCAGAAAACATGAAGAGACACTTTTCCAAAGACATCCAGATGGCCAACACATGGAAAGATGCTCAACGTCACTCATCATCAGGGAAATACAGATCAGGAAACTACAGATGCTGGCGAGGATGTGAAGAAGCGGGCACCCTCCTACACTGTTGGTGGGAATGCAAACCGGTGCAGCTGCTCTGGAAAACAGTGGGGAGGTTCCTCAAAAAATTAAAACTAGAACTACCCTATGACCCAGCAATAGCACTGCTAAGAATTTACCCGAGGGATACAGGAGTGCTGATGCATAGGGGCACATGTACCCCAATGTTCACGGCAGCACTCTCAACAATAGCCAAATCATGGAAAGAGCCTAAATTAATATCCACCAACTGATGAATGGATAAAGAAGATGTGGTTTATATATACAATGGGATACTACTTGGCAATGAGAAAGAATGAAATCTGGCCATTTGCAGCAACGTGGATGGAGCTGGAAGGTATTATGCTGAGGAAAATAAGTCAGTCGGAGGACAGTTAGCATATGTTTTCACTCATATGTGGAACTTAAGAAAATTAACAGAAGACCATGGGTAAAGGGAAGGGGGAAAAAGTAGTTACAAACAGAGAGGGAGGCAGGCAAACCACAAGAGACTATTAAATAAGAGAACAAACTGAGGGTGGACGGGGGAGAGGGGGAAAGGGAAAACGCGTGATGGGCACTGAGGAGGGCACTTGTTGGGATGAGCCCTGGGTGTTGTATGTAAGTCAATTTGTCAATAAATTATATGAAAAAAATAAAACAGTAGAATGCTTTTTTATTTTTTTCATCAAATGCCACTATTTAATGGCCTCCTCATATTTTATATAATAAATACATCTGAAAGTTTCTTACTTCGGTGGAAAAAAACTCCCCAACAGATTAATTTGAAATCTCCTGAAAATAAAGAATTTAAACTTATTCTGTTTTTAGCTATTTCAAGTCAGTTAATCAATAAACAAAGACTGGGTCCTTATCATGTATACAGAATTATATTAGGTCTTATGGATTAAAAAAAATAGAAGCATTAAATATGGTTCAAAGAGTGGCCCAGGATGCAGAACACATACAAACA
Organism: Crocuta crocuta; assembly: GCF_008692635.1. Lineage (NCBI taxonomy): Eukaryota > Metazoa > Chordata > Mammalia > Carnivora > Hyaenidae > Crocuta > Crocuta crocuta. The sequence continues at coordinate 5,837,978 of NW_027551571.1, read as the reverse complement.
CACCCATGCGTCACATAGTGCCTATTCTTCCTATGTCAGAAATTCTATTTGGACAATCCTCTACCTGCCTTTAAAATTTGAAAAACACCGAAGAATACATGTAACGCATTTGTAATCTTGAAGCCTGATAACAGAAAGAACACCCATGAATCCACTACCTGACTTAAGAACTAGAACATCACCAATACCATCTTATCTACCAGCATATTCCTTCACTCTCCATCCGCTGCCTCCCCTCCCTCTGGAGGCCTAACTACTATTCTGAAGTCTGCTCATCACAAACTTACTTTTTAAAAAAATAATACACACAAACATACTTAAATATATTTATTATACCTTCTTTTTGAACTTAGTACAAATGGCATCATACTATGTGTAGTTTTCTGAATCTTGCCTTCTATAATCAATAGAATGTTTTTTACATCCATCATGGTGCTTGTGGCTGTAGCTGTTTAATATACCAGCGTATGACTGTCACTTTTTATCCATGTTCCTGTTGACATTTAGACTGTTTCTAGTTTTGTTTGCTTTGTTTTCATTACTAGCTGCTTTCTTTAGCCTTTTATCACCAAATACAAAACTCCATCAACAAAGAACTTGCTAAGTACAGGGTGCCTGGGTGGCTTAGTTGATTAAGTGTCTCTTGATTTTGGCTCAGGTCATGACTGCACCATTCGTGGGATCGAGTTCCACATCAGGTTCTGTGCTGACAGCATGGAGCCTGCTTGGGATTCTCTCTCTCAACCTCTCTCTCTGCCCCTCCCCTTCCTGTGCTTGCTCTCTCACTCAAAAAAAAAAAAAAAAA